>NC_134533.1:130015175-130375175 GCF_050624435.1 Tenrec ecaudatus | reverse complement strand
GCTTCTGACTTCCTGTCCTTTTTACACACACACACACACACACACACACATCCTTGCAGAATTCCTGGATGGCTTCTTAATTTGTGTCCTTTTTAAACACACACACACACACAGATACACACACCCTTGCAGAAATTCTAGAGGGCTTCGGACTTCGTGTTCTTTTTACGCACACACACACACACACACACACACACAGACATGCACGCACCCTTGCAGAGTCTCTGGAATGCTTCTGACTTCGTGTTCTTTTTACACACACACACACACACACACATACAGTTTTGCAGAATCAATAGTCGGCTTCTGACTTGGTGTCCTTTTTACACACACGCACACAGACACACACACACACACCTGTGCAGAATCTGTGGAGGACTTCTAACAACATGTCCTTTTTGCACACACACACACACACACACACACACAAAGACATACTCTTGCAGGATCTCTAGAGTGCTTCTGACTTCGTGTCCTTTATACACACACACACACATACACCCTTCCAGAACTCTACAAGGATTCTGACTTCATGTCCTTTTTACACACACACACACACACACACACACACACACACAAACACACCATTGCAGAATCAATAGAGGGCTTCTGACTTCATGTCCTTTTTACACACACACACACACACACACACACACCCTTACAGAACCCTAGAGGGCTTCTGATTTCATGTCCTTTTTACACACACACACACACACACACTTTTGCAGAATCAATAGTCGGCTTCTGACTTTGTGTCCTTTTTACAAACACCCCCACACACACACGCCCTTGCAGAATTTCTAGAGGGCTTCTGACTTTGTGACCTTATTACACACGCACACACTCACACACATAAAACCTTGCAGAATCTCTTGAGAGCTTCATACTTGGGAGGACCTGTATTAGGAAGGTTGAGAACCACTGCCTGAGTGTGCTTAGGACTTTGCTGCCCTCAGGGTCACCAGACATTCCTGAAGGCAGAGTCACTGCAGGAAGCCCTTCTGGGAAATGCCCTGAAGCCAGGTCTCAACCAACTCCATCCACCCTCACCCTCCTAGATCCTAATCATAGGCTGCATGGAAATGCTCCCTGCCACTTCAAAGACTGTAAGTCCATGGGAGCAGAAAGCCTTCTCTTTCTCCCTTGGAGTGGTGGCTGGTGAGTTCAAACTGCTCACCTTCTGGGTAACATAACCCACAGACCAGCTCCCCCTGAGCTCAGTTAGGTTTGCCACACAGCACACATTGTTGGGAACCTTCTGAAGTAGCTGTGCCATGTGCAGGTTGGGGGATTTCGCACAAGATGCAGAATTCCACCCTCTCTTGGAAAAAATAATTTTTGCAATAGCCTTGTATTCTCTTCTGGATCTGAGTAGCAGCTACTCTCATGCAGTCCTAGCACATACATGCTAGGTCTTACGCCGAGTCTGCTCCATGCTTTCCTGTGTCCTATGTGGCGCTGTAGGCACCCAAGGCATGGACTCTGCAGCCTGGGTTCAAATCTCTCCTTTCCACTTCCTCACTGTGTGGTCATAGGCTCATGACTTTATCATCCTGTGCCACTGATTTTTCATCTGTAAAATGAGGCAAGAATAGAGTCCACACATAGGCTTCTTAAGTGAAATAATTGAATTATTATATACAAAAAGCTTAGAACATTGCTCGGCATCTTGCAAATACTGTTAGGTAGCTTAGCATAGGGAGTGGGTCATCCATTACATATGCTCAGGTTCAAACTTCCGGCCAGGAAGGGGTGGTACACCTAGGTGGGTGTTACACCTGGATTGGCCCATCTGAGCCAGGTGAATTCAATCCAGCCAATGGGGTTGACCAGGACCATCAACCATGCCTCCCTGTGGAGGAATTGAAAAGGCAGGATCTTGACCTCTCCGATGTCTCCCTTCCCCCACTTTTCTGTTGTCCGTTCCCCAGGGAGGAGGTCACATGTAGATACTTGTAATCGGTTTCCTCTTTCCAATCCACCCTCCCTCTACCCTCCCACTATCACCACTCACAAATTATCAAGGTTTCTTGAGGGATGGGGGAGTGGGGAGGAAGGGGTAAAAATGATGACTCGATTGATGCCAGGGGCTTAAGTGGAGGCAAATGTTTTGAGAATAATGAGGGCAGTGAGTGTACAATGTGCTTTACACAATTGATGTATGTATGGATTGTGATAAGAATTGTATGAGCCCCTAATAAAACGATTTAAGAAAAGAAAGAAAAGGCAGGATCCTGGAGCCCACGTAGTGACTTTCTCTCCAGCAGCTTCTAGGCAAGCTGTGCAGGGGTGAGGGGCCCTGAGGTGCCTGTGTAAACCTGAAACTTCTTCTCTCAAAAAACTCACTTGGATCACAATCCAGGCTGCGGAGTGAATTCTTTCTCACGCGAAGCCAAGGACTGAGGTATATTTCTCCCACGAGTGATCTAACAATAGTATCTCTTATTATATCATTAGGAGCCCTGGTGGTGTAGTGGACTATGCATTAACCTGCTAATCGCAAGGTCAGGGGTTTGAACTGACTAGCCCGTCCGTGGGAGAAATATGAGGTTGTCTATTTCTGTAAGGCAATGGTTCTCAACCTTCTGAATGCCGCCACCCTTTAATACAGTTCATGTTGTGGTCACCTGCAACCATAAAATTATTTTCATTGCTACTTTATAACTGTAATTTTGCTATCGTTATGAATTGGATGACCCCTGTTAAAGGGTTATTTGATCCCCAAAGGGGTCGCGACCCACAGGTTGCGACCCCTGCTGTAAGGATTTAAAGTCTCAAAACCCCAAAGGGGCAGATCTTTGTCCTATTGGGAGTCAATAAAATGGTAGTTAGGTTTTTTTCTGCATCAGTATCAGATTCTGGTGGCAATCTCAGTCATCCTGCATTGTGGTCTGGTTTGAACTCCGGAAATGACTGCCCTGGTTTGAGGTGAGGGCCACGGTGCTTCAGTGGTAGACCTCTCATCGACTTTCACCGGGAAGACCCGGGTTTGATTTGCAGCCAATGTGCCCCAGACTGTCAGTGAAGGTTTGTGTGTTGCTATGACACTGAGCAGGCTTCAGTGGTGTTTCCAGACTGAAACAGAATAATGAAGAAAGACCTGATCATCCCCATCCACACATTGACCTATGGCCCACCACTGTTGGCTTCCTCTCCCAGTCCTGGTGGTAGCACAGATAGGCACAGTTTGCTCCACTGCCCATGAGGTGCCATTGAGAGGCTGACGCGACAACCACAGTCAAGATCAACAGCTTAAACTCCATTCTGGGTCTATGGAAACAAGAACAACCTTCTGAATTGAGGTCGCATTGCTATTTGGGACTGGGAGGATGCCTTTGTGATATGGATTGCACTCTGGATCCTAAGGGGGACTTTAAAACACAGTCACATAGCAGCTCTGGAAATTGCCATAGTGAGAAGGCAGGTTTAAAAAAAAAAAAAAAAAAAAAGCTTTTACTGGCTTGCTCAAAGGAGGCTGCGGGTAGATTGGGGGGTGGAAAACTCCTCTGGAAATGGAAAATTTTTTATCCTTACATATGCATCATTTCTTCTGGTCCTGAAAGAAAACACAAAGCAGACGAGAGGAGGAAACGGAGACTGGCAGTCATCTTGTTGGTATTCCCACACCACCCCCTCCTTAAGCGCTTGCTGCCATCTCATCCAACTCCACTCAGTGTATTTTCACCCGGCAATGATGCAGAAATGTCTGCGTACTCCAGTTTTATTGTAGTCGGGCAGCGTTTATGGCTTTGACGTTCAACTGAGCATGGCAGGACGTCTAGAAGCAATTATAACCAGCATCTGCTCTGTCTGTGCGATGGGCAGGCAGTGACGGATTCCCAGCCTCCGGAACACTAGTGTTCCCTCCCAGCTCAGGATAATGACGGTGACACTCGGCCCCCTTGTTGTCTGGGGAGCTCAAGGAGCTCTCCTCTGAAACCTCAACTTATGGGCATTTCTTTGAGTGAAGACATCAAATTAGTGACTGGAAAGGAAGGCGTAGGAGATGATTATTGGCCACAAGACAAGCCTCAACCGCCTCCAGAGAGCATGTCTCCTAAGTGCAAAGTGTGGAGAGGGAGGAAACAATTGATCACAAATGGAATAGACTCTGAGTCTCGCCACACAATGTGTGTGTGTGGTCACTGAGGCGGCAACATTATGACTGGGGATGGATACGGTTTGTGCAGCCGTGATTGCCATCCAGAATGTGGCATGCTATTGTGAAAAATGATTTTTTATTCTGAGCAAATCTCTGCTTCCACTTGCTTTAATGCTTCGCCGGAGAGCAGGGGACTCTGGGAGGGGTGGGTGGCGCACAGGGCTGGGCTGACCTCAGGAACTCATGTGTAAAGGGCTTTTTCTCACTTGGAAGCAGGCTGTTCTTTCTGGTAAAGCTTGTTTGTGAACCTTGCCACATCTGCGTCCGAAGAGGGAACTGAAGGTGACAAATGCCACGAGGAGCCCCGGGCACATCTTGTTTCATTTGAATCCCAGTTTTACCTTTCCTCCTTTCTGGGTTCTGAAGCATCAGATGGGTGCCAAACGCTTCCACGGACAACTAAAGCTGAACAAGGTGGAGGCAGATGAAGAGCAACGGGAGGTTGGTGTTTGGGAGACTGAATACTTGGGCTTCCTAGGCCAGTCCAGTTGGTGGTTAGAGCCCTGTTTCAGATTCCACTGTAATCTCCTAGTGTCCAAGGACCAAGTGGCTCCTAAGTCCAGAATTTCTGTTACATGTGTCACCAAGGAGGAGTTGGGCTAAAATGCATTGAAGAATAAAGCAGGAGCTTGGCTTATGAATCCACTCTCTGATTCTGAAATTTCAAAGGCTCCGTGCACAGACATTTCAACACTGAAAGCACAGCAGGGAAAACCAAAGACTTGGGCTTCCTCCTTGTCCCTCTTTTCGGGCTTTTACGGTTTTCCAAGGCGCCTCCCTGAGCCGAGTGTTGTATAGGTCAGGTTTAAAGATGTCCTAGTTCCGAGGGACTTGCTGTTCTGCTTTCTTTTTCAGGGAGACCTGGTTTCTTGTCTTGTGGCCAAACACAGAGCACAGATGTCTGTGGGCCTCCTCCCTTTCCCCTGACCTTTGCTCTCTTCTCTGGATACACTACTGACCTGTTCTCCCTTACAAGATCTGAACTGCTCACAAACTTCGATGAATTCTCATCCTAGCAAGAAGCATCTGAGCATCTTATTAGAGCCTGTATGAGTTCTGTTCTGGATGCTTATTTGTGCAACTTCAGGGTCTGGCATGGAAACATTCCATGTCCACAGACCCGCACAAATAATATAAACTCCAACAGTAGTTTAAGGTTTAAGGTGGTAACAGGGAACGCTGGGGCCTGTGGCTCCTGGTGAACCTCACAGGCTGTCTAAAGGGGCTACTTCCATCTCAATGTAACCATACAGGAATGTAGACCTGTTAGGTAGCAAGACAAGGGGTTGTTCCTCTCCATGCTTAGGGGGCCCCCTACAGGAGGTTGGAAGCCAATGCAGGCTAAAGGGCATGCACCAATTCAAGGCCAAGCCAGGAGAGCTTAATTGACGCCTCACAGCTGAAAGCCCTTAAAAGGCTGGAACCTTCCCTTCAGCTGCTTCTCTGCCTTCCGCTCAGCAGGGCTGGGTGTGCAGTGTCATAAGGGTGCCCGTGTTCAGTTAACTGTAACGCCGGAACCTTCTTCTCTCCTGTATATAAACCCACTCGGATCACCAACCAGGCTTTGGTGTGAATTTCTTTCTAGTGTGTAGCCAAGGACCGAGACATTTCCCACCCGAGAAACCTACAGACCCAGACTTACAATAAACCCATATGTGTGTGTGTGTGTGTGTGTGTGTGTGATACACACACACACACACACACACACACACACACATATGGCAAGAGGTGAACAGGTCTAGCCAGCAATGGTGAAGAGGGCCCTGGGATTGAGATTGAGAACGATTCTGAAGTAGAATCCATAACCCTTAGAAATGTATTGGCCTGCTATACCAATCCAATTACCCTCAACCTTCTTCAAAGAATTGGAAAAACTGACCACCAACTTCATATGGAGAGGGAAGAAACCCAGAATTAGCAGAGAACTCCTCAAGAAGAAGGACACAATTGGAGGACTCGCCCTACCTGATTTCAATGCCTACTACACAGCTACAGTGGTCAAAACAGCATGGTACTGGCACAATGATAGACACTCAGACCAGTGGAAAAGAATAGAAAGCCCAGGAGTAAAATCATCAGCATATAGACAACTGATCTTCGACAAGGGTCCCAAAAATGTCAAGTGGGAAGCAGATGCCCTCTTTAATAAGTGGTGCTGGAAACAATGGATATCCACATGTAGAAAGTTGAAATAAGACGTCTACCTCACCCCATGCACAAGAATACACTCAAGGTGGATCACAGATCTAGAAGTCAAACCCCAAACCATCAGGACCATTAAGGAGGGAATCGGGACTAATCTCAGCGTACTGGCCCAGGGAGCACATAGGCTCACTGCAACAGGGAAGGGGACACACACAGGTGAATTGGAAATCGACAAATGGGATCTAATAAGAATAAAATGCATGTGCACCTCGAAAGACTTTGCCAAGAGGGTGACAAGGCAACCCACAGACTGGGAGAAGATTTTTAGTAATGACACATCAGACAAAGGGCTCATTACTAAAATCTACAACACCATCGTGACCTGCAAAAAGAGGAAAACAGTTAACCCCCTAAGGAAGTGGGCAAAAGAAATGAGAAGAACTTTCACTAGAGAGGAGATCAATATGGCCAATAAACATATGAGAAAGTGCTCGAAGTCCCTTGCCATAAGAGAAATGCAAATCAAAACAACCATGAGATACCACCTAACACCCCTGAGGCTAGCCCAGATCAGTAAATCAGAGAGCAACAAGTGTTGGAGGGGCTGTGGTGAAGTAGGAACCCTCCTCCACTGCTGGTGGTCGTGTACATTTGTACAGCCACTGTGGAAAGCAATCTGGCGATACCTAAAGAAAATGGAAATTGATCTACCTCATGACCCAGCCATCCCTCTACTGGGCATATACCCGGTTGAAGCAGCAAATAAAACACGACCAGTCATATGCGCTCCAATGTTTATTGCGGCACAATTCACAATGGCAAAGACTTTGAAACAGCCTAAGTTTCCATCGACAGACGAGTGGATTAGCAAACTTTGGCACATACACACAATGGAGTATTATGCAGCACTGAAAAGCACCGATGAGCACATGAAACACGTTATTTCATGGGAAGAGCTGGAAGGAATTATGTTAAGCGAGGTAAGCCAGACCCAAAGGGACAGGTACAACATGAGTCCCCTGAGATAAGTACAATCAGCATGACAGAAATAGAAGAATAAACATCCATCCCACAATAAACGGGAGGAAGCATAGATAGTTGGAGGGAGGACAGGCCACACCTAGGGAGGTACATAAGAGCCCAGCATAAAGAAGGGGTAGTGGGGTAGGGAGAGGGAGAACCGGGAGGGGGAGAATCCGAATGGATGGTATGGGGGGGGGCAGGGTACTAACCCACCCGGGGGAGAGTATCGGTTATGTCCCCACAGATTTGGAACATGCATACGGACCCCAACACGACACACCAAACAAGGAGGACAACGCAAAGTACAGAGGTCTACACAAAGAGGCTGGACGACAAGCCGGCCCAAACCAGAATTAGGCCGACCCCCACACTCGAAGGGAATACCACAGAAAACAAAAATAGATTGTCTGGAGTGGGAAAGGAACTGACCCACCACACCACATCCAGAAGGAAGCTGAAACAAAAGAAGGAGAAAGGACATAGTGGAGTACACCTGGGTCCACCAAGCCCAAAGTCGATAGACCAGCTAGAAGAGCCCATCATACAGAGAGGACCATTCAGCTGACCACACTACGAGATATGACATCCTGCACCAACACATGGCCCTACACGGGACAGCACCTGAGACACAATGGGGGATGGGCAACTGAGCTGACCCCGCCACACTGAGGCAAACACTGGGGACATGCAGTGGAGCAGCGGAGGAAGCAGAGCAAAGGGAGCCCGAGGGAGTAGAAAGGATGGTCTTCTGGGCCAGGACGTGGCGCCTCACAAGCTACACCTAGAAAACACTCCTAAAGGCCAATGAAAGGACCTTGAACTACTAGCAATTTTTTCTTTTAATATTTGCTATCTTTTTGTTTAGTCTTTTTAAATTTGTTTTGTTTTTTTACCCAGTAAATTTTGTATGCTAGTGGCTTTTCTGCTTATCAGCGTGTCGATGTTGCTTCTGTCAAAGCCATGTTCTTATGGGCCACTTGGGCGCAGTCAAAGTCATATCCATTTGTATGCACGTATTACTATGTCAGCAGGTCCACCTAGACAAGATAGGCTGGACAAATAATGAGAGAAGAAAACAACAGGACCAACGGTCCTGGAGGGACATGAGAGCGTGGGAGGTAGGGGAAGGGAGGAGGTGTCGCCCAACACAGGGACAAGGGAACAGCGAATGGTTCAAAACCAGAGGAGGGAGGGGAGGGGAGGACTGGAAGGGAGTGACCAAGAGCAAGGTAACTGAGAGGAACTACTGAATCCAGAATGAAGGCTAAACATGGTAATGGGTCGGGAGGAAAGCGAAAGGAAATAGAGGAAAGGAGTAGGAGGCAAAGTGCATACAGAGAAGCCTAAATACAGACATGTACATATGTAAACATATTTATGATTATGGGGGCAATAGATTTATATGCATATATTTATAGGTTCAGTAGTAGGGTAGCAGATGGACATTGGGTCTCCTCATGCATAATCCCCCAATACAATAGCACCTCACCCTGCTAAGCAGCCATTGCAGGATACCCATCTTCCCAACATGATCACTGAAGACAGCCGTGTGTGTAAGCAAATGTGGTGAAGAAAGCTGATGGTGCCCGGCTTATCAAAAAAAGATATAGCGTCTGGGGTCTTAAAGGCTTGAAGGCAAATAAGCGGCCATCTAGCTCAGAAGCAACAAAGCCCACAGAGAAGAAGCACACGGCCTAAGCGAATACAAGGTGTTGAATGGACCATGTAGCAGATACAAAGGAACAAAATCAATCATTGTGTGATCACCTCTCTCACATAATGGCTGAAGACGAAAGTGTGCATAAGCAAGTGTGGTGAAGAAGGCGGATGGTGCCCGGCTACTGAGAGATATAGCGTCTGGGGACTTAAAGGCTTGAATGCAAACAAGCGGCCATCTAGCCCAGAAGCAACCGAGCCCACACGGAAGCAGCACACCAACATAGGTGATCATGAAGGACAGAGGAGACCAGGTCTCCAACATCAAAGGTGGGGTGGTGGTGAGAATCACATCACCGTGAAAGAGGGGGAGTGCATGATGGGGACCCAACGCCCACCTGTAGACAGCTGGACACCCCTTCCAGAGGGGTAGTGAGGAGGAGATGGGCCACTCAGGGTTCAGTGTAGCAACAATGAAACTCAAAACCTTCCTCTAGTTCCTGAACGCTTCCTCCCCTCCCAATCATCATGACCCCAATCCTACCTTGCCTTGTGGACCTGGTTATACCAGAGGATGTACAGCGGTGCAGTGGGGATCTGGAGGCACAGGGAATCTAGGACAGACGAACCCCTCAACACCAGCTGTGGGAGTGGCGACACCAGGAGGGAAGGGCATGTAGAAAGGGAGAACCGATCTCAGAGATCTATGTGTAACCTCCTCTCTGGGAGATTGGCAAGGGGGAGGCGGGTGAGGGGAGACGCCGGGGAGTGTAAGATAAGATGTAATAATTATTTATAAATTATCAAGGGACCAGGGGTGGGATCGGGGAGGGAGGGGGATGGGGGAAAAAAAAGGGAAACCGAGCTGATTCCAGGAACCCAAGTGGAAGGTGAATTATGAGAGTGATGAGTGCAACGAATGTATAAGGGTGCTTTGCTCAATTGATGTATGTACAGATTGTGATAAGAGCCTTATGAGCCCCAATAAAACGATTAAAATAAATAAATAAATAATGAAAGAAAAAAAAAGAAATGTATTGGCCTTAGGGGAGGGGCAAAGAGGGCTGGATTGAGAAAGTCTGTGGCATCCAGTTCTGACTTGACTTTTGGATCCAGAATCTTTCAGGAGTCATGGCCTTGCCCTCCAGCCAGAACTTCCAATAACCGTCTTCTCAGAGCCTTGTTAAATTCTCATAATACGTTACACCTGCTATCCTGTGAGCAGCTACCAAACCCAGGCACTTTTTTCTTTCTTTTTTTTTTTTTAAACAGGAACAATAAAGTTTATTGAACCGTAGCTTAGTACAGGCGCTGGGGTTTCCCCACGGTGCTCTTAATGTACAAAGCACGGATATTCTGCCAATTCTTCTTCAGCAGCGAAACCAAAAAGTTGACAGCCAAGTGGATGTTGTACACGAGTTCATCATCTGTCATCTTCACATGGCCAACTGCCACTGCCAGACACAGCACCTTCTTCATCTGGAACTTGACGGTGGACTTCACCTCGTCGACCTTGGCCACCATGTTCTCATTGTGGGTCAGCAGGGAAGGGAATTTCCCGGCCTTGTTCAGGCCCGGGCCCAGAATTCGAGGAATCTGCTTGATCAGGGTCTCTGAGGCCAAAAAGGCATCATACTTCTTGACCAGCTTTCTGACCAACTTCTTATTCTTGTTGAGCTTCTTGAGCGCCTCGATGTCCATGTGAGGGATCTCCACGGCCTTCGCTTGTCACAGTGCTGCTGGTCCCCAAGGACACACACTGAGAACTTGGGGCACGGGGTGGACTTAAGCCTGACGGTGCCAGAGAAGCATTTGTCCTTCTGAGGGTCGTAGTTCTTCAGGCTGATCTGCAGCTCCACCGTCTCCAAAAACTTCCGGCGCTTGCGCTGCTTCCTGTGCAGGACTTCCCGCACCGCCTCGTAGAGGGTGTCGCGAGAGACTTTGGTACTCATGGTTCCTAGCGCTGCGGCAACCGGAAAAGAGACCCAGGCACCTTTTTCAAAGACAAGCTCACTCTCTCTACCCTTAAGAGCAGGTAGTTTTTGGATGATGGATATGAGATACCACAGAAGGCAAATCTGTAATCTTCCATGATGCCCAAAACATGCTGTCACAACCAGGACCCATGACAATCCCTCAGTTTCCTAAATTGCTTCACTGTTGCTTTTTAATTAATATATGACATTAACTTGTCATATATTGATAACAGGGAGGACCCTGAACTAGATGAATAAATTAAAGCTCTCCTCATCCTGTGCTTTTATATGAATGTGTTAATTATTTTTGTCATTAGGGAGAATGATGGAGGGATGGAGCAATACCAAACGGAGTTTGACAAAGTGTTGTGTTTGCTGCGGGAAACATGGTGCGTGTCAGATACAATCCGTCACCCAGTGAGTCTGCAATTAACACCAAGGGACCAAGGTAGGATTCCCGGTAATAAATAGCCTTCCTCCCAGATGATAGTAGAGACCCAGCAGGACCCACTGTTGTGTTGTAGCAGTTGTACACGGGACCTTATGGGAGACAGAGCTGGTGTTTGAAATGAGTTTTGTTTGTCCCCAGTTGGCTCAGATTTGTTTTTTAGATAGCATAATCACTAACATTTAAACACAGGGTGATGTCACGTAACAATCTGCAGCTTCTGAGAAATGGAGAGGCCCGACTTTGCTGGTTGACAATGCACCTCTGGAAGACAAGGGGGACCACAGAGGGACTGGGGGGGGCAGGCAGATGTGGTGATCAGAGTTTGGAATCCTTGTTTTCCACGTAGAGGTGGCAAGGAGTTCAAGGGTTCAGAAATTGAGGAGGGAAGTTCCAGAAGACAAGTCTGTGTGGTCCATAATAAACCAATATAGGGGTTGAGATTTCAATCCGTTGGCTATTTATTTTGTGCCTGGTAGCCAACCAGCCCAGAATTCCTGACCTCGCCGACCGTGTGAAACAAGGACCATTCCAGAATTACATAGAAGCAAGCATGGAAGCAAGGGCATCCACCACCCTGAATGCGTAGGGGTCAGGAACCAAGTGCTTTCTGTAGAACAGCCCCAGAAGGCAGACCTTTGGCTGGAAAACCTGTTAGGGAGCTAGCATAGGGACTGGCAGGCCCATTACACAAGCTCAGAGGTCTGAGCTACCGGCTCATGAAGTAGAGGCTCACTGCATGCTCAGAAGTTCAGGTTTCCAGCCAGCAGGGGGAGCTACGCCTGGGTGGGCGCTGTACCTACATTGGCTCACCTAGGCCAGGTGAATTCAATTCAACAATACAGCCAATGAGGTCGAACTACGTCATCGACCACGCCTCCCTAACCGCTCATAAAACTCAAGAGGATCCCAAACCAGGCCTCGGCGTGAGCTGTTTCTGGCGTGGAGCCGAGGACCGAGGCACACCTGCCCCAGGTGAGGTCCAACAGAAGCGGTGATGTTCGAACAGAAGTGGTGCTGTGTGACTGGAAGCTATGAGGTAAGCCGGGCCCAGGAGTGGGCCTTCCCATGCTGATCTCACGGGTTGTGGGCCCCTCTGGGCTCCTTTCACCTCACCACCCTTGGGAGAATTGTTGGGTTGAGTTCACCTGGCCTAGGTGAGCCAATCCAAGTGGCGCCCCACCCAATACGGTGGAGGCCCCTGGGGACGCTTGTAGCGTATTGCCGCAGCCCCAGCCTTTTGTGTCGGTCTTTGCGCCATTTCTTGCTGGTGTCAGTCTTTGCGCCGTTTCCTGCTGGTGTCGGTCTTTGCGCCATTTCTTGCTGGTGTCGGTCTTTGCGCCGTTTCTTGCTGGTGTCGGTCTTTGCGCCGTTTCTTGCTGGTGTCGGTCTTTGCGCCGTTTCTTGCTGGTGTCGGACTTTGTGCCATTTCTTGCTGGTGTCGGTCTTTGCGCCGTTTCTTGCTGGTGTCTGTCTTTGCGCCGTTTCTTGCTGGTGTTGGTCTTTGCGCCGTTTCTTGCTGGTGTGCGGGACTTGATGTGCCTCTCTGTGCCTGCCTTCCCGGGCTGCATTTGGGAGGGGGCTGGGACGCTGCTGCCTGGAGGCTGGGAGGATTTTGACTCCCAAAGCCTTCTCGAGGCTCAGTGTAAAAGTTTATTTGGACTCGAAAACAGAATCAAAGACCCAATTAATTAAGTTTTAGAAGCAGGCTTTATTGCGAACTTGTGGCGGGTTCAGCAACTCAGGGTATTGAGCTATTGAAGCCACGCCAGGGAAAAAATCCTGGCGGCGTTTTTATGCCCACTGCTGGCAGGCACAGCTGGGGAGAATCATAGCTTGGGGGGGGGGTGGATCTGCGCACACAGGTGCTTCCAAAGGGAGAAGGTCGTTAATCTTACCTACATATGTCAGGGACGCGTGGAGTGACCATATCTTCAGAAAACCTTCCGGCTTTGGGAGGAGCTGGTTCCAGGAATTTGGGGTTGAGCAGAGGAGGGGAGGTCAGTTAGGGGTCAGTCTTGAGAACTAAAATGGAGTCTGTTGTGCCAAGACAGGACGTTTTAGACTGACCCTATAGGGAAAAGGGACAACATTAGTCCATTTCTGTAACTGCTTCCTGTGGGTAGTGGGCGAAGAGCAAGGGGAGGGGCTTTTCCAGGCAGAGTACTGGGAGTTGCGGCCTGGCACAGGGTGGAGAGGTTGTTGTTGCTGGTGGACTGCTATACGGGTGATTTCGCGGAGTCAACTTTGCAGGAGCTGAATGAGACAAGGAGCAATTAAGAGCAAAATTACTACTAAAATTATGGGTTCTAGTATGGGGGCTAGGAAGGAGTACAGAGAAGAGTTCCACCAGGAAGAGGATCCGTCTGTTCTGAATCTGTTGTTTTGCAGCTCACGGTTTAGCTTGTTGAGGGTCTGGACTCTAGTTTCCACAATTCCCAGCTTATTGATGTAATAACGGCATTCCTCCTGGAGGAATTAGCAGGTTCCTCCTTTTTCAGCAGTGATGAGGTCTAAAGTGCAGCGGCTCTGCAAGGCAACTTGGGCAACAGAGGTTGTTTGTTTCTGCAGGGAGGCTAGAGATTTGGCAGAGGCATCAACTGCCAGCTGGAAGCGTGTGGATAACTTGTCTGCTGTGGTGATAGAGGTTCTAAGGGTCCCGCCGCTGAGTCCTACTGCACCTGCTGCTGAGGCTAAGGAGATTCTCACTGCTATCGGAAGAAAAACTGCTCTTTTAGTTTGGCGACTGTATACCTGGATGTATTTGTCCTGGACCTCAGCCGGAGTGTATGTAGTGAGCTGCGGAACCAGAGTGATGGGCAGGCACAAAAGGGTAAGGTAGAACTGATGTTTAAATGCTTAGTGTATAGTTGCACCAAAAGAAAATTTTTTTCTGGCGCTGTTAGTGGTTTGGAGGGGATTTGGGTGACATTACATGTCTGTGTCGATGGATTGGAGTAGCAAAAGGGCACTTGAGTGTTTTCTGGTTGGATGTACAGAGGAATATTGGGGATGGTTATGGGTTTTGTGGTCTTTACGTTGGATGAAAATGACAGGGCAGGACCTGGTACTGCTACCAGAGGAGGGCGTTCTAGGGCTGCACACATGCAGCAGGTGGAGAGGTTGGCTAGTCCAGCAAAGTGGCGATGGCCAGTCCCTGCTGTAGCAGGGTAAGCTGGGAGAAGGGAGACTCAGAAGGTTTAGAAATTTGCTTAGTGAGTTGAAGGTCTTGGATCTGAATATTACAGTGGATGGTGGATTGGACCTGGAGTAGCGACCTCCATACATAGAGTTTGGCGTCTGGAAATTTCTCTCGGCGAGTGGCGTACCACGCTCCTGGAACCAGAGGTGTCCAGCGGCTATCCCAGGGGTCTGGGATTGTGAGAGTGTATTTAGATTTATGGTAGTAGAATCATCCCTGGGGACAAAGGGAAAGGTAAAGTATCTGGCAGGAAGACCAAGGACACCCTACATTTTTCTGTATTCACCTTTTTGCACATTGGGTAGTTGCCTTCTGGTCATACAGGTAGCAAATAATGGGATCAGCTTTTCCTTGATGCCGCTTAAAGTCAGTGAAATTTAAGTATATGGGTGTTCTGCACCCTGTGGGTGGGCAGTCAGCGGTGGCCAGCAAATAATCATAATGCTTAGTGCGGGCGTAATTGGTATAGTTTTCAGTCAAGTAAAATCGCTAGCAAAAGGGGAAATTATGTTAGGTTTAGCTGGCTGGCTTGGTGAGGCGAGTGAGGCGGAGAGACATAGGACCACTAGACTGAGTCAGACCACTGGGAGCCATGGTCAGAGTTCACTGCTGCCTTGACTCGGGACAAATGTACCCAGGAATCTATTCCAAGACCCTTGACTGCCAAGGGAGTAGTGAGCACTACGGTGTAAGGGCCTTCCCACCGGGGTGCTAAGGGTCTGGGTGCTAGGGATTTAATTAACACAGCATTTCCAGGATGCACTGGTTTTTGGTGATCAGCAGAGGTCGGAGATGGTTCAGGGATGGGGGAGTTTTCGTGTTGTCTAAGAAGGTTGCGGAGCAAGGACAAGTATGGAAGGTACGAAGCTAGCAGAGGGCAATCAGTTGCAGGAAGAGGCGAGAAAAGAAAAGGTTGTCCGTAGAGTATTTTGATCATGGCTGGGGAGGATCTGCGCACATAGGTGCTTCAGAGGGGTCGTTAATCTTATCTATATGTGAGGGAGGGGTGGAGTGACCATATATTCAGAAAACATTCTGGCTTTGGGACGAGCTGGTTCCAGGAATTTGGGGTAGAGCAGGGGAGGGGAGGTCGGTTAGGGGTCAGTCTTGAGAGCTAAGATGGAGGTGCAGGCCTCAAAATGGAGTCTGTTGCACCAAGACTGGGACACAGTGGTGTGCTGCGGCTCCGCCAATCAGGATGGCTGGGAGCGCCCACATCTACCCTGTTGGTTTGGGCCGGTCTCTGGCTGGGTGGTTGGCTCCAGGCTGGCTTTCGGCTAGGCCACAATCTGCGGCTTCCATTTTCCCAGCCACATGACTCCACTCCCAGGCAGAATGGCGCCACCTGTGTCTGTTGTAGCTACTGTCTCTTCCCAGAAAGAAAGCCACCCAGACCGCGGGCAAGTTCAACAGAACAAGTTTTATTTTCTGCGCAGAGACTGTCAGCTCTCTTGAGAGGAGACTGAGTGGCCCCCAGTCTAATTTTCCAAAGGTTTTTATACTTTTGCAATGTGCAGGTATGCAAGCAGGTAGAGAAGCAGGGTGTTGCAGTTAGCCATTCTTAGTTGAACATTACCTGCTCTGGTCTTTCCTTCCGTACGTTCCCTTGGGCTACGTCTGCACAGCCTACCTCCCCAATATCAGCTAGTTCGTTGACAGTTCATAGCTAGTTTATTTACTGTTCATAATGGCTTCTATCAGCTCAAAATGACTTCTCTTGTCAAGGCTGTTTAAGCTTTGCCCAGAGCTGCTACATTCCCTCCTCTTCTTAGCCGAGTTCAAATCATTGAATCTGCGGTAGCCAGCCCAGTGTATGGTGGGCTCAGCACTAAGAGTTTTATGGTTTGTACTTTCTGTTTGAGGACTGCCACTAGCTTATTGGTTATTATTGGTCCAAACGTGAGGTTTAGCAGGAGGAGGATTAGGGATCCGGCTAGGGGCGTTACTAGGGTGGTTCGCCAGGTTGCCCAATTAAGTAGCTTTTCAAACCAATTGGTTTCTTCATTTCTTTTCTTGACTCTTTCCTCTAATCTTTTCCTAACCAGGGCTAAACTATCTTTAATGATTCCTGAATGGTTTGCATAAAACAAGTTTCTCCTAATGCCATGCACAACACTCCTTGTTTCAAAAGGAGCAAGTCAAGCCCTCGGCAGTTTGGCAACACACTTCTACAAGGGAGTCTAAGGATCTTTCTAAATGGGAAACATGGTATTTTTATCCCTGTAAATCTAAAGCAATTTGCTGACTAAGAGTCTGATAGTTTAAGTTTCCTTGTATTAAAGCAACTGACCCGACTGCAGCTAATCCCATAATCCCAAGCCCCGTTAACAGTGGGACTGACATTGGGGCTCTTTTAGCTCATCCAGAAATTCCAAAGTTATCCCTACCTCCTTCACCAGAACACAGGTACACTTGAGGAATAACATGCACTAGGACACAAATACCCGGGTCTGCTGCTAATACTGGGGAAAGGAGACAGGGTGCTAGTCCTGTGGAACAAGTAAAGCAAGTACCCGTTGGGGCAGATAACAAATAAGGATCACCATTTGGTTCAATAGGAACAGCTTGAAGGCAAAAATCTTGATATTTTGATATATTAAAGGGATAATTAGATGAATAAAAACAGTCTTCGCCCTTGGTAATCTTTTAAAGTGAGCTAGAGTTGAGTCCACTCTAACCTCACCTACAGACTGCTGCTTCGTGTAATCCTTCTTACTAACATTTCTAATTGGATTACGCTCTGCACCAATAGTGCTATTTGTAGCTGTGCCTACCGAGTAAGGGGGAGCAGGGTTCAGACAAAGCCAACAATCAGTTGCGAGGTTAGGATTTGAGTTCATAAATTGGAATACAGCATCCAGAGTATCAAACACAGAACCTTGAGGTGGCTCCTGAATGGGAAGGGCCCTTTGAGTTGGGCTGGCAGTGAACGGGAAAGTTACTGAAGAGTCTGGAGGGTGCGGCAAAGGAATCTTAATGACACCCAGCTGTGGCTCTTCAGGATTTATCACCAGGTTTGGGCCTATTTATGGACAGGAAGTTGCCATATTTTACTTTGCTGCATAGTAAAGGTTGTCCCGGGATCTCTATCATTTACATAATACTGAATTCCCCATGTGTTCCCAGTGAACCCAATAACGCTTGAATCCAGTTCTTATTGGGTTACATTTGGAAACCATACACGTGGTGGGATCAAACCCCTCCGACTTGAGTCCCATTCTTGTAAAAACAATAGGGTCGTCTTTAACAAGTTTCCACCCTGAAGATGATAGTTTCACAACCCTAAGCTGCACAATGGCAATGTCCCTCCCCTTGGCAGTTAGGGAGCCCATGAGCCGGGCATCTATAGAAATGGTGTGTTTGGAGCCTTCTTTCTATAGAGGGTATTCCGCACCCATAGGACGGGATTCCGGTTATGGGCCCCATTGTGCCCTTTACCTTTAAAGGATCCGGAATGCCAGCTCTTTCCTAGCAAATCAAACAAATCAAAGCGGAAACGGGGGTCAGACCCAGTGTAAGAAGTTACATATTCACTGTTGGAGGTTCGAGTAGCAGTCCACAGATGTGTTTGTGGTTGGGCGAAATGGCGGGTGCTGTCAGCAATGCTCAGACAAAAACAATTAAGTTCTGTAAAGCCTTAATTTTGAGGGTTTTTCTGTCTTTCTGAGTGTTCATCTTTTCAGGATATGCTCAGGGAGGGCTTTTTTTGACTTGTGACTGATGAATCCACGGCCCCTTCCCCACTACTTTAATAGCAGTTGGTGTTATAAGTATCACCTAGTATGGGCCAGTCCCCCTAGGTTCTAAGGTCTCGGGTCAGTGCTTCTTTACCCACGTTCAGTCTCCAGGTTGCAAGTTGTGGGCTGCCTCTTCACCTTTCCCTTGGTTGGGCCCAAAATGAAGGTGTCGGAGCAGATGATTTGTCTCACCTGCTGGACAGCCTGCAGGCACTTCATGAAGGAACAAGTAGTGACTTCCATTACTTCTACTTCCTTCAGTCTTGGGAGAATTGGGGAAGGTCTGCCAAACTTAAATTCAAACGGGGTCGTGCTTTTCACATAGGGAGTGCATCGGACTCGAAGTAGGGCAAAAGGTAAAGAAAGGATCAATCCAGTTCTCGCCAGTTTCTAAATGCAACTTAACTAACAATTCCTTTAGGGTTCTGTTTATTCTTTCTACTTGCCTTGAACTTTGGGGCCTATAAGCCCAGTAGAGCTTCCAGTTAATATTTAGAAGCATTGCTAATACTTTAGTAATTTGAGCAATGAATACTGGGCCATTGTTGGACCCCAAGGTGGTGGGAAGCCAAATCTAGGGACAATTTTAGTTACTAATAATTTACACCCAGTGGCAGAAGTGTCCTTCTTTGTTGGGAAGGCTCCCACCCATCCAAAATAGGTGTCCACTAGCACCAGCAAATACCCGTAGCCATACTTTCTAAGTTTGATATCCATAAAGTCCACCTCCCAGAATTCTCCAGGAGTACTACCTCGAGCTTGTGGTTGGGGTTGCTCCTTTTCTTTTCTAGGGATGTTTCCCCGAGCGAGCACAGTGCAAGCAACAGTGGTGTCATCTGCCACCCAGTGTCCAAGCCTGGGTATGTAAAAGTACCTGAGGAGCAACTGAGACCATTTAGAGGATCCTGAGTGCATACCTTCATGTAGTCCTTGAATCAGATCTCTCCCAGAGCTTCTGGCATGAATCTTCTTCCATCAGGATGGAGCAGCCACCTGGATGCTCCGAGTTTCTTTGGCAGCCCAGCTCTTGGCTTACCTTTAGATCATTTTCCGAGTATGTAGGTTGTGGCAGTAACACTTGGGATGGCATGGTCATGGCCATTACCTTGGGGATTTGTGGTATAATCCTGGCATTCGAGATCCACCGGTCCAGGGGACTTGTTAGGAGGGGCTCAACCATAGGTCCCCCTACCCCAGCAATATCCTGCCCCAGTGTAAGCTTCCTAGCTTCTATAACTAGGATGGCCGTGGCAGCCTCAGCTCGCATGCAGCTCGGCCATCCTGCAGTTACAGAGTCTAGTGTGATTGAAAGATCGGCCACAGGTCTCTTTCATGGCTGCAAGTTCTGAGTTAGCATTCCTTTTGCTGTGCCCCTGGCCTCATAGACAATTGGAAGGGATTTTCTATGTCTGGAAGGGGAAGAGAGGGTGCCCATATGAACGACGTTTTTAAGGATTCAAAGGCTTGCTGTTCTACTTCAGTCCATTGAAGTTTTTTCCTTTCCCCAGTACTTGCATATAGGAGTTTGGCTAATCCCTCAAATCCCAAATTCCACAATGGACAGTACCCCACAAATCCTAGAAACTCTCACACCTGCCTCTTAGTCTCAGGGACTGGGATTTTGAGGATCACCTCAGTGCGGCTGGGGGACAAGGTCTGTTTTCCCTCCTCCAGTTGGTAGCCTAGGTATACAGTTTTATTGACACACAGTTGAGCCTCTCTTGCAGATTACCTGGACCCCAATTGGCCAAGGACTATTAACAGGTCCTCGGTAGCACTTGGGCATTCCTCCAGGGTTTCGGAGGCCAGGAGGAGGTTATCTTCATACTGGAGCAAGGGGGTTTGGGGGTGTTCCTCCTTGTATTCCTGTAAGTCTTCATTGGGTTGACGTACAGAGGACAAGGGTATGGAGAACAAAGCATCCTTTAAGTCCAAAACAGTATAACAAATTCAGTTTGATGGGATAGTACTCAGGAGGGTCTCGGAGTTTGGTACCGTGGAGTGGACAGTTTCTACCCTCGCATTTACCTCTCCGAGATCCTGCACCATTTGGAAGTCCTCAGTTCCCGGTTTCGGCATGGGCAGCAGGGGAGCGTTCCATGTGGACTTGCAGGGCACCAAAATGCCTGTCCTCTTTAGTCTGCATATGTGAACAGCAATACCCACCTGTGCTTTCCAGGGAGTAGGGTTTTGCTTGACACTCACCAGTGTGGCTGAGCTCAGAAGTTGTACGACCGCAGGCACCTGATGTTCAGCAAGGTCTGGCAGGTTGTTCTCTGCCCAAACAAAAGGAATATCTTTTAGCCATTTATCAAGAAGTTCCTTTGAGGAGGTTTCTTCTGCTCTTTGATAAAACACATATCCCTCTGGCAGTGGAGCGGTGAGCAAAACCTTTGCCTTTTCAAGTTCAAGGGTTAAGGTGGTTGCAGCAGATGAGAAAGTAATCATGGCCACCATTTATCGTAATAAATCCCGACCAATTAGGGGAAAGGGGCCCTGAGGCATTACCAGGAAGGAGTGTGGAACTGTCTCTTGTGCTAAATCTGTTATTCTGGCCGTTGTCCATGGGTATGCTTGGGTCTGCCATGTGGCACCTGTAATTAAAATCTTTCCTTTTGACAATGCACCTGTAGTCTTTTCCAAAACCAAGAAGGTGGCCCCTGTGTCCACCAAGAAATTTACTGGCTGGCCCCCTTTTTGGAGTGTTAGCGTGGGATCCTGGAGGCCAAGTGAAACAGCCCTGACACCTTCATTCAGCTTCTTCAAGCATTATTGTCTCCTGCTTGGGTCTTTCTAGGTGTGAATGAGGCCCGTCCTCTCTAGTGGAGGGTCGTGCACCTCTCCTGGCGTTTTCAAGGGACTGATGTTTCCAATGTCCTTCTTTCCTGCAGTAGGCACATTGATCCTTCTTCGGGGCTTGGTGGTGCCCACAGGTTAGTCTCTCCGTGAGTGGGCCATGCTCTCCTTTTCCTGAGCCTCTGGGGTCTCTCATGGCAATTACTAGTATTTTAGCTAGTTTCTTTGTCTCTGTTGTTATACACTCAATGAGCCACTTCTACCAAATCACTAGGATTTTTCCCTTCAAACCCTTCCCACTTCTTTTTCATGTCTGAGGCAGACTGACTGAATAATACAGGCAATACTTACTTCCCTCCTGTTCTCAGGGGGCTTTCAGGTCAATAGGGGTATAAAGCCCGTAGGCGTCCATCAGCCACTCTAAAAAGGCAGGCGGACATTCTCTTGTAGGAGCCTGAGAATTCTCACTGACCTTAGATAAATTTATAGGCTTCCTAGTGGTTAAGCGGAGGCCCTGCAAGAGCAACTGGTGATATCTGCTTAAGCCCTCTGGGCCTTGCTAGGAGTTTGGATCCCACATTGGTTGTGCAGTGGGGAAAAAATTTCTCTCAAGTGGGGAGTGCCCGCTGGCTGACCATTAGGTCCATTGACTGCCTTCTGGGCCTCTCTGGAAGGGGTCCCATTCCTCTGATATGAACAGCACCTGGAGAAGTTGCAGGAAATCACCTCAGGTGGGCTGATGAGTATGGAAAACCATATCTAGCAAAGAAATCAGACCTTATGGTTTGTCAGAAAAAAGGGGTTTTGTTGGTTCCAATTATACAAACCCCTGGAACAAAAGGGAACATATACTGAAAAAGGGATTCGGGAGTCTTCCCAGGTTTGGGGGCTGCTTGCCTTAAGGGGAGAATGGCTGCTGCTGAGTGATCTTTCTCTGGGGGTTGTTAAGACATGCCTGCCCTAGTGTATTTGTTGTGGGGTGGGGGGGCTCAAAAAGAGGCTGTGAGTATTCCTCTCTCCGGCCCCTTGGGAACCTGATAGGGTGGCAGCGGCACCAAGGGTCGGAAGCCAGCTCTCCTGCTCCCAGAGTCCTCTTGCAAAATGGGATAAATCAGACAGGTAGGGAAAGGGGGAAGGGAGGGGGGAGGGACAGGGACAGCCTCCACCTTGGTGGTTTTAGGAACTTGGACAGGTTGTTTTTCCGGTCCTGCCATGTTTACTGAAATCTTGGAAACAAGAACTCTTTATGTTGGGGGAGGAAGTAAGTCTTTTATATATGTTGGCTTCTTAGTGGCAATGTCAATCCACACATGAATTTAAGGGATCAGATCAGGATGTCCTGGTTCCCCTTTCTAAGCAGGCTCCGACAGTGGCACTCGGATCTCGGTGCACCTCGAAATGTTGTAGCTACTGTCCATTCCCAGAAAGAAAGCATCTCCGACCACCGGCAAGTTCAACAGAAAAAGTTTTATTTTCTGCACAGGGTCTGTCAGCCCTCTTGAGAGGAGACTGAGCAGCCCCCAGTTGAATTTTCCAAAGGTTTTTATACTTGTGCAATGTGCAGGTGTGCAAGCAGGCAGAGTAGAGAAGTGGGGTGTTGCGGTTAGCCATTCTTAGTTGAACAAAAACTGCTCTTGTTCTCAAAAGCCTTCTGAACATCCATTTCCTTTGGGACATTCCCTTGGGCTACGTCTGCACGGCCTACCACCCCAATATCAGCTAGTTCATTGACAGTTCATAGCTACTTTATTTACCTTTCATGGTGGCTTCTGTCAGTTCAGAATGGCTTCACCATTATCAAGGCTCTTTATGGTTTTCCCAGAGAACCTACATAGCCGCCATGGGGAAACAGGGCCTATGACCCTGGCCAAAATGGTGCCCACCAGTCCAAACACGTGGAAGGGCACTGCCTCGGGAGCTGGTTGATTTAGGCCTGGGAGATAGCCCTGCCTTGTCCCGGCAGCCAAATGTTTCCCTTTTACCCTCCGTTCCCTTTGCCTTTCTCCTGGTTTTTAAAACAAGCTGCTTGAGCCCTATAACACTGAGCAGGACTTTTTTGTAACATTTAATTAAAATGTATCTGGCACCAAAATTATATATTATAAATATGACAATTTGGTTATATTTTTGAAAATTTGTACTTTTAAAATATACTTTGGTTGTTATATATATTGATAACAATGAAAGTAAAGAATAAAAACAAAAAAAAATATTATTTCCTGCATTGAAAACTTCAGGTGTTCTAGGGTTAGTGTTCTACCAGTGTAGGTTTGTTCCTTGTTACTGGCTGGTTTTCCGTTGCTCAGTCTTAAGACAAAGGCGTTCGGAAGCCTAGCCTGGGTAACCCTTACTTTTCGGCTTTCAGTGGTGTTTCTTCACGCACTTTTGGGGACAGCTCTTAATATAGCTCAGCTGCCATGATGTTCCAGCCAGAAATTCCAATTTTCCTAAAGGTTCCCTGAGCTGCCAGATGCCCCTTCCCTTCAGAGATTTGAGAGTCTGCTCCTGCCAGCAGGCATCTTGGAAGGCTGTGGGGCCATCCCAAGCAGTGGTCCTCCTAGCTTATTGTCTAGAAAATGGTTGGACCTAAAGTCGCCCACAGTGACTGCTCTTTGACCCTTTGTCTATGGTGGGGGCACCTGTCAGAGGCATCAGTTTAATAGCACACCAGGGGTCTGCTCTGAAGCGGGGTTATTGACCTTGAGGCAGCAAGCTCTAAATAGCCTTGTTTTGTGCTTTCCAGATGGGACTTAGCAGCTTCATACTCAGGAATTGCCCCCTTGCATGAATCCTGTCCAATTGGGATAGAGTTGACACAGAGGCTAGACAAACAAAAGCTGATACACTATGCAACTTTATTTGAGAAAGGAGAATGGTGGTCAGAGAATGGCACACTTTCCTTCCAACCCTGATTCACCTGGAACAGTTCTGTAGAGTGATGGGAAATGGGCGGAGATGCCAGAAGTTAGAGCATTTCTCCTTTTGAGGAGCAGTAGAGACCTTCATCCCCAGTGCACACAGGAACCCCTAAGGCAGGCGTCCTCAAACTGTGGCCCGTGGGGCACATGTGGCCTGACGACATTTATTCCACCCTCAGGGTGTTTTTGCTGCCTCTGCCTGTCCTGCTTAGCAGCCGGCTCGTGCAGTGTGCATAGGAACTTGTTCATAGGTTTTTTAAAAACTATAGTCTGACCCTCCAATGATCTGAGGGACAGAACTGGCCCCCTAGGTAAACAGTTTGAGGACCCCTGCCCTAAGGGATCCTGGACTTAGGGGTTACTATTCTCGCAGCCCTGACACACCCCTGATCATTCTACCCATAGTAGAGGCACCAGGGAAATTTGGTCCCTGGGTAATTTACCAGCCTTTTATTCAAATTGAAGCCAAGAAAATTAAAAATGACTTAGGCAGTTACTCTACTTTTGATTACTGTTGACTCCCCCTGTAGTACCCCAATATTACCATTTAACTCTATAACGCTGAGCATATTTCCATAACATATAAAGAAATGTATATATTAATAGATAGATAGATAAACAGACAGATAAATAGATAGATAACTTTGAAAATAAAGAATAAAAACAAAAACATTTTCCCAAAATTGAAAATTGAGCCATTATACGGTTAAAAAGGATGGGTCTTATCAGCAGGTGTAAGACCTTAGGATCATAAATGAAGCAGTGATCCCACTGCACCTAGTAGTGCCCAAACCCTGTGCCCTCCTAGGGAAATTGTGAATGCTTTAATCCCCGTTCCTGTACTTAGAGTGAACAAACACATGCCTGATAATCCTAAGTATACTTATTTCTTGTGACACTCACCTAACTTGAAGGGAACTACCTCCTCCGAATCTTAGACTTGTCTCACTTAAACTCTTCAACCTTTTGTCTTTTTGTTTGTTTTTCCAGAAGTTCTCAGGTTACCAAGGCCTCCAAACCAAGTGTGCCAGCTGTAGGACCACGATTTCCTGAACAACCTCAACTTTATCCATCCTGGGACCTGAGTGGACAATCCCTTCTGAGCCCCATTTGCCCCTTTTGCAGCAGGAAGTACTTAGAGATGTCGTCGCCCAGTACCCCAAAGATTTGGGTCCATACCTCTTCAGGGGGCAAATGTTAGGTAGCTATCCTAGGGACTGGGGTGTCCATTATGCATGCCCAGAGGGCCAAGGTAGCAGCCCAAGAAGGAGTGGCACACTGTGCGTGCTCAGAGGTTCAGGTTTCCGGCCAGGAAGAGGAGGTACACCTGGGTGAGTGCTGCAACTTGATTGACCCACCAAGGCCAAGTAAATTAAATTCAGCTGCTGGGGTTGACCAGGGTTGCCCACCATGCCTCCCTAATGCTCATAAAACCCACTTGGATGACAATCAGGCTTCTACATGCATTCTTTCTCACGCAGAGCAGAGGACCAAGGTCTGTCTGTCCCCAGAGAGATCTGACAAACCCAGGAAGGCTCTTTGGAGGCAGCAGAACTGGACATGAATGGCTGGTGGATACTGTTCAGATGCAGGACTTTCTACTTAGAAGGGTCTAATCCAGCCTGAGATGATCCTTGAATGAGTCCTCTGCCCAGATCTTTTTTTTTTAAACGTTTTATTAGGGGCTCATACAACACTAAACACATTCTATGCATACATCAGTTGTGTAAAGCACATTTGTACATTCATTTCCCTCATTCTCAAAATATCCACTCTCCACCCAAGCCCATGGCCTCAGCTCCTCATTCCCATCCCCACCCCCCATGTGCGCTACCCCTCGCTCATCAATCCTTGGTAATTTACTAATTTTTGTCATATCTTGCACTGTCTGATATCCCCCTTCACCCACTTTTCTGTTGAAGTAAAATGTACATCCTTGTAATCAGTTCCCCGTTTCCAAACTGCCCTCCCGCTTACCCTCTCAGTGTCTTCACTCATAATACTGGTCCTAAAGGACTCATCCACCCTGGATTCCCTGTGTTTCCAGTTGCTATCTGTACCAGTGTACATTATCTGGTCTAGCCAGATTTGTAAGGTAGAATTGGGGTCATGATAATGGGGGGAGAGAAAGCATTTAGCAACTGGAGGAAAGTTGTGTTTCATCATTGCTATCTCGTACCTAGTCTTGGCTCATCTCCTCTCTGAGACCCTTCTGTAAGGTATTGTCCAGTGGTCTGGAAATGGGCTTTGGGTCTCTACCAAGCACTCTTCTCATTCCCAATAAGATGTTTTTGTTCTGATGATGCCTGACACCTGATCCCTTCGAAACCTCGTGATCTCATAGGCTGGTGTGATTATTCCATGTGGGCTTTGTTGCTTCTGAGCTAGGTGGCCGCTTGTTTACATTCAAGCTTTTAAGACCTCAGACGCTATATCTTTTGACAGCTGGGCACCATCAGCTTTGTCTTCAGTGTACCTGTGGGGAAGGTGAGCACCATAGAATGCCAGTTTAATAGAACAAAGTATTCTTGCAATGAGGGAGTATTTGAGTGGAGGCCCAGAGTCCATCTGCTACCTTAATACGAAACCTATAAATATATGGACGTAGGTCTATTTCCCCATGCTCATATATGAATATATTTACATATGGACATACTTTTTAAAAGACCTCTATAACAGGCCCTTGCTTCCTCGCTTGCTCTTCTATTTCCCTTTCATTTTCCTCTTGTGCCCACTGCCATGCTCAGTCTTCCTTTGGGTTTCAGTAATTCTTCTTGGTTCCATTACCCTTGATCCCACCCTACCAGGCCTCCTACATCTACCTCACCACGGATATGCATGACTTCCTGTTCTCTTGTTTCTGGGTTTCTTAACACCGCTTCCTTTACGCCCACCTCCCTCTTTCCCATGCCCCACACCCCAGAAGTGTTGGTCCTGGGTTTTGTCCTCCAGATTGGACATCCAGCCTATCTAATTTAGACAGACCAGAAAAGGTAATAACATGCACAAAACCAAGACAAGCAACCCAAAAAAACCAAGACAACAAAAATCCAATGACACTAAAAGAAAACAAAACTAACCAAGAAAGAAAAGCTCATAGTTAGTACAAGGACTGTGTGGTGAACTTTAGGAGTGTTTTCCAGTCCAGTCTGTTGGGGCACCGAGCCCTGACCACAAAGTCCACCTTTGGTATTCCCCGGGGACTTTGATGCTCCGTTTTCTTTCTCTTCCGCTGCACTCCCTTAGTGTCATGCCTCGATGTAGCAAGATCAGTTCGGGCGCAGTTCCCACACTGTGTCTCCAGTGTTGTCCCCTCTAGGGCAATGGGACTTTGAGGGACGTTTCTCATCGTGGGGCTGCCCATGTGGTCTTTTCTGTGGACTGGCTTCTCTGATTGGGAACATCATCCTCAAGGTATAGTGGGCCAGGATGTGCTCCATTCTCCCCTCCTCCCCCTTGTTCTGCTCTGTGTTCTCTGATCAGATATGTCCCTCTCCGCGAGCTGCAACTCCGGTGCCATCCTGTGAAATACAATCTTTGGGGGCTGCAAGGAGGTGGGAGGGGGGGCATCAGCTCAGATCTTTTGAGAGTCCAGGAGATATTGACTTCTCGATGGGCACAGTTCTGTGGGGCACCGTGCTCTTGGTCCAGACGCTGGTTGTGAATATGACTTTGTTGTTAACCAGTTTTTGTCTCTGGGTCAACTCCTGTGTGTTTTTGAGGGAGTTTTCTCATCTGGAAAGTAAATGTACTGGATTATCCAGAAGCCCATGTCAGCAAGTTATTGAGAGGGGTTAATCAGAGACTGTTTCATATAGTGTGTATCTGCGCGCTGCATTTGAGACCTGGGGTGGCAATTATGAGCTCAGAATAGAGATGGTGTCCAGTAGGTGACAGACGTGGCTCCATATTGAAACAGGAAGCCCACTGTGGAGATTTGGTCCTTCCGTTGATGGCCACCGGCCACCTAGTCTTCTCCTGCTATAACTGCTTCACTGACTCAGCAGCTGAGCCAGGAGCCAGTGCCATCATAACCAGGTGGCTAACTGGGAGAAAGGGCAGATAGATATTTGTTATCTTGTTGTCTTGGGAAGCCCACCTAACCTCCATGCAAACATTCTGGTGTGAGTTATCTGTGGAAGGAATCATAGGCTCACAGTAATACACATCTTTCTTTTTGTAAATGTGCCCGTATTCCTTTCTGAACCTGAGAAGGTGGCCCCTGTGTCCACCAAGAAATTTACTGCCTGGCCTATATGGAGTGTTAGCCTGGGTTTTGGCGGCGAAGTGAAACAGAGCCCTGACCCCTTCATGCAGCTCTTCAAGCCTTATTGTCTCTTGCTTGGGTCTTTCTCGTTGCAGATGAGGCCCGTCCACTCTTGTGGAGGGTCGTGGACCTCTCCTGGGGTTTTCAAGGCACTGATTTTTCCAGTGTCCTTCTTTCCTGCAGTAGGCACATTGATCCTTCCCCATGGCTTGGCAGTGCCCACAGGTTAGTCTCTCCGTGAGTGGGCCATGCTCTCCTTTTCCTGAGTCTCTGGGGTCTCTCATGGCAATTCCTAGTATTTTAGCTAGTTTCTTTGTCTCTGTCGTGCTAGGGTCATCTCGGTTGTTATATACTCAATGAACCACTTGTATCAAATCACTAAGATTTTTCCCTTGAACCCTTCCCACTTCTTTTTCAGGTCTGAGGCAGACTGACTGAGTCATAAAGGCAATATTTATTGCCCTCCTGTTCTCGGGGCCTCCGGGCTGTTAGGGGTATAAAGCCTGTAGGTTTCCATCAACCACTCTAGAAAGGCAGGCGGACATTCTCTTAGCCTGAAAATTCTCACTGACCTTAGATAAATTTATAGGTTTCCTAGCTCTTCCGCAGAGGGTCATGTAAGAGCAATGGGTGATACCTGGTAAAGCCCTCTGGGCCTTGCTAGGAATTGAGATCCCACATTGTTGGTGTAGTGGCCAAAAGAGTTTCTCTCAAGTGGGGAGTGCCCGCTCGCTGACCATCAGGTTCACTGACTGCTTACTGGGCCTCTGTCTGGAAGGGCTGCCCTCCTCCGTTGTGAACAGCACCTGGAGAAGTTGTTGGCAAGCATTCCAGGTGGGCTGATGAGTATGGAAGTCATACCAGTACTAGTGTGTGGGGGGGCTGCTTGTTAAGGGTGGGGGTGAGATTGGGGGGCCGGTGGGGGAGGGAGTGACTCAATAAGGGCCTGTTAGAAGTTTTCTATTTCTGGACCCTAGAAACCTTATAGGGCGGGGGTTGAAAGAAAGGGTTTGAAGCCAGCTCTCCCACTCCCAGAGTTCTCCTGCAAAATGGGATAAAGCCGATTAGGGGAGAGTGATGGGGAGGGGAGGGGAGGGGAAGGGTGGGGGAGGGATGGGGGAGGGGAGGGGTGATGGAGGGGAGGGGTGGGGGAGGGTGATGGGGAGGGATGGCCTCCACCTATGTGGTTTTGGGAACTTGGACCATTTGTTTTTCCGGTCCTTCCATGTTTCCTGAAACCTTGGAAACAAGGGCCCTTTCTTTGCGGGAGGGAGTAAGTCTTTTATATTTGCAGGCTTCTTAGTGGCACTGCCAGCCCACACTTGAAGTAACGGGATCAGATCGGGATATCCTGGTTCCCTTTAACCATAACTATGAACTCTTAGTAATAGGGGATGGGAAAACTAGTCTTGCGTGGGTCAATCAGGGACTCCTTCTGCCCCATCACTTTTAAACAAATTGTAGAGTCTCCAAGCTTTTGGGTTGAAACCACATCCTCTTGGTGAATGCCGAGAGCAGGGGTCCTCAAACTACAACCTGTGGGCCACATGCAGACAGCCGAGGACGCTGATCCTTTCTGTCGGGTGTATGTGCCCCATTTATTTTTTTTTTGAACTTCAAATCAAGATGTGCAGTGTGCACATGAATTTGTTCGTAATATTTGATTTTTGAAACTATAGTCTTTCCTTCAAAAGGCCTGAGGGATAGTGAACTGGCCCCCTGGGTAAACAGTTTAAGGACCCCTGTCCTAAGGTATCCTGGACTTAGGGGTTATTAATCTCCCAGCCCTGAAACATCCCTGAACATTCTACCCGTTGTAGGAGGCACCATGGGAATTTGGACCCCGGGTAATTTACAAGTCTTTACTCCAATTGAACCCAAGAAAATTCAAAATGGCTTAGGCAGGTACTCTATTTTGGTCACATTTGACTCGTCCTGCACTAGCCCACTATTTCCATTTAACTCTATAACGCGAAGCATGATGTTTTCATAACATTAAAAAATGTATATATTAATACATATATATATATTTATAACTATGAAAGACCACAACAAAAAGAAAATTTTTCCAAAAATTAAAATTGAAGCGTTATAGGGTTAAAAAGAAGGATGGGTCTTATCAGCGGGTCCAAGACCTTAGCATCATAAATGAATCAGTGATCCGACTGCACCTAGTAGTGCCCAAACCTGTGCCCTCCTAGGGGAAAGTGTGAATGCTTTTATCCCTCTTCCTGTACTTCCAATGAACAAACACACATGTCTGGTAATCCTAAGATTATTTTTGTTTCCTGTGACACTCACCTAATTTCAAGGCCACTGCCACCTCACAAGCTTAGCCTTGTCGTAGTCAAACTGTTCACCTTTTAGACCGTTTGTTTTTCTCAGAAGTTATCGGGTGATTAAAGCTTCTGAACCAAGTGTGCCAGGTCCACGACTACCATCTCCTGGACCACCTCAACCTTATCCATCCTGGATAAAGTTGCCCTCAATGGACAACCCCTCCCAGCAGTGTAGGAAGGGTATGGACCCAAAGCCCCACCTCGCCCCTTTTGCCAGCAGGAAGCAGCTAGAGATGTCGTCGCCCAGTACCCCCAAAGATTTGGGTCCATATCTCTTCAGGGGGGCAAATGTTAGGTAGCTATGCTAGGGACTGGGGCATCCGTTATGCATGCCCATAGGGCCAAGATAAGAGCCCAGTTAGGAGAGGCACCCTGTGCATGCTCAGAGGTCCAGATTTCTGGCCATGAAGGGGAGGTCACCTGGGTGGTTCCTGTACCTGGATTGACCAATCTAGGCCATGTAAATTCAATTCAGCCACTGGGGTCGGCCAGACTTGCCCACCACGCCTCCCTACGCTCATAAAACTCTCTTGAGTGCAGACCAGGCTTCTGCATGATTTCTCTCTCACTCAGGAAGGCTCTTTGGAGGCAGCTGTGCTGCACATGAGTGGCTGGTGGATACTGTTCAGATGCATGGCTTTCTGCTTGCAAGGGTTTTTGTCTCAGCTGACTGTAAGGGAGGAGGTAGTACGTCTGGATCACAGAGTATCCATGTCCACAAACGAGGCTGCTCATTCCACAGTCCTGGAAGTGCTTTATGAAAACCCTCTGCTTTGCAATGTCACTCTTTGTAGATTAGAGTGGGAGGGGCTGGGACCAAGGTATGCTGCCTCTTACTCCCAGTTGCAGGTTTCTGGATGCTGATTGTAGCTCTTACAGCATCAGTTAGTGGGCTTGTTGTCTGCCTCAGGCTTTGTTCACGGAGATCCTCCAGCTAGTTGGTGGTGTGTGCGCATGAGCAGAGACTTCCTGCCAATCCCCCATGAGTAGTAGAGCTCCCATGGTGTGGACTCCATGAAAGCCTTGCCCCAGGCAGCATGCTTACAAAGGAGGGTGGGCCCTGCAGGACAGAGGACCATTCCCCCTGTGGAATGGCCTCAGAGATCCACCTCCCTCTCTGGCCAGCTGCTGGGGCTGTGGGTCCTAAGCATCATGGCTGACTCAATAATAGACACAGGGTGAGGCGACTCCAGTAGCTGTTTTGACTGGTCTAATCCAGCCTGAGATCATCCTTGCATGAGCCCCTGCCAAGATTATTTTTGTTTCTTTTATGATCTTTTCATTAGTGGCTCCTACAACACTAACCACCATCCATAAATACATCATCTGTTTGAAGCCCATCTGTACATTAATTGCCCTCCTTATTCACAAAATATCCACTCTCCACCCAAGCCCCTGGCCTCAGCTCCTCATTTTTCCCCCCTCAATGCCCGCCACCCATCCCTCATCAATCCTTGGAAATGTACTAATTCTTTTGTCATATTTTCACCCACCTTTCTTTTGAGGTCAATGAAGATCCTTGTAATCGGTTCCCACTTTCCATCCTGCCCTTCCTCCACCCTCCCAGTATCTCCACTCATAACACTGGTAAAGGGCCCATCCACTCTGCATTCCCCGTGTTTGAAATTCCTATCGGTACTAGAATACCTTCTCTAGTTTGGCCAGATTAGTATGGTAGAACTGGGATCATGATAGTGGGGCAAGAGAAAGCATTAAGAACTAGAGGAAAGTTGTGTTTCATCTTTGCTGTCTCATACCCTGTATTCTTTAATCTCCACTCTGAGATCCTTCTGTAAGGGGATGTCCAGTGCACTGCAAATAGGTTTTGGGTCTATACCCGGCAGTCCCCTCTCATTCTCCATGATAAGATTTTTTTGTTCTCATGATACCTGTTGCCTTATCCCTTTAAAACTTTGTGATCACACAGGCTGGTATGCTTTCTCCATGTGGGCTCTGTTGCTTCAGAGCCAGATGGCTGTTTCTTTACCCTCAGGCCTTTAAGACCCCACACGCTATATCTTTAGGTAGCTGGACACCATCGGCTTTCTTCACCACATTTGCTTATGCAGCCGCTTTGTGGTCAGTGATTGTGTAGGGAAGGTGAGCATCTTAGAATGCCAATTTAATAGAACAGTGTTATTGCAATGAGGGAGTCCTTGAGCGGAGGCCCTATGTCCATCTGCTACCTTAATACTAAATCTATAAACATATGGACATAGATCTATTTCCCCATGCCCCTTTGTAAATATATGTACATATGTACATGCCTTTATTTAGACGTCTATAACTGGCCCTTGCTTCCCAGCTCACTCTTCTATACTCTTTGATTTTCCTCTTGTGCCCACTGACATGCTCAGTCTTCCTTTGGGTTTCAGTAATTCCTCTTGGTTACATTACCTTTGATCACGCCCTACCAGGCCTCCTACATCCCCCTCACTATCGTTTTCCATCACTTGTTGTACCCTTGTCTCTGGGTTTCTTTACAGCACTTCCTTTCCCCCCACCGTGCTCACTCCCATGCCCAATGGAAAGGGCCGGTCACATGTTTACTCCTCCAGATTGTTCATCCAGCCTCTCTTAATTAGACAGACCTGTAAAGGTAATAACATGCACAAAACAAGACTGAGCTAAACCAAGCAGCAAAAAGAAAAAAAAAAACAAACAAAAATGAAAACAAAACCCAACCCAAATCCAATGACACTAAAAGAAAACAACACTAACCAGAAAGAAAAGTACAAGGACTGTGTGGTGAACTTTAGGAGTGTTTTCCAGTCCAGTCTGTGGGGGCACCGAACCCTGACCACAAAGTCCACCTTTGGCATTCCCCGGGGACTTTGATGCTCCGTTTTCTTACTCTTCCGCTGCACTCTCTTAGTGTCATGCATCGAAGTGGCAGGATCAGTTCGGGCGCAGTTCCCACACTGTGTGTCCAGTGTTGTCCCCTCTAAGGCTATGGGTCTTTGAGGGACGTTTCTCATCGTGGGGCTGCCCATGTGGTCTTCTCTGTGGATTGGCTTCTCTGATTGGGAACATCATCCTCAAGGTGTATTGGGCCAGGGTGTGCTCCATTCTCCCCTCCTCCCCCTTGTTCTGCCCTGTGTTCACTGATCAGATATGTCCCTCTCCGCGAGCTGCAGATCCGGTGCCATCCTGTGAAATACAATCTTTTGGGGCTGCAAGGATGTGGGGGGGTGGGTATCAGCTCAGATCTTTTGAGAGTCCAGGAGATATTGACTTCTCGATGGGCACAGTTCTGTGGGGCACCGTGCTCTTGGTCCAGACGCTGGTTGTGAATATGACTTTGTTGTTAACCAGTTGTGTGTCTCTGGGTCAACTCCCGTGTGTTTTTGAGTGAGTTTTCTAATCTGCAAAGTAAATGTACAGGATTATCCAGACTCCCATGTCAGCAAGTTATCGAGAGGGGTTAATCAGAGACTGTTTCATATAGTGTGTACCTGCGCGCCACATTCTAGACCTGCGATGGCAATTATGAGCTCAGGATAGAGATGGTGTCCAGCAGGTAACATACGTGGCTCCATATTGAAACAGGAAGCCCACTGTGGAGATTTGGTCCTTCTGTTGATGGCCACCGGCCACCTAGTCTTCTCCTGCTATAACTGCTTCACTGGCTCAGCAGCTGAGCCAGAAGCCAGTGATATCATAACCAGGTGGCTAACTGGGCCAAAGGGCTGATAGATATTTGTTATTTTGTTGTCTTGGGAAACCCACCTACCCTCCATGCAAACCTTCTGGTGTGAGTTATCTGTGGAAGGAATCATAGGCTCACAGTAATTCACATCTTTCTTCTTGAAAATGTGCCCATATTCCTTTCTGAACCTGACAAGGTGGCCCCTGTGTCCACCAAGAAATTTACTGCCTGGCCTCCTACTTGGAGAGTTAGCCTGGGCTTTTGGCGGCGAAGTGAAACAGAGCCCTGACCCCTTCATTGAGCTTCTTCAAGCATTATTGTCTCTTGCTTGGGTCTTTCTACGTGCAGATGAGGCCCATCCACTCTAGTGGAGGGTCGTGCACCTCTCCTCGGGTTTTCAAGGCACTGATTTTTCCAGTGTCCTTCTTTCCTGCAGTAGGCACATTGGTCCTTCCCCATGGCTTGGCGGTGCCCACAGGTTAGTCTCTCCGTGAGTGGGCCATGCTCTCCTTTTCCTGAGTCTCTGGGGCCTCTCATGGCAATTCCTAGTATTTTAGCTAGCTTCTTTGTCTCTGTCGTGCTAGGGTCATCTCTGTTGTTATACACTCAATGAGCCACTTGTACCAAATCGCTAAGATTTTTCCCTTCAAACCCTTCCCACTTCTTTGTCATGTCTGAGGCAGACTGACTGAGTAATAAAGGCAATACTTATTGCCCTCCTGTTTTCAGTGCCTCCGGGCCGTTAGGGGTATAAAGCCCGTAGGCTTCCCTCAGCCACTCTAGAAAGGCAGGCGGATATTCTCTTATAGGAACCTGAAAATTCTCACTGACCTTAGATAAATTCATAGGTTTCCTAGCTCTTCTGCAGAGGGTCATGTAAGAGCAATGGTTGATACCTGGTAAAGTCCTCTGGGCCTTGCTAGGAATTGAGATCCCACATTGTTGGTGTAGTGGCCAAAAGAGTTTCTCCCAAGTGGGGAGTGCCCGCTCGCTGACCATCAGGTTCACTGACTGCTTACTGGGCCTCTGTCTGGAAGGGCTACCCTCCTCCGTTGTGAACAGCACCTGGAGAAGTTGTTGGCAAGCATTCCAGGTGGGCTGATGAGTATGGAAGTCATACCAGTACTAGTGTGTGTGGGGGGCTGCTTGTTAGGGGTGGGGGTGAGTTTGGGGGGCCGGTGGGGGAGGGAGTGACTCAATAAGGGCCTGTTAGAAGTTTTCTATTTCTGGACCCTAGAAACCTTATAGGGCGGGGGTTGAAAGAAAGGGTTTGAAGCCAGCTCTCCCACTCCCAGAGTTCTCCTGCAAAATGGGATAAAGCCGATTAGGGGAGAGTGATGGGGAGGGGAGGGGAGGGGAGGGGTGGGGGAGGGGTGAGGGAGGGGAGGGGTGGGGGAGGGTGATGTGGAGGGATGGCCTCCACCTATGTGGTTTTGGGAACTTGGACCGTTTGTTTTTCCGGTCCTTCCATGTTTCCTGAAACCTTGGAAACAAGGGCCCTTTCTTTGCGGGAGGGAGTAAGTCTTTTATATTTGCAGGCTTCTTAGTGGCAATGTCAGCCCACACTTGAAGTAACGGGATCAGATCGGGATATCCTGGTTCCCTTTAAACATAACTATGAACTCTTAGTAATAGGGGGTGGGAAAACTAGTCTTGCGTGGGTCAATCAGGGACTCCTTCTGCCCCATCACTTTTAAACAAATTGTAGAGTCTGCAAGCTTTTGGGTTGAAACCACATCCTCTTGGTGAATGCCGAGAGCAGGGGTCCTCAAACTACAACCTGTGGGCCACATGCAGACAGCCGAGGACGTTGATCCTTTCTGCCGGGTGTATGTGCCCCATTTATTTTTTTTTTGAACTTCAAATCAAGATGTGCAGTGTGCACATGAATTTGTTCGTAATATTTGTTTTTTTAAACTATAGTCTTTCCTTCAAAAGGCCTGAGGGATAGTGAACTGGCCCCCTGGGTAAACAGTTTAAAGACCCCTGCCCTAAGGTATCCTGGACTTAGGGGTTATTAATCTCCCAGCCCTGAAACATCCCTGAACATTCTACCCGTTGTAGGAGGCACCATGGGAATTTGGACCCCGGGTAATTTACAAGCCTTTACTCCAATTGAACCCAAGAAAATTCAAAATGGCTTAGGCAGTTACTCTATTTTGGTCACTTTTGACTCGTCCTGCACTAGCCCATTATTTCCATTTAACTCTATAACGCGAAGCATGATGTTTTCATAACATTAAAAATGTATATATTAATACATATATATATATATATATTTATAACTATGAAAGTCCACAACAAAAAGAAAATTTTTTCCCAAAATTAAAATTGAAGCGTTATAGGGTTAAAAAGAAGGATGGGTCTTATCAGCGGGTCCAAGACCTTAGCATCATAAATGAATCAGTGATCCGACTGCACCTAGTAGTGCCCAAACCTGTGCCCTCCTAGGGGAAAGTGTGAATGCTTTTATCCCTCTTCCTGTACTTCCAATGAACAAACACACATGTCTGGTAATCCTAAGATTATTTTTGTTTCCTGTGACACTCACCTAATTTCAAGGCCACTGCCACCTCACAAGCTTAGCCTTGTCGTAGTCAAACTGTTCACCTTTTAGACCGTTTGTTTTTCTCAGAAGTTATCGGGTGATTAAAGCTTCTGAACCAAGTGTGCCAGGTCCACGACTACCATCTCCTGGACCACCTCAACCTTATCCATCCTGGATAAAGTTGCCCTCAATGGACAACCCCTCCCAGCAGTGTAGGAAGGGTATGGACCCAAAGCCCCACCTCGCCCCTTTTGCCAGCAGGAAGCAGCTAGAGATGTCGTCGCCCAGTACCCCCAAAGATTTGGGTCCATATCTCTTCAGGGGGGCAAATGTTAGGTAGCTATGCTAGGGACTGGGGCATCCGTTATGCATGCCCATAGGGCCAAGATAAGAGCCCAGTTAGGAGAGGCACCCTGTGCATGCTCAGAGGTCCAGATTTCTGGCCATGAAGGGGAGGTCACCTGGGTGGTTCCTGTACCTGGATTGACCAATCTAGGCCATGTAAATTCAATTCAGCCACTGGGGTCGGCCAGACTTGCCCACCACGCCTCCCTACGCTCATAAAACTCTCTTGAGTGCAGACCAGGCTTCTGCATGATTTCTCTCTCACTCAGGAAGGCTCTTTGGAGGCAGCTGTGCTGCACATGAGTGGCTGGTGGATACTGTTCAGATGCATGGCTTTCTGCTTGCAAGGGTTTTTGTCTCAGCTGACTGTAAGGGAGGAGGTAGTACGTCTGGATCACAGAGTATCCATGTCCACAAACGAGGCTGCTCATTCCACAGTCCTGGAAGTGCTTTATGAAAACCCTCTGCTTTGCAATGTCACTCTTTGTAGATTAGAGTGGGAGGGGCTGGGACCAAGGTATGCTGCCTCTTACTCCCAGTTGCAGGTTTCTGGATGCTGATTGTATCTCTTACAGCATCAGTTAGTGGGCTTGTTGTCTGCCTCAGGCTTTGTTCACGGAGATCCTCCAGCTAGTTGGTGGTGTGTGCGCATGAGCAGAGACTTCCTGCCAATCCCCCATGAGTAGTAGAGCTCCCATGGTGTGGACTCCATGAAAGCCTTGCCCCAGGCAGCATGCTTACAAAGGAGGGTGGGCCCTGCAGGACAGAGGACCATTCCCCCTGTGGAATGGCCTCAGAGATCCACCTCCCTCTCTGGCCAGCTGCTGGGGATGTGGGTCCTAAGCATCATGGCTGACTCAATAATAGACACAGGGTGAGGCGACTCCAGTAGCTGTTTTGACTGGTCTAATCCAGCCTGAGATCATCCTTGCATGAGCCCCTGCCAAGATTATTTTTGTTTCTTTTATGATCTTTTCATTAGTGGCTCCTACAACACTAACCACCATCCATAAATACATCATCTGTTTGAAGCCCATCTGTACATTAATTGCCCTCCTTATTCACAAAATATCCACTCTCCACCCAAGCCCCTGGCCTCAGCTCCTCATTTTTCCCCCCTCAATGCCCGCCACCCATCCCTCATCAATCCTTGGAAATGTACTAATTCTTTTGTCATATTTTCACCCACCTTTCTTTTGAGGTCAATGAAGATCCTTGTAATCGGTTCCCACTTTCCATCCTGCCCTTCCTCCACCCTCCCAGTATCTCCACTCATAACACTGGTAAAGGGCCCATCCACTCTGGATTCCCCGTGTTTGAAATTCCTATCGGTACTAGAATACCTTCTCTAGTTTGGCCAGATTAGTATGGTAGAACTGGGATCATGATAGTGGGGCAAGAGAAAGCATTAAGAACTAGAGGAAAGTTGTGTTTCATCTTTGCTGTCTCATACCCTGTATTCTTTAATCTCCACTCTGAGATCCTTCTGTAAGGGGATGTCCAGTGCACTGCAAATAGGTTTTGGGTCTATACCCGGCAGTCCCCTCTCATTCTCCATGATAAGATTTTTTTGTTCTCATGATACCTGTTGCCTTATCCCTTTAAAACTTTGTGATCACACAGGCTGGTATGCTTTCTCCATGTGGGCTCTGTTGCTTCAGAGCCAGATGGCTGTTTCTTTACCCTCAGGCCTTTAAGACCCCACACGCTATATCTTTAGGTAGCTGGACACCATCGGCTTTCTTCACCACATTTGCTTATGCAGCCGCTTTGTGGTCAGTGATTGTGTAGGGAAGGTGAGCATCTTAGAATGCCAATTTAATAGAACAGTGTTATTGCAATGAGGGAGTCCTTGAGCGGAGGCCCTATGTCCATCTGCTACCTTAATACTAAATCTATAAACATATGGACATAGATCTATTTCCCCATGCCCCTTTGTAAATATATGTACATATGTACATGCCTTTATTTAGACGTCTATAACTGGCCCTTGCTTCCCAGCTCACTCTTCTATACTCTTTGATTTTCCTCTTGTGCCCACTGACATGCTCAGTCTTCCTTTGGGTTTCAGTAATTCCTCTTGGTTACATTACCTTTGATCACGCCCTACCAGGCCTCCTACATCCCCCTCACTACCGTTTTCCATCACTTGTTGTACCCTTGTCTCTGGGTTTCTTTACACCACTTCCTTTCCCCCCACCGTGCTCACTCCCATGCCCAATGGAAAGGGCCGGTCACATGTTTACTCCTCCAGATTGTTCATCCAGCCTCTCTTAATTAGACAGACCTGTAAAGGTAATAACATGCACAAAACAAGACTGAGCTAAACCAAGCAGCAAAAAGAAAAAAAAAACAAACAAAAATGAAAACAAAACCCAACCCAAATCCAATGACACTAAAAGAAAACAACACTAACCAGAAAGAAAAGTACAAGGACTGTGTGGTGAACTTTAGGAGTGTTTTCCAGTCCAGTCTGTGGGGGCACCGAACCCTGACCACAAAGTCCACCTTTGGCATTCCCCGGGGACTTTGATGCTCCGTTTTCTTACTCTTCCGCTGCACTCTCTTAGTGTCATGCATCGAAGTGGCAGGATCAGTTCGGGCGCAGTTCCCACACTGTGTGTCCAGTGTTGTCCCCTCTAAGGCTATGGGTCTTTGAGGGACGTTTCTCATCGTGGGGCTGCCCATGTGGTCTTCTCTGTGGATTGGCTTCTCTGATTGGGAACATCATCCTCAAGGTGTATTGGGCCAGGGTGTGCTCCATTCTCCCCTCCTCCCCCTTGTTCTGCCCTGTGTTCACTGATCAGATATGTCCCTCTCCGCGAGCTGCAGATCCGGTGCCATCCTGTGAAATACAATCTTTTGGGGCTGCAAGGATGTGGGGGGGGTGGGTATCAGCTCAGATCTTTTGAGAGTCCAGGAGATATTGACTTCTCGATGGGCACAGTTCTGTGGGGCACCGTGCTCTTGGTCCAGACGCTGGTTGTGAATATGACTTTGTTGTTAACCAGTTGTGTGTCTCTGGGTCAACTCCCGTGTGTTTTTGAGTGAGTTTTCTAATCTGCAAAGTAAATGTACAGGATTATCCAGACTCCCATGTCAGCAAGTTATCGAGAGGGGTTAATCAGAGACTGTTTCATATAGTGTGTACCTGCGCGCCGCATTCTAGACCTGCGATGGCAATTATGAGCTCAGGATAGAGATGGTGTCCAGCAGGTAACATACGTGGCTCCATATTGAAACAGGAAGCCCACTGTGGAGATTTGGTCCTTCTGTTGATGGCCACCGGCCACCTAGTCTTCTCCTGCTATAACTGCTTCACTGGCTCAGCAGCTGAGCCAGAAGCCAGTGATATCATAACCAGGTGGCTAACTGGGCCAAAGGGCTGATAGATATTTGTTATTTTGTTGTCTTGGGAAACCCACCTACCCTCCATGCAAACCTTCTGGTGTGAGTTATCTGTGGAAGGAATCATAGGCTCACAGTAATTCACATCTTTCTTCTTGAAAATGTGCCCATATTCCTTTCTGAACCTGACAAGGTGGCCCCTGTGTCCACCAAGAAATTTACTGCCTGGCCTCCTACTTGGAGAGTTAGCCTGGGCTTTTGGCGGCGAAGTGAAACAGAGCCCTGACCCCTTCATTGAGCTTCTTCAAGCATTATTGTCTCTTGCTTGGGTCTTTCTACGTGCAGATGAGGCCCATCCACTCTAGTGGAGGGTCGTGCACCTCTCCTCGGGTTTTCAAGGCACTGATTTTTCCAGTGTCCTTCTTTCCTGCAGTAGGCACATTGGTCCTTCCCCATGGCTTGGCGGTGCCCACAGGTTAGTCTCTCCGTGAGTGGGCCATGCTCTCCTTTTCCTGAGTCTCTGGGGTCTCTCATGGCAATTCCTAGTATTTTAGCTAGCTTCTTTGTCTCTGTCGTGCTAGGGTCATCTCTGTTGTTATACACTCAATGAGCCACTTGTACCAAATCGCTAAGATTTTTCCCTTCAAACCCTTCCCACTTCTTTGTCATGTCTGAGGCAGACTGACTGAGTAATAAAGGCAATACTTATTGCCCTCCTGTTTTCAGTGCCTCCGGGCCGTTAGGGGTATAAAGCCCGTAGGCTTCCCTCAGCCACTCTAGAAAGGCAGGCGGATATTCTCTTATAGGAACCTGAAAATTCTCACTGACCTTAGATAAATTCATAGGTTTCCTAGCTCTTCTGCAGAGGGTCATGTAAGAGCAATGGTTGATACCTGGTAAAGTCCTCTGGGCCTTGCTAGGAATTGAGATCCCACATTGTTGGTGTAGTGGCCAAAAGAGTTTCTCCCAAGTGGGGAGTGCCCGCTCGCTGACCATCAGGTTCACTGACTGCTTACTGGGCCTCTGTCTGGAAGGGCTACCCTCCTCCGTTGTGAACAGCACCTGGAGAAGTTGTTGGCAAGCATTCCAGGTGGGCTGATGAGTATGGAAGTCATACCAGTACTAGTGTGTGTGGGGGGCTGCTTGTTAGGGGTGGGGGTGAGTTTGGGGGGCCGGTGGGGGAGGGAGTGACTCAATAAGGGCCTGTTAGAAGTTTTCTATTTCTGGACCCTAGAAACCTTATAGGGCGGGGGTTGAAAGAAAGGGTTTGAAGCCAGCTCTCCCACTCCCAGAGTTCTCCTGCAAAATGGGATAAAGCCGATTAGGGGAGAGTGATGGGGAGGGGAGGGGAGGGGAGGTGTGGGGGAGGGGTGAGGGAGGGGAGGGGTGGGGGAGGGTGATGTGGAGGGATGGCCTCCACCTATGTGGTTTTGGGAACTTGGACCGTTTGTTTTTCCGGTCCTTCCATGTTTCCTGAAACCTTGGAAACAAGGGCCCTTTCTTTGCGGGAGGGAGTAAGTCTTTTATATTTGCAGGCTTCTTAGTGGCAATGTCAGCCCACACTTGAAGTAACGGGATCAGATCGGGATATCCTGGTTCCCTTTAAACATAACTATGAACTCTTAGTAATAGGGGGTGGGAAAACTAGTCTTGCGTGGGTCAATCAGGGACTCCTTCTGCCCCATCACTTTTAAACAAATTGTAGAGTCTCCAAGCTTTTGGGTTGAAACCACATCCTCTTGGTGAATGCCGAGAGCAGGGGTCCTCAAACTACAACCTGTGGGCCACATGCAGACAGCCGAGGACGTTAATCCTTTCTGCCGGGTGTATGTGCCCCATTTATTTTTTTTTTTGAACTTCAAATCAAGATGTGCAGTGTGCACATGAATTTGTTCGTAATATTTGTTTTTTTAAACTATAGTCTTTCCTTCAAAAGGCCTGAGGGATAGTGAACTGGCCCCCTGGGTAAACAGTTTAAAGACCCCTGCCCTAAGGTATCCTGGACTTAGGGGTTATTAATCTCCCAGCCCTGAAACATCCCTGAACATTCTACCCGTTGTAGGAGGCACCATGGGAATTTGGACCCCGGGTAATTTACAAGCCTTTACTCCAATTGAACCCAAGAAAATTCAAAATGGCTTAGGCAGTTACTCTATTTTGGTCACTTTTGACTCGTCCTGCACTAGCCCATTATTTCCATTTAACTCTATAACGCGAAGCATGATGTTTTCATAACATTAAAAATGTATATATTAATACATATATATATATATTTATAACTATGAAAGTCCACAACAAAAAGAAAATTTTTTCCCAAAATTAAAATTGAAGCGTTATAGGGTTAAAAAGAAGGATGGGTCTTATCAGCGGGTCCAAGACCTTAGCATCATAAATGAATCAGTGATCCGACTGCACCTAGTAGTGCCCAAACCTGTGCCCTCCTAGGGGAAAGTGTGAATGCTTTTATCCCTCTTCCTGTACTTCCAATGAACAAACACACATGTCTGGTAATCCTAAGATTATTTTTGTTTCCTGTGACACTCACCTAATTTCAAGGCCACTGCCACCTCACAAGCTTAGCCTTGTCGTAGTCAAACTGTTCACCTTTTAGACCGTTTGTTTTTCTCAGAAGTTATCGGGTGATTAAAGCTTCTGAACCAAGTGTGCCAGGTCCACGACTACCATCTCCTGGACCACCTCAACCTTATCCATCCTGGATAAAGTTGCCCTCAATGGACAACCCCTCCCAGCAGTGTAGGAAGGGTATGGACCCAAAGCCCCACCTCGCCCCTTTTGCCAGCAGGAAGCAGCTAGAGATGTCGTCGCCCAGTACCCCCAAAGATTTGGGTCCATATCTCTTCAGGGGGGCAAATGTTAGGTAGCTATGCTAGGGACTGGGGCATCCGTTATGCATGCCCATAGGGCCAAGATAAGAGCCCAGTTAGGAGAGGCACCCTGTGCATGCTCAGAGGTCCAGATTTCTGGCCATGAAGGGGAGGTCACCTGGGTGGTTCCTGTACCTGGATTGACCAATCTAGGCCATGTAAATTCAATTCAGCCACTGGGGTCGGCCAGACTTGCCCACCACGCCTCCCTACGCTCATAAAACTCTCTTGAGTGCAGACCAGGCTTCTGCATGATTTCTCTCTCACTCAGGAAGGCTCTTTGGAGGCAGCTGTGCTGCACATGAGTGGCTGGTGGATACTGTTCAGATGCATGGCTTTCTGCTTGCAAGGGTTTTTGTCTCAGCTGACTGTAAGGGAGGAGGTAGTACGTCTGGATCACAGAGTATCCATGTCCACAAACGAGGCTGCTCATTCCACAGTCCTGGAAGTGCTTTATGAAAACCCTCTGCTTTGCAATGTCACTCTTTGTAGATTAGAGTGGGAGGGGCTGGGACCAAGGTATGCTGCCTCTTACTCCCAGTTGCAGGTTTCTGGATGCTGATTGTATCTCTTACAGCATCAGTTAGTGGGCTTGTTGTCTGCCTCAGGCTTTGTTCACGGAGATCCTCCAGCTAGTTGGTGGTGTGTGCGCATGAGCAGAGACTTCCTGCCAATCCCCCATGAGTAGTAGAGCTCCCATGGTGTGGACTCCATGAAAGCCTTGCCCCAGGCAGCATGCTTACAAAGGAGGGTGGGCCCTGCAGGACAGAGGACCATTCCCCCTGTGGAATGGCCTCAGAGATCCACCTCCCTCTCTGGCCAGCTGCTGGGGCTGTGGGTCCTAAGCATCATGGCTGACTCAATAATAGACACAGGGTGAGGCGACTCCAGTAGCTGTTTTGACTGGTCTAATCCAGCCTGAGATCATCCTTGCATGAGCCCCTGCCAAGATTATTTTTGTTTCTTTTATGATCTTTTCATTAGTGGCTCCTACAACACTAACCACCATCCATAAATACATCATCTGTTTGAAGCCCATCTGTACATTAATTGCCCTCCTTATTCACAAAATATCCACTCTCCACCCAAGCCCCTGGCCTCAGCTCCTCATTTTTCCCCCCTCAATGCCCGCCACCCATCCCTCATCAATCCTTGGAAATGTACTAATTCTTTTGTCATATTTTCACCCACCTTTCTTTTGAGGTCAATGAAGATCCTTGTAATCGGTTCCCACTTTCCATCCTGCCCTTCCTCCACCCTCCCAGTATCTCCACTCATAACACTGGTAAAGGGCCCATCCACTCTGGATTCCCCGTGTTTGAAATTCCTATCGGTACTAGAATACCTTCTCTAGTTTGGCCAGATTAGTATGGTAGAACTGGGATCATGATAGTGGGGCAAGAGAAAGCATTAAGAACTAGAGGAAAGTTGTGTTTCATCTTTGCTGTCTCATACCCTGTATTCTTTAATCTCCACTCTGAGATCCTTCTGTAAGGGGATGTCCAGTGCACTGCAAATAGGTTTTGGGTCTATACCCGGCAGTCCCCTCTCATTCTCCATGATAAGATTTTTTTGTTCTCATGATACCTGTTGCCTTATCCCTTTAAAACTTTGTGATCACACAGGCTGGTATGCTTTCTCCATGTGGGCTCTGTTGCTTCAGAGCCAGATGGCTGTTTCTTTACCCTCAGGCCTTTAAGACCCCACACGCTATATCTTTAGGTAGCTGGACACCATCGGCTTTCTTCACCACATTTGCTTATGCAGCCGCTTTGTGGTCAGTGATTGTGTAGGGAAGGTGAGCATCTTAGAATGCCAATTTAATAGAACAGTGTTATTGCAATGAGGGAGTCCTTGAGCGGAGGCCCTATGTCCATCTGCTACCTTAATACTAAATCTATAAACATATGGACATAGATCTATTTCCCCATGCCCCTTTGTAAATATATGTACATATGTACATGCCTTTATTTAGATGTCTATAACTGGCCCTTGCTTCCCAGCTCACTCTTCTATACTCTTTGATTTTCCTCTTGTGCCCACTGACATGCTCAGTCTTCCTTTGGGTTTCAGTAATTCCTCTTGGTTACATTACCTTTGATCACGCCCTACCAGGCCTCCTACATCCCCCTCACTATCGTTTTCCATCACTTGTTGTACCCTTGTCTCTGGGTTTCTTTACAGCACTTCCTTTCCCCCCACCGTGCTCACTCCCATGCCCAATGGAAAGGGCCGGTCACATGTTTACTCCTCCAGATTGTTCATCCAGCCTCTCTTAATTAGACAGACCTGTAAAGGTAATAACATGCACAAAACAAGACTGAGCTAAACCAAGCAGCAAAAAGAAAAAAAAAACAAACAAAAATGAAAACAAAACCCAACCCAAATCCAATGACACTAAAAGAAAACAACACTAACCAGAAAGAAAAGTACAAGGACTGTGTGGTGAACTTTAGGAGTGTTTTCCAGTCCAGTCTGTGGGGGCACCGAACCCTGACCACAAAGTCCACCTTTGGCATTCCCCGGGGACTTTGATGCTCCGTTTTCTTACTCTTCCGCTGCACTCTCTTAGTGTCATGCATCGAAGTGGCAGGATAAGTTCGGGCGCAGTTCCCACACTGTGTGTCCAGTGTTGTCCCCTCTAAGGCTATGGGTCTTTGAGGGACGTTTCTCATCGTGGGGCTGCCCATGTGGTCTTCTCTGTGGATTGGCTTCTCTGATTGGGAACATCATCCTCAAGGTGTATTGGGCCAGGGTGTGCTCCATTCTCCCCTCCTCCCCCTTGTTCTGCCCTGTGTTCACTGATCAGATATGTCCCTCTCCGCGAGCTGCAGATCCGGTGCCATCCTGTGAAATACAATCTTTTGGGGCTGCAAGGATGTGGGGGGGTGGGTATCAGCTCAGATCTTTTGAGAGTCCAGGAGATATTGACTTCTCGATGGGCACAGTTCTGTGGGGCACCGTGCTCTTGGTCCAGACGCTGGTTGTGAATATGACTTTGTTGTTAACCAGTTGTGTGTCTCTGGGTCAACTCCCGTGTGTTTTTGAGTGAGTTTTCTAATCTGCAAAGTAAATGTACAGGATTATCCAGACTCCCATGTCAGCAAGTTATCGAGAGGGGTTAATCAGAGACTGTTTCATATAGTGTGTACCTGCGCGCCGCATTCTAGACCTGCGATGGCAATTATGAGCTCAGGATAGAGATGGTGTCCAGCAGGTAACATACGTGGCTCCATATTGAAACAGGAAGCCCACTGTGGAGATTTGGTCCTTCTGTTGATGGCCACCGGCCACCTAGTCTTCTCCTGCTATAACTGCTTCACTGGCTCAGCAGCTGAGCCAGAAGCCAGTGATATCATAACCAGGTGGCTAACTGGGCCAAAGGGCTGATAGATATTTGTTATTTTGTTGTCTTGGGAAACCCACCTACCCTCCATGCAAACCTTCTGGTGTGAGTTATCTGTGGAAGGAATCATAGGCTCACAGTAATTCACATCTTTCTTCTTGAAAATGTGCCCATATTCCTTTCTGAACCTGACAAGGTGGCCCCTGTGTCCACCAAGAAATTTACTGCCTGGCCTCCTACTTGGAGAGTTAGCCTGGGCTTTTGGCGGCGAAGTGAAACAGAGCCCTGACCCCTTCATTGAGCTTCTTCAAGCATTATTGTCTCTTGCTTGGGTCTTTCTACGTGCAGATGAGGCCCATCCACTCTAGTGGAGGGTCGTGCACCTCTCCTGGGGTTTTCAAGGCACTGATTTTTCCAGTGTCCTTCTTTCCTGCAGTAGACACATTGGTCCTTCCCCATGGCTTGGCGGTGCCCACAGGTTAGTCTCTCCGTGAGTGGGCCATGCTCTCCTTTTCCTGAGTCTCTGGGGTATCTCATGGCAATTATGATTATTTTAGCTAGCTTCTTTGTCTCTGTCGTGCTAGGGTCATCTCTGTTGTTATACACTCAATGAGCCACTTGTACCAAATCGCTAAGATTTTTCCCTTCAAACCCTTCCCACTTCTTTGTCATGTCTGAGGCAGACTGACTGAGTAATAAAGGCAATACTTATTGCCCTCCTGTTTTCAGTGCCTCCGGGCCGTTAGGGGTATAAAGCCCGTAGGCTTCCCTCAGCCACTCTAGAAAGGCAGGCGGATATTCTCTTATAGGAACCTGAAAATTCTCACTGACCTTAGATAAATTCATAGGTTTCCTAGCTCTTCTGCAGAGGGTCATGTAAGAGCAATGGTTGATACCTGGTAAAGTCCTCTGGGCCTTGCTAGGAATTGAGATCCCACATTGTTGGTGTAGTGGCCAAAAGAGTTTCTCCCAAGTGGGGAGTGCCCGCTCGCTGACCATCAGGTTCACTGACTGCTTACTGGGCCTCTGTCTGGAAGGGCTACCCTCCTCCGTTGTGAACAGCACCTGGAGAAGTTGTTGGCAAGCATTCCAGGTGGGCTGATGAGTATGGAAGTCATACCAGTACTAGTGTGTGTGGGGGGCTGCTTGTTAGGGGTGGGGGTGAGTTTGGGGGGCCGGTGGGGGAGGGAGTGACTCAATAAGGGCCTGTTAGAAGTTTTCTATTTCTGGACCCTAGAAACCTTATAGGGCGGGGGTTGAAAGAAAGGGTTTGAAGCCAGCTCTCCCACTCCCAGAGTTCTCCTGCAAAATGGGATAAAGCCGATTAGGGGAGAGTGATGGGGAGGGGAGGGGAGGGGAGGGGTGGGGGAGTGATGGGGGAGGGGAGGGGTGAGGGAGGGGAGGGGTGGGGGAGGGTGATGGGGAGGGATGGCCTCCACCTATGTGGTTTTGGGAACTTGGACCGTTTGTTTTTCCGGTCCTTCCATGTTTCCTGAAACCTTGGAAACAAGGGCCCTTTCTTTGTGGGAGGGAGTAAGTCTTTTATATTTGCAGGCTTCTTAGTGGCAATGTCAGCCCACACTTGAAGTAACGGGATCAGATCGGGATATCCTGGTTCCCTTTAACCATAACTATGAACTCTTAGTAACAGGGGATGGGAAAACTAGTCTTGCGTGGGTCAATCAGGGACTCCTTCTGCCCCATCACTTTTAAACAAATTGTAGAGTCTCCAAGCTTTTGGGTTGAAACCACATCCTCTTGGTGAATGCCGAGGGCAGGGGTCCTCAAACTACAACCTGTGGGCCACATGCAGACAGCCGAGGACGTTGATCCTTTCTGCCGGGTGTATGTGCCCCATTTATTTTTTTTTTTTGAACTTCAAATCAAGATGTGCAGTGTGCACATGAATTTGTTCGTAATATTTGTTTTTTTAAACTATAGTCTTTCCTTCAAAAGGCCTGAGGGATAGTGAACTGGCCCCCTGGGTAAACAGTTTAAGGACCCCTGCCCTAAGGTATCCTGGACTTAGGGGTTATTAATCTCCCAGCCCTGAAACATCCCTGAACATTCTACCCGTTGTAGGAGGCACCATGGGAATTTGGACCCCGGGTAATTTACAAGCCTTTACTCCAATTGAACCCAAGAAAATTCAAAATGACTTAGGCAGTTACTCTATTTTGGTCACTTTTGACTCATCCTGCACTAGCCCATTATTTCCATTTAACTCAATAACGCGAAGCATGATGTTTTCATAACATTAAAAAATATATATATTAATACATATATATATTTATAACTATGAAAGTCCACAACAAAAAGAAAATTTTTTCCCAAAATTAAAATTGAAGTGTTATAGTGTTAAAAAGAAGGATGGGTCTTATCAGCGGGTCCAAGACCTTAGCATCATAAATGAATCAGTGATCAGACTGCACCTAGTAGTGCCCAAACCTGTGCCCTCCTAGGGGAAAGTGTGAATGCTTTTATCCCTCTTCCTGTACTTCCAATGAACAAACACACATGTCTGGTAATCCTAAGATTATTTTTGTTTCCTGTGACACTCACCTAATTTCAAGGCCACTGCCACCTCACAAGCTTAGCCTTGTCGTAGTCAAACTGTTCACCTTTTAGACCGTTTGTTTTTCTCAGAAGTTATCGGGTGATTAAAGCTTCTGAACCAAGTGTGCCAGGTCCACGACTACCATCTCCTGGACCACCTCAACCTTATCCATCCTGGATAAAGTTGCCCTCAATGGACAACCCCTCCCAGCAGTGTAGGAAGGGTATGGACCCAAAGCCCCACCTCGCCCCTTTTGCCAGCAGGATGCAGCTAGAGATGTCGTCGCCCAGTACCCCCAAAGATTTGGGTCCATATCTCTTCAGGGGGGCAAATGTTAGGTAGCTATACTAGGGACTGGGGCATCCGTTATGCATGCCCATAGGGCCAAGATAAGAGCCCAGTTAGGAGAGGCACCCTGTGCATGCTCAGAGGTCCAGATTTCTGGCCATGAAGGGGAGGTCACCTGGGTGGTTCCTGTACCTGGATTGACCAATCAAGGCCATGTAAATTCAATTCAGCCGCTGGGGTCGGCCAGACTTGCCCACCACGCCTCCCTACGCTCATAAAACTCTCTTGAGTGCAGACCAGGCTTCTGCATGATTTCTCTCTCACTCAGGAAGGCTCTTTGGAGGCAGCTGTGCTGCACATGAGTGGCTGGTGGATACTGTTCAGATGCATGGCTTTCTGCTTGCAAGGGTTTTTGTCTCAGCTGACTGTAAGGGAGGAGGTAGTACGTCTGGATCACAGAGTATCCATGTCCACAAACGAGGCTGCTCATTCCACAGTCCTGGAAGTGCTTTATGAAAGCCCTCTGCTTTGCAATGTCACTCCTTGTAGATTAGAGTGGGAGGGGCTGGGACCAAGGTATGCTGCCTCTTACTCCCAGTTGCAGGTTTCTGGATGCTGATTGTAGCTCTTACAGCATCAGTTAGTGGGCTTGTTGTCTGCCTCAGGCTTTGTTCACGGAGATCCTCCAGCTAGTTGGTGGTGTGTGCGCATGAGCAGAGGCTTCCTGCCAATCCCCCATGAGTAGTAGAGCTCCCATGGTGTGGACTCCATGAAAGCCTTGCCCCAGGCAGCATGCTTACAAAGGAGGGTGGGCCCTGCAGGACAGAGGACCATTCCCCCTGTGGAATGGCCTCAGAGATCCACCTCCCTCTCTGGCCAGCTGCTGGGGCTGTGGGTCCTAAGCATCATGGCTGACTCAGTAATAGACACAGGGTGAGGCGACTCCAGTAGCTGTTTTGACTGGTCTAATCCAGCCTGAGATCATCCTTGCATGAGCCCTCTGCCAAGATTATTTTTGTTTCTTTTATGATCTTTTCATTAGTGGCTCCTACAACACTAACCACAATCCATAAATACATCATCTGTTTGAAGCCCATCTGTACATTAATTGCCCTCCTTATTCACAAAATATCCACTCTCCACCCAAGCCCCTGGCCTCAGCTCCTCATTTTCCGCCCCTCAATGCCCGCCACCCATCCCTCATCAATCCTTGGAAATGTACTAATTCTTTTGTCATATTTTCACCCACCTTTCTTTTGAGTTCAATGAAGATCCTTGTAATCGGTTCCCACTTTCCATCCTGCCCTTCCTCCACCCTCCCAGTATCTCCACTCATAACACTGGTAAACGGCCCATCCACTCTGGATTCCCCGTGTTTGAAATTCCTATCGGTACTAGAATACCTTCTCTAGTTTGGCCAGATTAGTATGGTAGAACTGGGATCATGATAGTGGGGCAAGAGAAAGCATTAAGAACTAGAGGAAAGTTGTGTTTTTCTTTGCTGTCTCATACCCTGTATTCTTTAATCTCCACTCTGAGATCCTTCTGTAAGGGGATGTCCAGTGCACTGCAAATAGGTTTTGGGTCTATACCCGGCAGTCCCCTCTCATTCTCCATGATAAGATTTTTTTGTTCTCATGATGCCTGTTGCCTTATCCCTTTAAAACTTTGTGATCACACAGGCTGGTATGCTTTCTCCATGTGGGCTCTGTTGCTTCAGAGCCAGATGGCTGTTTCTTTACCCTCAGGCCTTTAAGACCCCACACGCTATATCTTTAGGTAGCTGGACACCATCGGCTTTCTTCACCACATTTGCTTATGCAGCCGCTTTGTGGTCAGTGATTGTGTAGGGAAGGTGAGCATCTTAGAATGCCAATTTAATAGAACAGTGTTATTGCAATGAGGGAGTCCTTGAGCGGAGGCCCTATGTCCATCTGCTACCTTAATACTAAATCTATAAACATATGGACATAGATCTATTTCCCCATGCCCCTTTGTAAATATATGTACATATGTACATGCCTTTATTTAGACGTCTATAACTGGCCCTTGCTTCCCAGCTCACTCTTCTATACTCTTTGATTTTCCTCTTGTGCCCACTGACATGCTCAGTCTTCCTTTGGGTTTCAGTAATTCCTCTTGGTTACATTACCTTTGATCACGCCCTACCAGGCCTCCTACATCCCCCTCACTACCGTTTTCCATCACTTGTTGTACCCTTGTCTCTGGGTTTCTTTACACCACTTCCTTTCCCCCCACCGTGCTCACTCCCATGCCCAATGGAAAGGGCCGGTCACATGTTTACTCCTCCAGATTGTTCATCCAACCTCTCTTAATTAGACAGACCTGTAAAGGTAATAACATGCACAAAACAAGACTGAGCTAAACCAAGCAGCAAAAAGAAAAAAAAAAAAACAAAAATGAAAACAAAACCCAACCCAAATCCAATGACACTAAAAGAAAACAACACTAACCAGAAAGAAAAGTACAAGGACTGTGTGGTGAACTTTAGGAGTGTTTTCCAGTCCAGTCTGTGGGGGCACCGAACCCTGACCACAAAGTCCACCTTTGGCATTCCCCGGGGACTTTGATGCTCCGTTTTCTTACTCTTCCGCTGCACTCTCTTAGTGTCATGCATCGAAGTGGCAGGATCAGTTCGGGCGCAGTTCCCACACTGTGTGTCCAGTGTTGTCCCCTCTAAGGCTATGGGTCTTTGAGGGACGTTTCTCATCGTGGGGCTGCCCATGTGGTCTTCTCTGTGGATTGGCTTCTCTGATTGGGAACATCATCCTCAAGGTGTATTGGGCCAGGATGTGCTCCATTCTCCCCTCCTCCCCCTTGTTCTGCCCTGTGTTCTCTGATCAGATATGTCCCTCTCCGCGAGCTGCAGATCCGGTGCCATCCTGTGAAATACAATCTTTTGGGGCTGCAAGGATGTGGGGGGGTGGGTATCAGCTCAGATCTTTTGAGAGTCCAGGAGATATTGACTGCTCGATGGGCACAGTTCTGTGGGGCACCGTGCTCTTGGTCCAGACGCTGGTTGTGAATATGACTTTGTTGTTAACCAGTTGTGTGTCTCTGGGTCAACTCCCGTGTGTTTTTGAGTGAGTTTTCTAATCTGCAAAGTAAATGTACAGGATTATCCAGACTCCCATGTCAGCAAGTTATCGAGAGGGGTTAATCAGAGACTGTTTCATATAGTGTGTACCTGCGTGCCGCATTCTAGACCTGCGATGGCAATTATGAGCTCAGGATAGAGATGGTGTCCAGCAGGTAACATACGTGGCTCCATATTGAAACAGGAAGCCCACTGTGGAGATTTGGTCCTTCCGTTGATGGCCACCGGCCACCTAGTCTTCTCCTGCTATAAGTGCTTCACTGGCTCAGCAGCTGAGCCAGAAGCCAGTGATATCATAACCAGGTGGCTAACTGGGCCAAAGGGCTGATAGATATTTGTTATTTTGTTGTCTTGGGAAACCCACCTACCCTCCATGCAAACCTTCTGGTGTGAGTTATCTGTGGAAGGAATCATAGGCTCACAGTAATTCACATCTTTCTTCTTGAAAATGTGCCCATATTCCTTTCTGAACCTGACAAGGTGGCCCCTGTGTCCACCAAGAAATTTACTGCCTGGCCTCCTACTTGGAGAGTTAGCCTGGGCTTTTGGCGGCGAAGTGAAACAGAGCCCTGACCCCTTCATTGAGCTTCTTCAAGCATTATTGTCTCTTGCTTGGGTCTTTCTACGCGCAGATGAGGCCCATCCACTCTAGTGGAGGGTCGTGCACCTCTCCTGGGGTTTTCAAGGCACTGATTTTTCCAGTGTCCTTCTTTCCTGCAGTAGGCACATTGGTCCTTCCCCATGGCTTGGCGGTGCCCACAGGTTAGTCTCTCCGTGAGTGGGCCATGCTCTCCTTTTCCTGAGTCTCTGGGGTCTCTCATGGCAATTCCTAGTATTTTAGCTAGCTTCTTTGTCTCTGTCATGCTAGGGTCATCTCTGTTGTTATACACTCAATGAGCCACTTGTACCAAATCGCTAAGATTTTTCCCTTCAAACCCTTCCCACTTCTTTGTCATGTCTGAGGCAGACTGACTGAGTAATAAAGGCAATACTTATTGCCCTCCTGTTTTCAGTGCCTCCGGGCCGTTAGGGGTATAAAGCCCGTAGGCTTCCCTCAGCCACTCTAGAAAGGCAGGCGGATATTCTCTTATAGGAACCTGAAAATTCTCACTGACCTTAGATAAATTCATAGGTTTCCTAGCTCTTCTGCAGAGGGTCATGTAAGAGCAATGGTTGATACCTGGTAAAGTCCTCTGGGCCTTGCTAGGGATTGAGATCCCACATTGTTGGTGTAGTGGCCAAAAGAGTTTCTCTCAAGTGGGGAGTGCCCGCTCGCTGACCATCAGGTTCACTGACTGCTTACTGGGCCTCTGTCTGGAAGGGCTACCCTCCTCCGTTGTGAACAGCACCTGGAGAAGTTGTTGGCAAGCATTCCAGGTGGGCTGATGAGTATGGAAGTCATACCAGTACTAGTGTGTGTGGGGGGCTGCTTGTTAGGGGTGGGGGTGAGTTTGGGGGGCCGGTGGGGGAGGGAGTGACTCAATAAGGGCCTGTTAGAAGTTTTCTATTTCTGGACCCTAGAAACCTTATAGGGCGGGGGTTGAAAGAAAGGGTTTGAAGCCAGCTCTCCCACTCCCAGAGTTCTCCTGCAAAATGGGATAAAGCCGATTAGGGGAGAGTGATGGGGAGGGGAGGGGAGGGGAGGGGTGGGGGAGTGATGGGGGAGGGGAGGGCTGAGGGAGGGGAGGGGTGGGGGAGGGTGATGGGGAGGGATGGCCTCCACCTATGTGGTTTTGGGAACTTGGACCGTTTGTTTTTCCGGTCCTTCCATGTTTCCTGAAACCTTGGAAACAAGGGCCCTTTCTTTGCGGGAGGGAGTAAGTCTTTTATATTTGCAGGCTTCTTAGTGGCAATGTCAGCCCACACTTGAAGTAACGGGATCAGATCGGGATATCCTGGTTCCCTTTAACCATAACTATGAACTCTTAGTAACAGGGGATGGGAAAACTAGTCTTGCGTGGGTCAATCAGGGACTCCTTCTGCCCCATCACTTTTAAACAAATTGTAGAGTCTCCATGCTTTTGGGTTGAAACCACATCCTCTTGGTGAATGCCGAGAGCAGGGGTCCTCAAACTACAACCTGTGGGCCACATGCAGACAGCCGAGGACGTTGATCCTTTCTGCCGGGTGTATGTGTCCCATTTATTTTTTTTTGAACTTCAAATCAAGATGTGCAGTGTGCACATGAATTTGTTCGTAATATTTGTTTTTTTAAACTATAGTCTTTCCTTCAAAAGGCCTGAGGGATAGTGAACTGGCCCCCTGGGTAAACAGTTTAAGGACCCCTGCCCTAAGGTATCCTGGACTTAGGGGTTATTAATCTCCCAGCCCTGATACATCCCTGAACATTCTACCCGTTGTAGGAGGCACCATGGGAATTTGGACCCCGGGTAATTTACAAGCCTTTACTCCAATTGAACCCAAGAAAATTCAAAATGGCTTAGGCAGTTACTCTATTTTGGTCACTTTTGACTCGTCCTGCACTAGCCCATTATTTCCATTTAACTCTATAACGCGAAGCATGATGTTTTCATAACATTAAAAATGTATATATTAATACATATATATATATATATTTATAACTATGAAAGTCCACAACAAAAAGAAAATTTTTTCCCAAAATTAAAATTGAAGCGTTATAGGGTTAAAAAGAAGGATGGGTCTTATCAGCGGGTCCAAGACCTTAGCATCATAAATGAATCAGTGATCCGACTGCACCTAGTAGTGCCCAAACCTGTGCCCTCCTAGGGGAAAGTGTGAATGCTTTTATCCCTCTTCCTGTACTTCCAATGAACAAACACACATGTCTGGTAATCCTAAGATTATTTTTGTTTCCTGTGACACTCACCTAATTTCAAGGCCACTGCCACCTCACAAGCTTAGCCTTGTCGTAGTCAAACTGTTCACCTTTTAGACCGTTTGTTTTTCTCAGAAGTTATCGGGTGATTAAAGCTTCTGAACCAAGTGTGCCAGGTCCACGACTACCATCTCCTGGACCACCTCAACCTTATCCATCCTGGATAAAGTTGCCCTCAATGGACAACCCCTCCCAGCAGTGTAGGAAGGGTATGGACCCAAAGCCCATCCTCGCCCCTTTTGCCAGCAGGAAGCAGCTAGAGATGTCGTCGCCCAGTACCCCCAAAGATTTGGGTCCATATCTCTTCAGGGGGGCAAATGTTAGGTAGCTATACTAGGGACTGGGGCATCCGTTATGCATGCCCATAGGGCCAAGATAAGAGCCCAGTTAGGAGAGGCACCCTGTGCATGCTCAGAGGTCCAGATTTCTGGCCATGAAGGGGAGGTCACCTGGGTGGTTCCTGTACCTGGATTGACCAATCTAGGCCATGTAAATTCAATTCAGCCACTGGGGTCGACCAGACTTGCCCACCACGCCTCCCTAACGCTCATAAAACTCTCTTGAGTGCAGACCAGGCTTCTGCATGATTTCTCTCTCACTCAGGAAGGCTCTTTGGAGGCAGCTGTTCTGCACATAAATGGCTGGTGGATACTGTTCAGATGCATGGCTTTCTGCTTGCAAGGGTTTTTGTCTCAGCTGACTGTAAGGGAGGAGGTAGTACGTCTGGATCACAGAGTATCCATGTCCACAAACGAGGCTGCTCATTCCACAGTCCTGGAAGTGCTTTATGAAAACCCTCTGCTTTGCAATGTCACTCCTTGTAGATTAGAGTGGGAGGGGCTGGGACCAAGGTATGCTGCCTCTTACTCCCAGTTGCAGGTTTCTGGATGCTGATTGTATCTCTTACAGCATCAGTTAGTGGGCTTGTTGTCTGCCTCAGGCTTTGTTCACGGAGATCCTCCAGCTAGTTGGTGGTGTGTGCGCATGAGCAGAGGCTTCCTGCCAATCCCCCATGAGTAGTAGAGCTCCCATGGTGTGGACTCCATGAAAGCCTTGCCCCAGGCAGCATGCTTACAAAGGAGGGTGGGCCCTGCAGGACAGAGGACCATTCCCCCTGTGGAATGGCCTCAGAGATCCACCTCCCTCTCTGGCCAGCTGCTGGGGCTGTGGGTCCTAAGCATCATGGCTGACTCAGTAATAGACACAGGGTGAGGCGACTCCAGTAGCTGTTTTGACTGGTCTAATCCAGCCTGAGATCATCCTTGCATGAGCCCTCTGCCAAGATTATTTTTGTTTCTTTTATGATCTTTTCATTAGTGGCTCCTACAACACTAACCACAATCCATAAATACATCATCTGTTTGAAGCACATCTGTACATTAATTGCCCTCCTTATTCACAAAATATCCACTCTCCACCCAAGCCCCTGGCCTCATCTCCTTATTTTTCCCCCCTCAATGCCCGCCACCCATCCCTCATCAATCCTTGGAAATGTACTAATTCTTTTGTCATATTTTCACCCACCTTTCTTTTGAGGTCAATGAAGATCCTTGTAATCGGTTCCCACTTTCCATCCTGCCCTTCCTCCACCCTCCCAGTATCTCCACTCATAACACTGGTAAAGGGCCCATCCACTCTGGATCCCCCGTGTTTGAAATTCCTATCGGTACTAGAATACCTTCTCTAGTTTGGCCAGATTAGTATGGTAGAACTGGGATCATGATAGTGGGGCAAGAGAAAGCATTAAGAACTAGAGGAAAGTTGTGTTTCATCTTTGCTGTCTCATACCCTGTATTCTTTAATCTCCACTCTGAGATCCTTCTGTAAGGGGATGTCCAGTGCACTGCAAATAGGTTTTGGGTCTATACCCGGCAGTCCCCTCTCATTCTCCATGATAAGATTTTTTTGTTCTCATGATGCCTGTTGCCTTATCCCTTTAAAACTTTGTGATCACACAGGCTGGTATGCTTTCTCCATGTGGGATCTGTTGCTTCAGAGCCAGATGGCTGTTTCTTTACCCTCAGGCCTTTAAGACCCCACACGCTATATCTTTAGGTAGCTGGACACCATCGGCTTTCTTCACCACATTTGCTTATGCAGCCGCTTTGTGGTCAGTGATTGTGTAGGGAAGGTGAGCATCTTAGAATGCCAATTTAATAGAACAGTGTTATTGCAATGAGGGAGTCCTTGAGCGGAGGCCCTATGTCCATCTGCTACCTTAATACTAAATCTATAAACATATGGACATAGATCTATTTCCCCATGCCCCTTTGTAAATATATGTACATATGTACATGCCTTTATTTAGACGTCTATAACTGGCCCTTGCTTCCCAGCTCACTCTTCTATACTCTTTGATTTTCCTCTTGTGCCCACTGACATGCTCAGTCTTCCTTTGGGTTTCAGTAATTCCTCTTGGTTACATTACCTTTGATCACGCCCTACCAGGCCTCCTACATCCCCCTCACTACCGTTTTCCATCACTTGTTGTACCCTTGTCTCTGGGTTTCTTTACACCACTTCCTTTCCCCCCACCGTGCTCACTCCCATGCCCAATGGAAAGGGCCGGTCACATGTTTACTCCTCCAGATTGTTCATCCAGCCTCTCTTAATTAGACAGACCTGTAAAGGTAATAACATGCACAAAACAAGACTGAGCTAAACCAAGCAGCAAAAAGAAAAAAAAAACAAACAAAAATGAAAACAAAACCCAACCCAAATCCAATGACACTAAAAGAAAACAACACTAACCAGAAAGAAAAGTACAAGGACTGTGTGGTGAACTTTAGGAGTGTTTTCCAGTCCAGTCTGTGGGGGCACCGAACCCTGACCACAAAGTCCACCTTTGGCATTCCCCGGGGACTTTGATGCTCCGTTTTCTTACTCTTCCGCTGCACTCTCTTAGTGTCATGCATCGAAGTGGCAGGATCAGTTCGGGCGCAGTTCCCACACTGTGTGTCCAGTGTTGTCCCCTCTAAGGCTAAGGGTCTTTGAGGGACGTTTCTCATCGTGGGGCTGCCCATGTGGTCTTCTCTGTGGATTGGCTTCTCTGATTGGGAACATCATCCTCAAGGTGTATTGGGCCAGGATGTGCTCCATTCTCCCCTCCTCCCCCTTGTTCTGCCCTGTGTTCTCTGATCAGATATGTCCCTCTCCGCGAGCTGCAGATCCGGTGCCATCCTGTGAAATACAATCTTTTGGGGCTGCAAGGATGTGGGGGCGTGGGTATCAGCTCAGATCTTTTGAGAGTCCAGGAGATATTGACTGCTCGATGGGCACAGTTCTGTGGGGCACCGTGCTCTTGGTCCAGACGCTGGTTGTGAATATGACTTTGTTGTTAACCAGTTGTGTGTCTCTGGGTCAACTCCCGTGTGTTTTTGAGTGAGTTTTCTAATCTGCAAAGTAAATGTACAGGATTATCCAGACTCCCATGTCAGCAAGTTATCGAGAGGGGTTAATCAGAGACTGTTTCATATAGTGTGTACCTGCGTGCCGCATTCTAGACCTGCGATGGCAATTATGAGCTCAGGATAGAGATGGTGTCCAGCAGGTAACATACGTGGCTCCATATTGAAACAGGAAGCCCACTGTGGAGATTTGGTCCTTCCGTTGATGGCCACCGGCCTCCTAGTCTTCTCCTGCTATAAGTGCTTCACTGGCTCAGCAGCTGAGCCAGAAGCCAGTGATATCATAACCAGGTGGCTAACTGGGCCAAAGGGCTGATAGATATTTGTTATTTTGTTGTCTTGGGAAACCCACCTACCCTCCATGCAAACCTTCTGGTGTGAGTTATCTGTGGAAGGAATCATAGGCTCACAGTAATTCACATCTTTCTTCTTGAAAATGTGCCCATATTCCTTTCTGAACCTGACAAGGTGGCCCCTGTGTCCACCAAGAAATTTACTGCCTGGCCTCCTACTTGGAGAGTTAGCCTGGGCTTTTGGCGGCGAAGTGAAACAGAGCCCTGACCCCTTCATTGAGCTTCTTCAAGCATTATTGTCTCTTGCTTGGGTCTTTCTACGTGCAGATGAGGCCCATCCACTCTAGTGGAGGGTCGTGCACCTCTCCTGGGGTTTTCAAGGCACTGATTTTTCCAGTGTCCTTCTTTCCTGCAGTAGGCACATTGGTCCTTCCCCATGGCTTGGCGGTGCCCACAGGTTAGTCTCTCCGTGAGTGGGCCATGCTCTCCTTTTCCTGAGTCTCTGGGGTATCTCATGGCAATTACGATTATTTTAGCTAGCTTCTTTGTCTCTGTCATGCTAGGGTCATCTCTGTTGTTATACACTCAATGAGCCACTTGTACCAAATCGCTAAGATTTTTCCCTTCAAACCCTTCCCACTTCTTTGTCATGTCTGAGGCAGACTGACTGAGTAATAAAGGCAATACTTATTGCCCTCCTGTTTTCAGTGCCTCCGGGCCGTTAGGGGTATAAAGCCCGTAGGCTTCCCTCAGCCACTCTAGAAAGGCAGGCGGATATTCTCTTATAGGAACCTGAAAATTCTCACTGACCTTAGATAAATTCATAGGTTTCCTAGCTCTTCTGCAGAGGGTCATGTAAGAGCAATGGTTGATACCTGGTAAAGTCCTCTGGGCCTTGCTAGGGATTGAGATCCCACATTGTTGGTGTAGTGGCCAAAAGAGTTTCTCTCAAGTGGGGAGTGCCCGCTCGCTGACCATCAGGTTCACTGACTGCTTACTGGGCCTCTGTCTGGAAGGGCTACCCTCCTCCGTTGTGAATAGCACCTGGAGAAGTTGTTGGCAAGCATTCCAGGTGGGCTTATGAGTATGGAAGTCATACCAGTACTAGTGTGTGTGGGGGGCTGCTTGTTAGGGGTGGGGGTGAGTTTGGGGGGCCGGTGGGGGAGGGAGTGACTCAATAAGGGCCTGTTAGAAGTTTTCTATTTCTGGACCCTAGAAACCTTATAGGGCGGGGGTTGAAAGAAAGGGTTTGAAGCCAGCTCTCCCACTCCCAGAGTTCTCCTGCAAAATGGGATAAAGCCGATTAGGGGAGAGTGATGGGGAGGGGAGGGGAGGGGAGGGGTGGGGGAGTGATGGGGGAGGGGAGGGCTGAGGGAGGGGAGGGGTGGGGGAGGGTGATGGGGAGGGATGGCCTCCACCTATGTGGTTTTGGGAACTTGGACCGTTTGTTTTTCCGGTCCTTCCATGTTTCCTGAAACCTTGGAAACAAGGGCCCTTTCTTTGCGGGAGGGAGTAAGTCTTTTATATTTGCAGGCTTCTTAGTGGCAATGTCAGCCCACACTTGAAGTAACGGGATCAGATCGGGATATCCTGGTTCCCTTTAACCATAACTATGAACTCTTAGTAACAGGGGATGGGAAAACTAGTCTTGCGTGGGTCAATCAGGGACTCCTTCTGCCCCATCACTTTTAAACAAATTGTAGAGTCTCCAAGCTTTTGGGTTGAAACCACATCCTCTTGGTGAATGCCGAGAGCAGGGGTCCTCAAACTACAACCTGTGGGCCACATGCAGACAGCCGAGGACGTTGATCCTTTCTGCCGGGTGTATGTGCCCCATTTATTTTTTTTTGAACTTCAAATCAAGATGTGCAGTGTGCACATGAATTTGTTCGTAATATTTGTTTTTTTAAACTATAGTCTTTCCTTCAAAAGGCCTGAGGGATAGTGAACTGGCCCCCTGGGTAAACAGTTTAAAGACCCCTGCCCTAAGGTATCCTGGACTTAGGGGTTATTAATCTCCCAGCCCTGAAACATCCCTGAACATTCTACCCGTTGTAGGAGGCACCATGGGAATTTGGACCCCGGGTAATTTACAAGCCTTTACTCCAATTGAACCCAAGAAAATTCAAAATGGCTTAGGCAGTTACTCTATTTTGGTCACTTTTGACTCGTCCTGCACTAGCCCATTATTTCCATTTAACTCTATAACGCGAAGCATGATGTTTTCATAACATTAAAAATGTATATATTAATACATATATATATATATATTTATAACTATGAAAGTCCACAACAAAAAGAAAATTTTTTCCCAAAATTAAAATTGAAGCGTTATAGGGTTAAAAAGAAGGATGGGTCTTATCAGCGGGTCCAAGACCTTAGCATCATAAATGAATCAGTGATCCGACTGCACCTAGTAGTGCCCAAACCTGTGCCCTCCTAGGGGAAAGTGTGAATGCTTTTATCCCTCTTCCTGTACTTCCAATGAACAAACACACATGTCTGGTAATCCTAAGATTATTTTTGTTTCCTGTGACACTCACCTAATTTCAAGGCCACTGCCACCTCACAAGCTTAGCCTTGTCATAGTCAAACTGTTCACCTTTTAGACCGTTTGTTTTTCTCAGAAGTTATCGGGTGATTAAAGCTTCTGAACCAAGTGTACCAGGTCCACGACTACCATCTCCTGGACCACCTCAACCTTATCCATCCTGGATAAAGTTGCCCTCAATGGACAACCCCTCCCAGCAGTGTAGGAAGGGTATGGACCCAAAGCCCATCCTCGCCCCTTTTGCCAGCAGGAAGCAGCTAGAGATGTCGTCGCCCAGTACCCCCAAAGATTTGGGTCCATATCTCTTCAGGGGGGCAAATGTTAGGTAGCTATACTAGGGACTGGGGCATCCGTTATGCATGCCCATAGGGCCAAGATAAGAGCCCAGTTAGGAGAGGCACCCTGTGCATGCTCAGAGGTCCAGATTTCTGGCCATGAAGGGGAGGTCACCTGGGTGGTTCCTGTACCTGGATTGACCAATCTAGGCCATGTAAATTCAATTCAGCCACTGGGGTCGACCAGACTTGCCCACCACGCCTCCCTAACGCTCATAAAACTCTCTTGAGTGCAGACCAGGCTTCTGCATGATTTCTCTCTCACTCAGGAAGGCTCTTTGGAGGCAGCTGTGCTGCACATAAATGGCTGGTGGATACTGTTCAGATGCATGGCTTTCTGCTTGCAAGGGTTTTTGTCTCAGCTGACTGTAAGGGAGGAGGTAGTACGTCTGGATCACAGAGTATCCATGTCCACAAACGAGGCTGCTCATTCCACAGTCCTGGAAGTGCTTTATGAAAACCCTCTGCTTTGCAATGTCACTCCTTGTAGATTAGAGTGGGAGGGGCTGGGACCAAGGTATGCTGCCTCTTACTCCCAGTTGCAGGTTTCTGGATGCTGATTGTATCTCTTACAGCATCAGTTAGTGGGCTTGTTGTCTGCCTCAGGCTTTGTTCACGGAGATCCTCCAGCTAGTTGTTGGTGTGTGCGCATGAGCAGAGGCTTCCTGCCAATCCCCCATGAGTAGTAGAGCTCCCATGGTGTGGACTCCATGAAAGCCTTGCCCCAGGCAGCATGCTTACAAAGGAGGGTGGGCCCTGCAGGACAGAGGACCATTCCCCCTGTGGAATGGCCTCAGAGATCCACCTCCCTCTCTGGCCAGCTGCTGGGGCTGTGGGTCCTAAGCATCATGGCTGACTCAGTAATAGACACAGGGTGAGGCGACTCCAGTAGCTGTTTTGACTGGTCTAATCCAGCCTGAGATCATCCTTGCATGAGCCCTCTGCCAAGATTATTTTTGTTTCTTTTATGATCTTTTCATTAGTGGCTCCTACAACACTAACCACAATCCATAAATACATCATCTGTTTGAAGCACATCTGTACATTAATTGCCCTCCTTATTCACAAAATATCCACTCTCCACCCAAGCCCCTGGCCTCATCTCCTTATTTTTCCCCCCTCAATGCCCGCCACCCATCCCTCATCAATCCTTGGAAATGTACTAATTCTTTTGTCATATTTTCACCCACCTTTCTTTTGAGGTCAATGAAGATCCTTGTAATCGGTTCCCACTTTCCATCCTGCCCTTCCTCCACCCTCCCAGTATCTCCACTCATAACACTGGTAAAGGGCCCATCCACTCTGGATCCCCCGTGTTTGAAATTCCTATCGGTACTAGAATACCTTCTCTAGTTTGGCCAGATTAGTATGGTAGAACTGGGATCATGATAGTGGGGCAAGAGAAAGCATTAAGAACTAGAGGAAAGTTGTGTTTCATCTTTGCTGTCTCATACCCTGTATTCTTTAATCTCCACTCTGAGATCCTTCTGTAAGGGGATGTCCAGTGCACTGCAAATAGGTTTTGGGTCTATACCCGGCAGTCCCCTCTCATTCTCCATGATAAGATTTTTTTGTTCTCATGATGCCTGTTGCCTTATCCCTTTAAAACTTTGTGATCACACAGGCTGGTATGCTTTCTCCATGTGGGATCTGTTGCTTCAGAGCCAGATGGCTGTTTCTTTACCCTCAGGCCTTTAAGACCCCACACGCTATATCTTTAGGTAGCTGGACACCATCGGCTTTCTTCACCACATTTGCTTATGCAGCCGCTTTGTGGTCAGTGATTGTGTAGGGAAGGTGAGCATCTTAGAATGCCAATTTAATAGAACAGTGTTATTGCAATGAGGGAGTCCTTGAGCGGAGGCCCTATGTCCATCTGCTACCTTAATACTAAATCTATAAACATATGGACATAGATCTATTTCCCCATGCCCCTTTGTAAATATATGTACATATGTACATGCCTTTATTTAGACGTCTATAACTGGCCCTTGCTTCCCAGCTCACTCTTCTATACTCTTTGATTTTCCTCTTGTGCCCACTGACATGCTCAGTCTTCCTTTGGGTTTCAGTAATTCCTCTTGGTTACATTACCTTTGATCACGCCCTACCAGGCCTCCTACATCCCCCTCACTACCGTTTTCCATCACTTGTTGTACCCTTGTCTCTGGGTTTCTTTACACCACTTCCTTTCCCCCCACCGTGCTCACTCCCATGCCCAATGGAAAGGGCCGGTCACATGTTTACTCCTCCAGATTGTTCATCCAGCCTCTCTTAATTAGACAGACCTGTAAAGGTAATAACATGCACAAAACAAGACTGAGCTAAACCAAGCAGCAAAAAGAAAAAAAAACAAACAAAAATGAAAACAAAACCCAACCCAAATCCAATGACACTAAAAGAAAACAACACTAACCAGAAAGAAAAGTACAAGGACTGTGTGGTGAACTTTAGGAGTGTTTTCCAGTCCAGTCTGTGGGGGCACCGAACCCTGACCACAAAGTCCACCTTTGGCATTCCCCGGGGACTTTGATGCTCCGTTTTCTTACTCTTCCGCTGCACTCTCTTAGTGTCATGCATCGAAGTTGCAGGATCAGTTCGGGTGCAGTTCCCACACTGTGTGTCCAGTGTTGTCCCCTCTAAGGCTATGTGTCTTTGAGGGACGTTTCTCATCGTGGGGCTGCCCATGTGGTCTTCTCTGTGGATTGGCTTCTCTGATTGGGAACATCATCCTCAAGGTGTATTGGGCCAGGATGTGCTCCATTCTCCCCTCCTCCCCCTTGTTCTGCCCTGTGTTCTCTGATCAGATATGTCCCTCTCCGCGAGCTGCAGATCCGGTGCCATCCTGTGAAATACAATCTTTTGGGGCTGCAAGGATGTGGGGGGTGGGTATCAGCTCAGATCTTTTGAGAGTCCAGGAGATATTGACTGCTCGATGGGCACAGTTCTGTGGGGCACCGTGCTCTTGGTCCAGACGCTGGTTGTGAATATGACTTTGTTGTTAACCAGTTGTGTGTCTCTGGGTCAACTCCCGTGTGTTTTTGAGTGAGTTTTCTAATCTGCAAAGTAAATGTACAGGATTATCCAGACTCCCATGTCAGCAAGTTATCGAGAGGGGTTAATCAGAGACTGTTTCATATAGTGTGTACCTGCGTGCCGCATTCTAGACCTGCGATGGCAATTATGAGCTCAGGATAGAGATGGTGTCCAGCAGGTAACATACGTGGCTCCATATTGAAACAGGAAGCCCACTGTGGAGATTTGGTCCTTCCGTTGATGGCCACCGGCCACCTAGTCTTCTCCTGCTATAAGTGCTTCACTGGCTCAGCAGCTGAGCCAGAAGCCAGTGATATCATAACCAGGTGGCTAACTGGGCCAAAGGGCTGATAGATATTTGTTATTTTGTTGTCTTGGGAAACCCACCTACCCTCCATGCAAACCTTCTGGTGTGAGTTATCTGTGGAAGGAATCATAGGCTCACAGTAATTCACATCTTTCTTCTTGAAAATGTGCCCATATTCCTTTCTGAACCTGACAAGGTGGCCCCTGTGTCCACCAAGAAATTTACTGCCTGGCCTCCTACTTGGAGAGTTAGCCTGGGCTTTTGGCGGCGAAGTGAAACAGAGCCCTGACCCCTTCATTGAGCTTCTTCAAGCATTATTGTCTCTTGCTTGGGTCTTTCTACGTGCAGATGAGGCCCATCCACTCTAGTGGAGGGTCGTGCACCTCTCCTCGGGTTTTCAAGGCACTGATTTTTCCAGTGTCCTTCTTTCCTGCAGTAGGCACATTGGTCCTTCCCCATGGCTTGGCGGTGCCCACAGGTTAGTCTCTCCGTGAGTGGGCCATGCTCTCCTTTTCCTGAGTCTCTGGGGTATCTCATGGCAATTACGATTATTTTAGCTAGCTTCTTTGTCTCTGTCGTGCTAGGGTCATCTCTGTTGTTATACACTCAATGAGCCACTTGTACCAAATCGCTAAGATTTTTCCCTTCAAACCCTTCCCACTTCTTTGTCATGTCTGAGGCAGACTGACTGAGTAATAAAGGCAATACTTATTGCCCTCCTGTTTTCAGTGCCTCCGGGCCGTTAGGGGTATAAAGCCCGTAGGCTTCCCTCAGCCACTCTAGAAAGGCAGGCGGATATTCTCTTATAGGAACCTGAAAATTCTCACTGACCTTAGATAAATTCATAGGTTTCCTAGCTCTTCTGCAGAGGGTCATGTAAGAGCAATGGTTGATACCTGGTAAAGTCCTCTGGGCCTTGCTAGGAATTGAGATCCCACATTGTTGGTGTAGTGGCCAAAAGAGTTTCTCTCAAGTGGGGAGTGCCCGCTCGCTGACCATCAGGTTCACTGACTGCTTACTGGGCCTCTGTCTGGAAGGGCTACCCTCCTCCGTTGTGAACAGCACCTGGAGAAGTTGTTGGCAAGCATTCCAGGTGGGCTGATGAGTATGGAAGTCATACCAGTACTAGTGTGTGTGGGGGGCTGCTTGTTAGGGGTGGGGGTGAGTTTGGGGGGCCGGTGGGGGAGGGAGTGACTCAATAAGGGCCTGTTAGAAGTTTTCTATTTCTGGACCCTAGAAACCTTATAGGGCGGGGGTTGAAAGAAAGGGTTTGAAGCCAGCTCTCCCACTCCCAGAGTTCTCCTGCAAAATGGGATAAAGCCGATTAGGGGAGAGTGATGGGGAGGGGAGGGGAGGGGAGGGGTGGGGGAGTGATGGGGGAGGGGAGGGGTGAGGGAGGGGAGGGGTGGGGGAGGGTGATGGGGAGGGATGGCCTCCACCTATGTGGTTTTGGGAACTTGGACCGTTTGTTTTTCCGGTCCTTCCATGTTTCCTGAAACCTTGGAAACAAGGGCCCTTTCTTTGCGGGAGGGAGTAAGTCTTTTATATTTGCAGGCTTCTTAGTGGCAATGTCAGCCCACACTTGAAGTAACGGGATCAGATCGGGATATCCTGGTTCCCTTTAACCATAACTATGAACTCTTAGTAACAGGGGATGGGAAAACTAGTCTTGCGTGGGTCAATCAGGGACTCCTTCTGCCCCATCACTTTTAAACAAATTGTAGAGTCTCCAAGCTTTTGGGTTGAAACCACATCCTCTTGGTGAATGCCGAGAGCAGGGGTCCTCAAACTACAACCTGTGGGCCACATGCAGACAGCCGAGGACGTTGATCCTTTCTGCCGGGTGTATGTGCCCCATTTATTTTTTTTTGAACTTCAAATCAAGATGTGCAGTGTGCACATGAATTTGTTCGTAATATTTGTTTTTTTAAACTATAGTCTTTCCTTCAAAAGGCCTGAGGGATAGTGAACTGGCCCCCTGGGTAAACAGTTTAAGGACCCCTGCCCTAAGGTATCCTGGACTTAGGGGTTATTAATCTCCCAGCCCTGAAACATCCCTGAACATTCTACCCGTTGTAGGAGGCACCATGGGAATTTGGACCCCGGGTAATTTACAAGCCTTTACTCCAATTGAACCCAAGAAAATTCAAAATGGCTTAGGCAGTTACTCTATTTTGGTCACTTTTGACTCGTCCTGCACTAGCCCATTATTTCCATTTAACTCTATAACGCGAAGCATGATGTTTTCATAACATTAAAAATGTATATATTAATACATATATATATATATATATTTATAACTATGAAAGTCCACAACAAAAAGAAAATTTTTTCCCAAAATTAAAATTGAAGCGTTATAGGGTTAAAAAGAAGGATGGGTCTTATCAGCGGGTCCAAGACCTTAGCATCATAAATGAATCAGTGATCCGACTGCACCTAGTAGTGCCCAAACCTGTGCCCTCCTAGGGGAAAGTGTGAATGCTTTTATCCCTCTTCCTGTACTTCCAATGAACAAACACACATGTCTGGTAATCCTAAGATTATTTTTGTTTCCTGTGATACTCACCTAATTTCAAGGCCACTGCCACCTCACAAGCTTAGCCTTGTCGTAGTCAAACTGTTCACCTTTTAGACCGTTTGTTTTTCTCAGAAGTTATCGGGTGATTAAAGCTTCTGAACCAAGTGTGCCAGGTCCACGACTACCATCTCCTGGACCACCTCAACCTTATCCATCCTGGATAAAGTTGCCCTCAATGGACAACCCCTCCCAGCAGTGTAGGAAGGGTATGGACCCAAAGCCCCACCTCGCCCCTTTTGCCAGCAGGAAGCAGCTAGAGATGTCGTCGCCCAGTACCCCCAAAGATTTGGGTCCATATCTCTTCAGGGGGGCAAATGTTAGGTAGCTATACTAGGGACTGGGGCATCCGTTATGCATGCCCATAGGGCCAAGATAAGAGCCCAGTTAGGAGAGGCACCCTGTGCATGCTCAGAGGTCCAGATTTCTGGCCATGAAGGGGAGGTCACCTGGGTGGTTCCTGTACCTGGATTGACCAATCTAGGCCATGTAAATTCAATTCAGCCACTGGGGTCGGCCAGACTTGCCCACCACGCCTCCCTAACGCTCATAAAACTCTCTTGAGTGCAGACCAGGCTTCTGCATGATTTCTCTCTCACTCAGGAAGGCTCTTTGGAGGCAGCTGTGCTGCACATGAGTGGCTGGTGGATACTGTTCAGATGCATGGCTTTCTGCTTGCAAGGGTTTTTGTCTCAGCTGACTGTAAGGGAGGAGGTAGTACGTCTGGATCACAGAGTATCCATGTCCACAAACGAGGCTGCTCATTCCACAGTCCTGGAAGTGCTTTATGAAAACCCTCTGCTTTGCAATGTCACTCCTTGTAGATTAGAGTGGGAGGGGCTGGGACCAAGGTATGCTGCCTCTTACTCCCAGTTGCAGGTTTCTGGATGCTGATTGTAGCTCTTACAGCATCAGTTAGTGGGCTTGTTGTCTGCCTCAGGCTTTGTTCACGGAGATCCTCCAGCTAGTTGGTGGTGTGTGCGCATGAGCAGAGGCTTCCTGCCAATCCCCCATGAGTAGTAGAGCTCCCATGGTGTGGACTCCATGAAAGCCTTGCCCCAGGCAGCATGCTTACAAAGGAGGGTGGGCCCTGCAGGACAGAGGACCATTCCCCCTGTGGAATGGCCTCAGAGATCCACCTCCCTCTCTGGCCAGCTGCTGGGGCTGTGGGTCCTAAGCATCATGGCTGACTCAGTAATAGACACAGGGTGAGGCGACTCCAGTAGCTGTTTTGACTGGTCTAATCCAGCCTGAGATCATCCTTGCATGAGCCCTCTGCCAAGATTATTTTTGTTTCTTTTATGATCTTTTCATTAGTGGCTCCTACAACACTAACCACAATCCATAAATACATCATCTGTTTGAAGCACATCTGTACATTAATTGCCCTCCTTATTCACAAAATATCCACTCTCCACCCAAGCCCCTGGCCTCAGCTCCTCATTTTTCCCCCCTCAATGCCCGCCACCCATCCCTCATCAATCCTTGGAAATGTACTAATTCTTTTGTCATATTTTCACCCACCTTTCTTTTGAGGTCAATGAAGATCCTTGTAATCGGTTCCCACTTTCCATCCTGCCCTTCCTCCACCCTCCCAGTATCTCCATTCATAACACTGGTAAAGGGCCCATCCACTCTGGATTCCCCATGTTTGAAATTCCTATCGGTACTAGAATACCTTCTCTAGTTTGGTCAGATTAGTATGGTAGAACTGGGATCATGATAGTGGGGCAAGAGAAAGCATTAAGAACTAGAGGAAAGTTGTGTTTCATCTTTGCTGTCTCATACCCTGTATTCTTTAATCTCCACTCTGAGATCCTTCTGTAAGGGGATGTCCAGTGCACTGCAAATAGGTTTTGGGTCTATACCCGGCAGTCCCCTCTCATTCTCCATGATAAGATTTTTTTGTTCTCATGATGCCTGTTGCCTTATCCCTTTAAAACTTTGTGATCACACAGGCTGGTATGCTTTCTCCATGTGGGCTCTGTTGCTTCAGAGCCAGATGGCTGTTTCTTTACCCTCAGGCCTTTAAGACCCCACACGCTATATCTTTAGGTAGCTGGACACCATCGGCTTTCTTCACCACATTTGCTTATGCAGCCGCTTTGTGGTCAGTGATTGTGTAGGGAAGGTGAGCATCTTAGAATGCCAATTTAATAGAACAGTGTTATTGCAATGAGGGAGTCCTTGAGCGGAGGTCCTATGTCCATCTGCTACCTTAATACTAAATCTATAAACATATGGACATAGATCTATTTCCCCATGCCCCTTTGTAAATATATGTACATATGTACATGCCTTTATTTAGACGTCTATAACTGGCCCTTGCTTCCCAGCTCACTCTTCTATACTCTTTGATTTTCCTCTTGTGCCCACTGACATGCTCAGTCTTCCTTTGGGTTTCAGTAATTCCTCTTGGTTACATTACCTTTGATCACGCCCTACCAGGCCTCCTACATCCCCCTCACTACCGTTTTCCATCACTTGTTGTACCCTTGTCTCTGGGTTTCTTTACACCACTTCCTTTCCCCCCACCGTGCTCACTCCCATGCCCAATGGAAAGGGCCGGTCACATGTTTACTCCTCCAGATTGTTCATCCAGCCTCTCTTAATTAGACAGACCTGTAAAGGTAATAACATGCACAAAACAAGACTGAGCTAAACCAAGCAGCAAAAAGAAAAAAAAACAAACAAAAATGAAAACAAAACCCAACCCAAATCCAATGACACTAAAAGAAAACAACACTAACCAGAAAGAAAAGTACAAGGACTGTGTGGTGAACTTTAGGAGTGTTTTCCAGTCCAGTCTGTGGGGGCACCGAACCCTGACCACAAAGTCCACCTTTGGCATTCCCCGGGGACTTTGATGCTCCGTTTTCTTACTCTTCCACTGCACTCTCTTAGTGTCATGCATCGAAGTTGCAGGATCAGTTCGGGTGCAGTTCCCACACTGTGTGTCCAGTGTTGTCCCCTCTAAGGCTATGGGTCTTTGAGGGACGTTTCTCATCGTGGGGCTGCCCATGTGGTCTTCTCTGTGGATTGGCTTCTCTGATTGGGAACATCATCCTCAAGGTGTATTGGGCCAGGATGTGCTCCATTCTCCCCTCCTCCCCCTTGTTCTGCCCTGTGTTCTCTGATCAGATATGTCCCTCTCCGCGAGCTGCAGATCCGGTGCCATCCTGTGAAATACAATCTTTTGGGGCTGCAAGGATGTGGGGGGGGGGTGGGTATCAGCTCAGATCTTTTGAGAGTCCAGGAGATATTGACTGCTCGATGGGCACAGTTCTGTGGGGCACCGTGCTCTTGGTCCAGACGCTGGTTGTGAATATGACTTTGTTGTTAACCAGTTGTGTGTCTCTGGGTCAACTCCCGTGTGTTTTTGAGTGAGTTTTCTAATCTGCAAAGTAAATGTACAGGATTATCCAGACTCCCATGTCAGCAAGTTATCGAGAGGGGTTAATCAGAGACTGTTTCATATAGTGTGTACCTGCGCGCCGCATTCTAGACCTGCGATGGCAATTATGAGCTCAGGATAGAGATGGTGTCCAGCAGGTAACATACGTGGCTCCATATTGAAACAGGAAGCCCACTGTGGAGATTTGGTCCTTCCGTTGATGGCCACTGGCCACCTAGTCTTTTCCTGCTATAACTGCTTCACTGGCTCAGCAGCTGAGCCAGAAGCCAGTGATATCATAACCAGGTGGCTAACTGGGCCAAAGGGCTGATAGATATTTGTTATTTTGTTGTCTTGGGAAACCCACCTACCCTCCATGCAAACCTTCTGGTGTGAGTTATCTGTGGAAGGAATCATAGGCTCACAGTAATTCACATCTTTCTTCTTGAAAATGTGCCCATATTCCTTTCTGAACCTGACAAGGTGGCCCCTGTGTCCACCAAGAAATTTACTGCCTGGCCTCCTACTTGGAGAGTTAGCCTGGGCTTTTGGCGGCGAAGTGAAACAGAGCCCTGACCCCTTCATTGAGCTTCTTCAAGCATTATTGTCTCTTGCTTGGGTCTTTCTACGTGCAGATGAGGCCCATCCACTCTAGTGGAGGGTCGTGCACCTCTCCTGGGGTTTTCAAGGCAATGATTTTTCCAGTGTCCTTCTTTCCTGCAGTAGGCACATTGGTCCTTCCCCATGGCTTGGCGGTGCCCACAGGTTAGTCTCTCCGTGAGTGGGCCATGCTCTCCTTTTCCTGAGTCTCTGGGGTATCTCATGGCAATTATGATTATTTTAGCTAGCTTCTTTGTCTCTGTCGTGCTAGGGTCATCTCTGTTGTTATACACTCAATGAGCCACTTATACCAAATCGCTAAGATTTTTCCCTTCAAACCCTTCCCACTTCTTTGTCATGTCTGAGGCAGACTGACTGAGTAATAAAAGCAATACTTATTGCCCTCCTGTTTTCAGTGCCTCCGGGCCGTTAGGGGTATAAAGCCCGTAGGCTTCCCTCAGCCACTCTAGAAAGGCAGGCGGATATTCTCTTATAGGAACCTGAAAATTCTCACTGACCTTAGATAAATTCATAGGTTTCCTAGCTCTTCTGCAGAGGGTCATGTAAGAGCAATGGTTGATACCTGGTAAAGTCCTCTGGGCCTTGCTAGGAATTGAGATCCCACATTGTTGGTGTAGTGGCCAAAAGAGTTTCTCTCAAGTGGGGAGTGCCCGCTCGCTGACCATCAGGTTCACTGACTGCTTACTGGGCCTCTGTCTGGAAGGGCTACCCTCCTCCGTTGTGAACAGCACCTGGAGAAGTTGTTGGCAAGCATTCCAGGTGGGCTGATGAGTATGGAAGTCATACCAGTACTAGTGTGTGTGGGGGGATGCTTGTAAGGGGTGGGGGTGAGTTTGGGGGGTCGGTGGGGGAGGGAGTGACTCAATAAGGGCCTGTTAGAAGTTTTCTATTTCTGGACCCTAGAAACCTTATAGGGCGGGGGTTGAAAGAAAGGGTTTGAAGCCAGCTCTCCCACTCCCAGAGTTCTCCTGCAAAATGGGATAAAGCCGATTAGGGGAGAGTGATGGGGAGGGGAGGGGAGGGGAGGGGTGGGGGAGTGATGGGGGAGGGGAGGGGTGAGGGAGGGGAGGGGTGGGGGAGGGTGATGGGGAGGGATGGCCTCCACCTATGTGGTTTTGGGAACTTGGACCGTTTGTTTTTCCGGTCCTTCCATGTTTCCTGAAACCTTGGAAACAAGGGCCCTTTCTTTGTGGGAGGGAGTAAGTCTTTTATATTTGCAGGCTTCTTAGTGGCAATGTCAGCCCACACTTGAAGTAACGGGATCAGATCGGGATATCCTGGTTCCCTTTAACCATAACTATGAACTCTTAGTAACAGGGGATGGGAAAACTAGTCTTGCGTGGGTCAATCAGGGACTCCTTCTGCCCCATCACTTTTAAACAAATTGTAGAGTCTCCAAACTTTTGGGTTGAAACCACATCCTCTTGGTGAATGCCGAGGGCAGGGGTCCTCAAACTACAACCTGTGGGCCACATGCAGACAGCCGAGGACGTTGATCCTTTCTGCCGGGTGTATGTGCCCCATTTATTTTTTTTTTTTTTTTGAACTTCAAATCAAGATGTGCAGTGTGCACATGAATTTGTTCGTAATATTTGTTTTTTTAAACTATAGTCTTTCCTTCAAAAGGCCTGAGGGATAGTGAACTGGCCCCCTGGGTAAACAGTTTAAGGACCCCTGCCCTAAGGTATCCTGGACTTAGGGGTTATTAATCTCCCAGCCCTGAAACATCCCTGAACATTCTACCCGTTGTAGGAGGCACCATGGGAATTTGGACCCCGGGTAATTTACAAGCCTTTACTCCAATTGAACCCAAGAAAATTCAAAATGACTTAGGCAGTTACTCTATTTTGGTCACTTTTGACTCATCCTGCACTAGCCCATTATTTCCATTTAACTCTATAACGCGAAGCATGATGTTTTCATAACATTAAAAAATATATATATTAATACATATATATATTTATAACTATGAAAGTCCACAACAAAAAGAAAATTTTTTCCCAAAATTAAAATTGAAGTGTTATAGTGTTAAAAAGAAGGATGGGTCTTATCAGCGGGTCCAAGACCTTAGCATCATAAATGAATCAGTGATCAGACTGCACCTAGTAGTGCCCAAACCTGTGCCCTCCTAGGGGAAAGTGTGAATGCTTTTATCCCTCTTCCTGTACTTCCAATGAACAAACACACATGTCTGGTAATCCTAAGATTATTTTTGTTTCCTGTGACACTCACCTAATTTCAAGGCCACTGCCACCTCACAAGCTTAGCCTTGTCGTAGTCAAACTGTTCACCTTTTAGACCGTTTGTTTTTCTCAGAAGTTATCGGGTGATTAAAGCTTCTGAACCAAGTGTGCCAGGTCCACGACTACCATCTCCTGGACCACCTCAACCTTATCCATCCTGGATAAAGTTGCCCTCAATGGACAACCCCTCCCAGCAGTGTAGGAAGGGTATGGACCCAAAGCCCCACCTCGCCCCTTTTGCCAGCAGGAAGCAGCTAGAGATGTCGTCGCCCAGTACCCCCAAAGATTTGGGTCCATATCTCTTCAGGGGGGCAAATGTTAGGTAGCTATACTAGGGACTGGGGCATCCGTTATGCATGCCCATAGGGCCAAGATAAGAGCCCAGTTAGGAGAGGCACCCTGTGCATGCTCAGAGGTCCAGATTTCTGGCCATGAAGGGGAGGTCACCTGGGTGGTTCCTGTACCTGGATTGACCAATCTAGGCCATGTAAATTCAATTCAGCCACTGGGGTCGGCCAGACTTGCCCACCACGCCTCCCTACGCTCATAAAACTCTCTTGAGTGCAGACCAGGCTTCTGCATGATTTCTCTCTCACTCAGGAAGGCTCTTTGGAGGCAGCTGTGCTGCACATGAGTGGCTGGTGGATACTGTTCAGATGCATGGCTTTCTGCTTGCAAGGGTTTTTGTCTCAGCTGACTGTAAGGGAGGAGGTAGTACGTCTGGATCACAGAGTATCCATGTCCACAAACGAGGCTGCTCATTCCACAGTCCTGGAAGTGCTTTATGAAAGCCCTCTGCTTTGCAATGTCACTCCTTGTAGATTAGAGTGGGAGGGGCTGGGACCAAGGTATGCTGCCTCTTACTCCCAGTTGCAGGTTTCTGGATGCTGATTGTAGCTCTTACAGCATCAGTTAGTGGGCTTGTTGTCTGCCTCAGGCTTTGTTCACGGAGATCCTCCAGCTAGTTGGTGGTGTGTGCGCATGAGCAGAGGCTTCCTGCCAATCCCCCATGAGTAGTAGAGCTCCCATGGTGTGGACTCCATGAAAGCCTTGCCCCAGGCAGCATGCTTACAAAGGAGGGTGGGCCCTGCAGGACAGAGGACCATTCCCCCTGTGGAATGGCCTCAGAGATCCACCTCCCTCTCTGGCCAGCTGCTGGGGCTGTGGGTCCTAAGCATCATGGCTGACTCAGTAATAGACACAGGGTGAGGCGACTCCAGTAGCTGTTTTGACTGGTCTAATCCAGCCTGAGATCATCCTTGCATGAGCCCTCTGCCAAGATTATTTTTGTTTCTTTTATGATCTTTTCATTAGTGGCTCCTACCACACTAACCACAATCCATAAATACATCATCTGTTTGAAGCCCATCTGTACATTAATTGCCCTCCTTATTCACAAAATATCCACTCTCCACCCAAGCCCCTGGCCTCAGCTCCTCATTTTCCGCCCCTCAATGCCCGCCACCCATCCCTCATCAATCCTTGGAAATGTACTAATTCTTTTGTCATATTTTCACCCACCTTTCTTTTGAGTTCAATGAAGATCCTTGTAATCGGTTCCCACTTTCCATCCTGCCCTTCCTCCACCCTCCCAGTATCTCCACTCATAACACTGGTAAACGGCCCATCCACTCTGGATTCCCCGTGTTTGAAATTCCTATCGGTACTAGAATACCTTCTCTAGTTTGGCCAGATTAGTATGGTAGAACTGGGATCATGATAGTGGGGCAAGAGAAAGCATTAAGAACTAGAGGAAAGTTGTGTTTTTCTTTGCTGTCTCATACCCTGTATTCTTTAATCTCCACTCTGAGATCCTTCTGTAAGGGGATGTCCAGTGCACTGCAAATAGGTTTTGGGTCTATACCCGGCAGTCCCCTCTCATTCTCCATGATAAGATTTTTTTGTTCTCATGATGCCTGTTGCCTTATCCCTTTAAAACTTTGTGATCACACAGGCTGGTATGCTTTCTCCATGTGGGCTCTGTTGCTTCAGAGCCAGATGGCTGTTTCTTTACCCTCAGGCCTTTAAGACCCCACACGCTATATCTTTAGGTAGCTGGACACCATCGGCTTTCTTCACCACATTTGCTTATGCAGCCGCTTTGTGGTCAGTGATTGTGTAGGGAAGGTGAGCATCTTAGAATGCCAATTTAATAGAACAGTGTTATTGCAATGAGGGAGTCCTTGAGCGGAGGCCCTATGTCCATCTGCTACCTTAATACTAAATCTATAAACATATGGACATAGATCTATTTCCCCATGCCCCTTTGTAAATATATGTACATATGTACATGCCTGTATTTAGACGTCTATAACTGGCCCTTGCTTCCCAGCTCACTCTTCTATACTCTTTGATTTTCCTCTTGTGCCCACTGACATGCTCAGTCTTCCTTTGGGTTTCAGTAATTCCTCTTGGTTACATTACCTTTGATCACGCCCTACCAGGCCTCCTACATCCCCCTCACTACCGTTTTCCATCACTTGTTGTACCCTTGTCTCTGGGTTTCTTTACACCACTTCCTTTCCCCCCACCGTGCTCACTCCCATGCCCAATGGAAAGGGCCGGTCACATGTTTACTCCTCCAGATTGTTCATCCAGCCTCTCTTAATTAGACAGACCTGTAAAGGTAATAACATGCACAAAACAAGACTGAGCTAAACCAAGCAGCAAAAAGAAAAAAAAAACAAACAAAAATGAAAACAAAACCCAACCCAAATCCAATGACACTAAAAGAAAACAACACTAACCAGAAAGAAAAGTACAAGGACTGTGTGGTGAACTTTAGGAGTGTTTTCCAGTCCAGTCTGTGGGGGCACCGAACCCTGACCACAAAGTCCACCTTTGGCATTCCCCGGGGACTTTGATGCTCCGTTTTCTTACTCTTCCGCTGCACTCTCTTAGTGTCATGCATCGAAGTGGCAGGATCAGTTCGGGCGCAGTTCCCACACTGTGTGTCCAGTGTTGTCCCCTCTAAGGCTATGGGTCTTTGAGGGACGTTTCTCATCGTGGGGCTGCCCATGTGGTCTTCTCTGTGGATTGGCTTCTCTGATTGGGAACATCATCCTCAAGGTGTATTGGGCCAGGATGTGCTCCATTCTCCCCTCCTCCCCCTTGTTCTGCCCTGTGTTCTCTGATCAGATATGTCCCTCTCCGCGAGCTGCAGATCCGGTGCCATCCTGTGAAATACAATCTTTTGGGGCTGCAAGGATGGGGGGGGGTGGGTATCAGCTCAGATCTTTTGAGAGTCCAGGAGATATTGACTGCTCGATGGGCACAGTTCTGTGGGGCACCGTGCTCTTGGTCCAGACGCTGGTTGTGAATATGACTTTGTTGTTAACCAGTTGTGTGTCTCTGGGTCAACTCCCGTGTGTTTTTGAGTGAGTTTTCTAATCTGCAAAGTAAATGTACAGGATTATCCAGACTCCCATGTCAGCAAGTTATCGAGAGGGGTTAATCAGAGACTGTTTCATATAGTGTGTACCTGCGTGCCGCATTCTAGACCTGCGATGGCAATTATGAGCTCAGGATAGAGATGGTGTCCAGCAGGTAACATACGTGGCTCCATATTGAAACAGGAAGCCCACTGTGGAGATTTGGTCCTTCCGTTGATGGCCACTGGCCACCTAGTCTTTTCCTGCTATAACTGCTTCACTGGCTCAGCAGCTGAGCCAGAAGCCAGTGATATCATAACCAGGTGGCTAACTGGGCCAAAGGGCTGATAGATATTTGTTATTTTGTTGTCTTGGGAAACCCACCTACCCTCCATGCAAACCTTCTGGTGTGAGTTATCTGTGGAAGGAATCATAGGCTCACAGTAATTCACATCTTTCTTCTTGAAAATGTGCCCATATTCCTTTCTGAACCTGACAAGGTGGCCCCTGTGTCCACCAAGAAATTTACTGCCTGGCCTCCTACTTGGAGAGTTAGCCTGGGCTTTTGGCGGCGAAGTGAAACAGAGCCCTGACCCCTTCATTGAGCTTCTTCAAGCATTATTGTCTCTTGCTTGGGTCTTTCTACGTGCAGATGAGGCCCATCCACTGTAGTGGAGGGTCGTGCACCTCTCCTGGGGTTTTCAAGGCAATGATTTTTCCAGTGTCCTTCTTTCCTGCAGTAGGCACATTGGTCCTTCCCCATGGCTTGGCGGTGCCCACAGGTTAGTCTCTCCGTGAGTGGGCCATGCTCTCCTTTTCCTGAGTCTCTGGGGTATCTCATGGCAATTACGATTATTTTAGCTAGCTTCTTTGTCTCTCTCGTGCTAGGGTCATCTCTGTTGTTATACACTCAATGAGCCACTTATACCAAATCGCTAAGATTTTTCCCTTCAAACCCTTCCCACTTCTTTGTCATGTCTGAGGCAGACTGACTGAGTAATAAAGGCAATACTTATTGCCCTCCTGTTTTCAGTGCCTCCGGGCCGTTAGGGGTATAAAGCCCGTAGGCTTCCCTCAGCCACTCTAGAAAGGCAGGCGGATATTCTCTTATAGGAACCTGAAAATTCTCACTGACCTTAGATAAATTCATAGGTTTCCTAGCTCTTCTGCAGAGGGTCATGTAAGAGCAATGGTTGATACCTGGTAAAGTCCTCTGGGCCTTGCTAGGAATTGAGATCCCACATTGTTGGTGTAGTGGCCAAAAGAGTTTCTCTCAAGTGGGGAGTGCCCGCTCGCTGACCATCAGGTTCACTGACTGCTTACTGGGCCTCTGTCTGGAAGGGCTACCCTCCTCCGTTGTGAACAGCACCTGGAGAAGTTGTTGGCAAGCATTCCAGGTGGGCTGATGAGTATGGAAGTCATACCAGTACTAGTGTGTGTGGGGGGATGCTTGTAAGGGGTGGGGGTGAGTTTGGGGGGTCGGTGGGGGAGGGAGTGACTCAATAAGGGCCTGTTAGAAGTTTTCTATTTCTGGACCCTAGAAACCTTATAGGGCGGGGGTTGAAAGAAAGGGTTTGAAGCCAGCTCTCCCACTCCCAGAGTTCTCCTGCAAAATGGGATAAAGCCGATTAGGGGAGAGTGATGGGGAGGGGAGGGGAGAGGAGAGGTGGGGGAGTGATGGGGGAGGGGAGGGGTGAGGGAGGGGAGGGGTGGGGGAGGGTGATGGGGAGGGATGGCCTCCACCTATGTGGTTTTGGGAACTTGGACCGTTTGTTTTTCCGGTCCTTCCATGTTTCCTGAAACCTTGGAAACAAGGGCCCTTTCTTTGTGGGAGGGAGTAAGTCTTTTATATTTGCAGGCTTCTTAGTGGCAATGTCAGCCCACACTTGAAGTAACGGGATCAGATCGGGATATCCTGGTTCCCTTTAACCATAACTATGAACTCTTAGTAATAGGGGATGGGAAAACTAGTCTTGCGTGGGTCAATCAGGGACTCCTTCTGCCCCATCACTTTTAAACAAATTGTAGAGTCTCCAAGCTTTTGGGTTGAAACCACATCCTCTTGGTGAATGCCGAGGGCAGGGGTCCTCAAACTACAACCTGTGGGCCACATGCAGACAGCCGAGGACGTTGATCCTTTCTGCCGGGTGTATGTGCCCCATTTATTTTTTTTTGAACTTCAAATCAAGATGTGCAGTGTGCACATGAATTTGTTCGTAATATTTGTTTTTTTAAACTATAGTCTTTCCTTCAAAAGGCCTGAGGGATAGTGAACTGGCCCCCTGGGTAAACAGTTTAAGGACCCCTGCCCTAAGGTATCCTGGACTTAGGGGTTATTAATCTCCCAGCCCTGAAACATCCCTGAACATTCTACCCGTTGTAGGAGGCACCATGGGAATTTGGACCCCGGGTAATTTACAAGCCTTTACTCCAATTGAACCCAAGAAAATTCAAAATGACTTAGGCAGTTACTCTATTTTGGTCACTTTTGACTCATCCTGCACTAGCCCATTATTTCCATTTAACTCTATAACGCGAAGCATGATGTTTTCATAACATTAAAAAATGTATATATTAATACATATATATATTTATAACTATGAAAGTCCACAACAAAAAGAAAATTTTTTCCGAAAATTAAAATTGAAGCGTTATAGTGTTAAAAAGAAGGATGGGTCTTATCAACGGGTCCAAGACCTTAGCATCATAAATGAATCAGTGATCAGACTGCACCTAGTAGTGCCCAAACCTGTGCCCTCCTAGGGGAAAGTGTGAATGCTTTCATCCCTCTTCCTGTACTTCCAATGAACAAACACACATGTCTGGTAATCCTAAGATTATTTTTGTTTCCTGTGACACTCACCTAATTTCAAGGCCACTGCCACCTCACAAGCTTAGCCTTGTCATAGTCAAACTGTTCACCTTTTAGACCGTTTGTTTTTCTCAGAAGTTATCGGGTGATTAAAGCTTCTGAACCAAGTGTGCCAGGTCCACGACTACCATCTCCTGGACCACCTCAACCTTATCCATCCTGGATAAAGTTGCCCTCAATGGACAACCCCTCCCAGCAGTGTAGGAAGGGTATGGACCCAAAGCCCCACCTCGCCCCTTTTGCCAGCAGGAAGCAGCTAGAGATGTCGTCGCCCAGTACCCCCAAAGATTTGGGTCCATATCTCTTCAGGGGGGCAAATGTTAGGTAGCTATACTAGGGACTGGGGCATCCGTTATGCATGCCCATAGGGCCAAGATAAGAGCCCAGTTAGGAGAGGCACCCTGTGCATGCTCAGAGGTCCAGATTTCTGGCCATGAAGGGGAGGTCACCTGGGTGGTTCCTGTACCTGGATTGACCAATCTAGGCCATGTAAATTCAATTCAGCCACTGGGGTCGGCCAGACTTGCCCACCACGCCTCCCTAACGCTCATAAAACTCTCTTGAGTGCAGACCAGGCTTCTGCATGATTTCTCTCTCACTCAGGAAGGCTCTTTGGAGGCAGCTGTGCTGCACATGAGTGGCTGGTGGATACTGTTCAGATGCATGGCTTTCTGCTTGCAAGGGTTTTTGTCTCAGCTGACTGTAAGGGAGGAGGTAGTACGTCTGGATCACAGAGTATCCATGTCCACAAACGAGGCTGCTCATTCCACAGTCCTGGAAGTGCTTTATGAAAACCCTCTGCTTTGCAATGTCACTCCTTGTAGATTAGAGTGGGAGGGGCTGGGACCAAGGTATGCTGCCTCTTACTCCCAGTTGCAGGTTTCTGGATGCTGATTGTAGCTCTTACAGCATCAGTTAGTGGGCTTGTTGTCTGCCTCAGGCTTTGTTCACGGAGATCCTCCAGCTAGTTGGTGGTGTGTGCGCATGAGCAGAGACTTCCTGCCAATCCCCCATGAGTAGTAGAGCTCCCATGGTGTGGACTCCATGAAAGCCTTGCCCCAGGCAGCATGCTTACAAAGGAGGGTGGGCCCTGCAGGACAGAGGACCATTCCCCCTGTGGAATGGCCTCAGAGATCCACCTCCCTCTCTGGCCAGCTGCTGGGGCTGTGGGTCCTAAGCATCATGGCTGACTCAATAATAGACACAGGGTGAGGCGACTCCAGTAGCTGTTTTGACTGGTCTAATCCAGCCTGAGATCATCCTTGCATGAGCCCCTGCCAAGATTATTTTTGTTTCTTTTATGATCTTTTCATTAGTGGCTCCTACAACACTAACCACCATCCATAAATACATCATCTGTTTGAAGCCCATCTGTACATTAATTGCCCTCCTTATTCACAAAATATCCACTCTCCACCCAAGCCCCTGGCCTCAGCTCCTCATTTTTCCCCCCTCAATGCCCGCCACCCATCCCTCATCAATCCTTGGAAATGTACTAATTCTTTTGTCATATTTTCACCCACCTTTCTTTTGAGGTCAATGAAGATCCTTGTAATCGGTTCCCACTTTCCATCCTGCCCTTCCTCCACCCTCCCAGTATCTCCATTCATAACACTGGTAAAGGGCCCATCCACTCTGGATTCCCCATGTTTGAAATTCCTATCGGTACTAGAATACCTTCTCTAGTTTGGCCAGATTAGTATGGTAGAACTGGGATCATGATAGTGGGGCAAGAGAAAGCATTAAGAACTAGAGGAAAGTTGTGTTTCATCTTTGCTGTCTCATACCCTGTATTCTTTAATCTCCACTCTGAGATCCTTCTGTAAGGGGATGTCCAGTGCACTGCAAATAGGTTTTGGGTCTATACCCGGCAGTCCCCTCTCATTCTCCATGATAAGATTTTTTTGTTCTCATGATACCTGTTGCCTTATCCCTTTAAAACTTTGTGATCACACAGGCTGGTATGCTTTCTCCATGTGGGCTCTGTTGCTTCAGAGCCAGATGGCTGTTTCTTTACCCTCAGGCCTTTAAGACCCCACACGCTATATCTTTAGGTAGCTGGACACCATCGGCTTTCTTCACCACATTTGCTTATGCAGCCGCTTTGTGGTCAGTGATTGTGTAGGGAAGGTGAGCATCTTAGAATGCCAATTTAATAGAACAGTGTTATTGCAATGAGGGAGTCCTTGAGCGGAGGCCCTATGTCCATCTGCTACCTTAATACTAAATCTATAAACATATGGACATAGATCTATTTCCCCATGCCCCTTTGTAAATATATGTACATATGTACATGCCTGTATTTAGACGTCTATAACTGGCCCTTGCTTCCCAGCTCACTCTTCTATACTCTTTGATTTTCCTCTTGTGCCCACTGACATGCTCAGTCTTCCTTTGGGTTTCAGTAATTCCTCTTGGTTACATTACCTTTGATCACGCCCTACCAGGCCTCCTACATCCCCCTCACTACCGTTTTCCATCACTTGTTGTACCCTTGTCTCTGGGTTTCTTTACACCACTTCCTTTCCCCCCACCGTGCTCACTCCCATGCCCAATGGAAAGGGCCGGTCACATGTTTACTCCTCCAGATTGTTCATCCAGCCTCTCTTAATTAGACAGACCTGTAAAGGTAATAACATGCACAAAACAAGACTGAGCTAAACCAAGCAGCAAAAAGAAAAAAAAAACAAACAAAAATGAAAACAAAACCCAACCCAAATCCAATGACACTAAAAGAAAACAACACTAACCAGAAAGAAAAGTACAAGGACTGTGTGGTGAACTTTAGGAGTGTTTTCCAGTCCAGTCTGTGGGGGCACCGAACCCTGACCACAAAGTCCACCTTTGGCATTCCCCGGGGACTTTGATGCTCCGTTTTCTTACTCTTCCGCTGCACTCTCTTAGTGTCATGCATCGAAGTGGCAGGATCAGTTCGGGCGCAGTTCCCACACTGTGTGTCCAGTGTTGTCCCCTCTAAGGCTATGGGTCTTTGAGGGACGTTTCTCATCGTGGGGCTGCCCATGTGGTCTTCTCTGTGGATTGGCTTCTCTGATTGGGAACATCATCCTCAAGGTGTATTGGGCCAGGATGTGCTCCATTCTCCCCTCCTCCCCCTTGTTCTGCCCTGTGTTCTCTGATCAGATATGTCCCTCTCCGCGAGCTGCAGATCCGGTGCCATCCTGTGAAATACAATCTTTTGGGGCTGCAAGGATGGGGGGGGGTGGGTATCAGCTCAGATCTTTTGAGAGTCCAGGAGATATTGACTGCTCGATGGGCACAGTTCTGTGGGGCACCGTGCTCTTGGTCCAGACGCTGGTTGTGAATATGACTTTGTTGTTAACCAGTTGTGTGTCTCTGGGTCAACTCCCGTGTGTTTTTGAGTGAGTTTTCTAATCTGCAAAGTAAATGTACAGGATTATCCAGACTCCCATGTCAGCAAGTTATCGAGAGGGGTTAATCAGAGACTGTTTCATATAGTGTGTACCTGCGTGCCGCATTCTAGACCTGCGATGGCAATTATGAGCTCAGGATAGAGATGGTGTCCAGCAGGTAACATACGTGGCTCCATATTGAAACAGGAAGCCCACTGTGGAGATTTGGTCCTTCCGTTGATGGCCACTGGCCACCTAGTCTTTTCCTGCTATAACTGCTTCACTGGCTCAGCAGCTGAGCCAGAAGCCAGTGATATCATAACCAGGTGGCTAACTGGGCCAAAGGGCTGATAGATATTTGTTATTTTGTTGTCTTGGGAAACCCACCTACCCTCCATGCAAACCTTCTGGTGTGAGTTATCTGTGGAAGGAATCATAGGCTCACAGTAATTCACATCTTTCTTCTTGAAAATGTGCCCATATTCCTTTCTGAACCTGACAAGGTGGCCCCTGTGTCCACCAAGAAATTTACTGCCTGGCCTCCTACTTGGAGAGTTAGCCTGGGCTTTTGGCGGCGAAGTGAAACAGAGCCCTGACCCCTTCATTGAGCTTCTTCAAGCATTATTGTCTCTTGCTTGGGTCTTTCTACGTGCAGATGAGGCCCATCCACTGTAGTGGAGGGTCGTGCACCTCTCCTGGGGTTTTCAAGGCAATGATTTTTCCAGTGTCCTTCTTTCCTGCAGTAGGCACATTGGTCCTTCCCCATGGCTTGGCGGTGCCCACAGGTTAGTCTCTCCGTGAGTGGGCCATGCTCTCCTTTTCCTGAGTCTCTGGGGTATCTCATGGCAATTACGATTATTTTAGCTAGCTTCTTTGTCTCTCTCGTGCTAGGGTCATCTCTGTTGTTATACACTCAATGAGCCACTTATACCAAATCGCTAAGATTTTTCCCTTCAAACCCTTCCCACTTCTTTGTCATGTCTGAGGCAGACTGACTGAGTAATAAAGGCAATACTTATTGCCCTCCTGTTTTCAGTGCCTCCGGGCCGTTAGGGGTATAAAGCCCGTAGGCTTCCCTCAGCCACTCTAGAAAGGCAGGCGGATATTCTCTTATAGGAACCTGAAAATTCTCACTGACCTTAGATAAATTCATAGGTTTCCTAGCTCTTCTGCAGAGGGTCATGTAAGAGCAATGGTTGATACCTGGTAAAGTCCTCTGGGCCTTGCTAGGAATTGAGATCCCACATTGTTGGTGTAGTGGCCAAAAGAGTTTCTCTCAAGTGGGGAGTGCCCGCTCGCTGACCATCAGGTTCACTGACTGCTTACTGGGCCTCTGTCTGGAAGGGCTACCCTCCTCCGTTGTGAACAGCACCTGGAGAAGTTGTTGGCAAGCATTCCAGGTGGGCTGATGAGTATGGAAGTCATACCAGTACTAGTGTGTGTGGGGGGATGCTTGTAAGGGGTGGGGGTGAGTTTGGGGGGTCGGTGGGGGAGGGAGTGACTCAATAAGGGCCTGTTAGAAGTTTTCTATTTCTGGACCCTAGAAACCTTATAGGGCGGGGGTTGAAAGAAAGGGTTTGAAGCCAGCTCTCCCACTCCCAGAGTTCTCCTGCAAAATGGGATAAAGCCGATTAGGGGAGAGTGATGGGGAGGGGAGGGGAGAGGAGAGGTGGGGGAGTGATGGGGGAGGGGAGGGGTGAGGGAGGGGAGGGGTGGGGGAGGGTGATGGGGAGGGATGGCCTCCACCTATGTGGTTTTGGGAACTTGGACCGTTTGTTTTTCCGGTCCTTCCATGTTTCCTGAAACCTTGGAAACAAGGGCCCTTTCTTTGTGGGAGGGAGTAAGTCTTTTATATTTGCAGGCTTCTTAGTGGCAATGTCAGCCCACACTTGAAGTAACGGGATCAGATCGGGATATCCTGGTTCCCTTTAACCATAACTATGAACTCTTAGTAATAGGGGATGGGAAAACTAGTCTTGCGTGGGTCAATCAGGGACTCCTTCTGCCCCATCACTTTTAAACAAATTGTAGAGTCTCCAAGCTTTTGGGTTGAAACCACATCCTCTTGGTGAATGCCGAGGGCAGGGGTCCTCAAACTACAACCTGTGGGCCACATGCAGACAGCCGAGGACGTTGATCCTTTCTGCCGGGTGTATGTGCCCCATTTATTTTTTTTTGAACTTCAAATCAAGATGTGCAGTGTGCACATGAATTTGTTCGTAATATTTGTTTTTTTAAACTATAGTCTTTCCTTCAAAAGGCCTGAGGGATAGTGAACTGGCCCCCTGGGTAAACAGTTTAAGGACCCCTGCCCTAAGGTATCCTGGACTTAGGGGTTATTAATCTCCCAGCCCTGAAACATCCCTGAACATTCTACCCGTTGTAGGAGGCACCATGGGAATTTGGACCCCGGGTAATTTACAAGCCTTTACTCCAATTGAACCCAAGAAAATTCAAAATGACTTAGGCAGTTACTCTATTTTGGTCACTTTTGACTCATCCTGCACTAGCCCATTATTTCCATTTAACTCTATAACGCGAAGCATGATGTTTTCATAACATTAAAAAATGTATATATTAATACATATATATATTTATAACTATGAAAGTCCACAACAAAAAGAAAATTTTTTCCGAAAATTAAAATTGAAGCGTTATAGTGTTAAAAAGAAGGATGGGTCTTATCAACGGGTCCAAGACCTTAGCATCATAAATGAATCAGTGATCAGACTGCACCTAGTAGTGCCCAAACCTGTGCCCTCCTAGGGGAAAGTGTGAATGCTTTCATCCCTCTTCCTGTACTTCCAATGAACAAACACACATGTCTGGTAATCCTAAGATTATTTTTGTTTCCTGTGACACTCACCTAATTTCAAGGCCACTGCCACCTCACAAGCTTAGCCTTGTCATAGTCAAACTGTTCACCTTTTAGACCGTTTGTTTTTCTCAGAAGTTATCGGGTGATTAAAGCTTCTGAACCAAGTGTGCCAGGTCCACGACTACCATCTCCTGGACCACCTCAACCTTATCCATCCTGGATAAAGTTGCCCTCAATGGACAACCCCTCCCAGCAGTGTAGGAAGGGTATGGACCCAAAGCCCCACCTCGCCCCTTTTGCCAGCAGGAAGCAGCTAGAGATGTCGTCGCCCAGTACCCCCAAAGATTTGGGTCCATATCTCTTCAGGGGGGCAAATGTTAGGTAGCTATACTAGGGACTGGGGCATCCGTTATGCATGCCCATAGGGCCAAGATAAGAGCCCAGTTAGGAGAGGCACCCTGTGCATGCTCAGAGGTCCAGATTTCTGGCCATGAAGGGGAGGTCACCTGGGTGGTTCCTGTACCTGGATTGACCAATCTAGGCCATGTAAATTCAATTCAGCCACTGGGGTCGGCCAGACTTGCCCACCACGCCTCCCTAACGCTCATAAAACTCTCTTGAGTGCAGACCAGGCTTCTGCATGATTTCTCTCTCACTCAGGAAGGCTCTTTGGAGGCAGCTGTGCTGCACATGAGTGGCTGGTGGATACTGTTCAGATGCATGGCTTTCTGCTTGCAAGGGTTTTTGTCTCAGCTGACTGTAAGGGAGGAGGTAGTACGTCTGGATCACAGAGTATCCATGTCCACAAACGAGGCTGCTCATTCCACAGTCCTGGAAGTGCTTTATGAAAACCCTCTGCTTTGCAATGTCACTCCTTGTAGATTAGAGTGGGAGGGGCTGGGACCAAGGTATGCTGCCTCTTACTCCCAGTTGCAGGTTTCTGGATGCTGATTGTAGCTCTTACAGCATCAGTTAGTGGGCTTGTTGTCTGCCTCAGGCTTTGTTCACGGAGATCCTCCAGCTAGTTGGTGGTGTGTGCGCATGAGCAGAGGCTTCCTGCCAATCCCCCATGAGTAGTAGAGCTCCCATGGTGTGGACTCCATGAAAGCCTTGCCCCAGGCAGCATGCTTACAAAGGAGGGTGGGCTCTGCAGGACAGAGGACCATTCCCCCTGTGGAATGGCCTCAGAGATCCACCTCCCTCTCTGGCCAGCTGCTGGGGCTGTGGGTCCTAAGCATCATGGCTGACTCAGTAATAGACACAGGGTGAGGCGACTCCAGTAGCTGTTTTGACTGGTCTAATCCAGCCTGAGATCATCCTTGCATGAGCCCTCTGCCAAGATTATTTTTGTTTCTTTTATGATCTTTTCATTAGTGGCTCCTACAACACTAACCACAATCCATAAATACATCATCTGTTTGAAGCCCATCTGTACATTAATTGCCCTCCTTATTCACAAAATATCCACTCTCCACCCAAGCCCCTGGCCTCAGCTCCTCATTTTCCCCCCCTCAATGCCCGCCACCCATCCCTCATCAATCCTTGGAAATGTACTAATTCTTTTGTCATATTTTCACCCACCTTTCTTTTGAGTTCAATGAAGATCCTTGTAATCGGTTCCCACTTTCCATCCTGCCCTTCCTCCACCCTCCCAGTATCTCCACTCATAACACTGGTAAACGGCCCATCCACTCTGGATTCCCCGTGTTTGAAATTCCTATCGGTACTAGAATACCTTCTCTAGTTTGGCCAGATTAGTATGGTAGAACTGGGATCATGATAGTGGGGCAAGAGAAAGCATTAAGAACTAGAGGAAAGTTGTGTTTTTCTTTGCTGTCTCATACCCCGTATTCTTTAATCTCCACTCTGAGATCCTTCTGTAAGGGGATGTCCAGTGCACTGCAAATAGGTTTTGGGTCTATACCCGGCAGTCCCCTCTCATTCTCCATGATAAGATTTTTTTGTTCTCATGATGCCTGTTGCCTTATCCCTTTAAAACTTTGTGATCACACAGACTGGTATGCTTTCTCCATGTGGGCTCTGTTGCTTCAGAGCCAGATGGCTGTTTCTTTACCCTCAGGCCTTTAAGACCCCACACGCTATATCTTTAGGTAGCTGGACACCATCGGCTTTCTTCACCACATTTGCTTATGCAGCCGCTTTGTGGTCAGTGATTGTGTAGGGAAGGTGAGCATCTTAGAATGCCAATTTAATAGAACAGTGTTATTGCAATGAGGGAGTCCTTGAGCGGAGGCCCTATGTCCATCTGCTACCTTAATACTAAATCTATAAACATATGGACATAGATCTATTTCCCCATGCCCCTTTGTAAATATATGTACATATGTACATGCCTTTATTTAGACGTCTATAACTGGCCCTTGCTTCCCAGCTCACTCTTCTATACTCTTTGATTTTCCTCTTGTGCCCACTAACATGCTCAGTCTTCCTTTGGGTTTCAGTAATTCCTCTTGGTTACATTACCTTTGATCACGCCCTACCAGGCCTCCTACATCCCCCTCACTACCGTTTTCCATCACTTGTTGTACCCTTGTCTCTGGGTTTCTTTACACCACTTCCTTTCCCCCCACCGTGCTCACTCCCATGCCCAATGGAAAGGGCCGGTCACATGTTTACTCCTCCAGATTGTTCATCCAGCCTCTCTTAATTAGACAGACCTGTAAAGGTAATAACATGCACAAAACAAGACTGAGCTAAACCAAGCAGCAAAAAGAAAAAAAAAACAAACAAAAATGAAAACAAAACCCAACCCAAATCCAATGACACTAAAAGAAAACAACACTAACCAGAAAGAAAAGTACAAGGACTGTGTGGTGAACTTTAGGAGTGTTTTCCAGTCCAGTCTGTGGGGGCACCGAACCCTGACCACAAAGTCCACCTTTGGCATTCCCCGGGGACTTTGATGCTCCGTTTTCTTACTCTTCCGCTGCACTCTCTTAGTGTCATGCATCGAAGTGGCAGGATCAGTTCGGGCGCAGTTCCCACACTGTGTGTCCAGTGTTGTCCCCTCTAAGGCTAAGGGTCTTTGAGGGACGTTTCTCATCGTGGGGCTGCCCATGTGGTCTTCTCTGTGGATTGGCTTCTCTGATTGGGAACATCATCCTCAGTCATTTTAATGGAGGTGTTGTGAAGGGTGTGGGTTCAGCAGCCACACACTGCCTCATCTCGCCTCCTCGTTGATAGGCTGTGTACCCTTATGTGAGTTGTTTAACCTCCTACCAAGCTAGTGAGAGCACTACTTTTATTAGCTTCATTTTACCGAGGCTGTGAGAGGTCAGGGGAGCGAAGGCTTACAGATTGCCAGGCATATAATATGCTAATGATAGTCAAGATATATAACTAAGCATTTCTCTGTTCTTGGTTCTGTCAGTACCTGGTGTGGCCACAAAGGAGAAACCTGGTTTCCTGCTATTTTGAGCATCTAATGTGAATGGCAGGAGATAAGTCACATGCTAATGAACCCTTGTGGTGTAGTGGTTAAGCATCCTGGGCCCGGCTATCAAAAGATATAGTGTCCAGGGTCTTAAAGACTGGAAGATAAACAAGGGGCCATCTAGCTAAGAAACAACAAAGCCCACATGGAAGAAGCCACCAGCCTATCTCGACATGATCGCTGAAGACAAAGCGGGTGCATAAGCAAATGCGGGCATGTTTTCCTGATGTGCACTCACCCTTTACATAAAACTCTCTCTTATACATACGCGTTTCTGTGGATTTGTTTCGCTAAGGCACCCAGACTAACATAAGCAGCATGGAACGCATTTAAGAAGCCTAGATAAAGGCAGGGCAGGATATTTGGAGGGACTGGATCCAGAATTAGAGAGGAAGGGGTCCTGGAGGTGAAACGGGCTGCTAGCTCCCTGTCCCAAGGGGGACAATGAGACTGCTGGCTCCCATGAAGATTTACAGTCTTGAAAACTCCATATAGGGTCACTGTGGTTGGAATCCACTGGACGGCAGTGGCCTTTTGGGATTGAAGGTGGAAGCCACGAACGGCTTCCTGCCATTGAGCCAAAGAGCCTGCGGGGAGTGTGTGAACTTCTGGAATACAGCGAACAACCTCTGCACATCTGCTTTTCGTGCTGCCCAAGTCATGCATTGACATTTGTCCAAAAGTGAACCATCACAGCTGCTCTCTCAGGAAGCTGGGGGCTGAGCCCGCTGGTTCCACTCCGTCAGCATTTCTGGTCCGGGTACCTGCCCTCTGCCCCAGCACAGGCAATGGGCTTTTGGAAGCAGTGCTCCCTGGGTAGTGGGTGTGATTTGGCTCCTCTGGCCTAACATGATGAATGCTGAGAGGGGGTGGATACTAGGGGGTTAAGCTCCCTGACCTTTCCCTAGCCCAGGGGAAAACTTACTATTTAAAGTAAGTTTTAGACAGAATCTTTAGAAAGATAAATTGTTTACTTAATGTACACAATTACTCCCCAACACATCTGTTTTGTGTCTGCTCAACTCAACCTCATAGGCTATGGATGACCTTGAGCAAGTTTTTAAAGTCACAATGGGTTTCTACCAGGATTGAGAGTTCAGCTCTCTCAACTCTCCAACTGGTTATTAGCACCATAGTCTCATTTCTATTTATGGATTTACTTTGTTTGAGGGAAAAAAGACTCCCAATTCAACTATATTTTATTAGGAACTCCTTTGCTATGTTTTACACAAGAAAAAGGCACAAACCGCTGTTCTGGATGAAGGAGAGCATCCGCATGAGGCCCCAATGGTGTCGGAAGGACCCACAGCCACAGTTACTTAAATAAAATGACACCCATTCTGTCCTGCTGACTCTGACTCATAGTGACTCTGTGTAGGGATCCTGAAGTTGCTACCTTTACAGGAAGCAATAACCTCATCTTTCTCCTGTGGAATGACTAGTGGCTTTGAACCAGCGACCTTGCTGTTAATAGTCCAACACTATCCAGCATCACCACCTGAGCTCCTGAAAGCTTAAATGAGACATGGAAAACAAACACCTTTGTCACAAAACTGTCCCTGAAGACGGATCAATTCATGGAGTTGCGGGAGGGCCTGTGAGAGCATGAGCGGGACCTTCATTGGGATGTGCACACGACCGTATATCGCTGAGTCTGGCCCGGGGAGTGGACGCAAGCACACTGCCTGATGGACAAGCTTTCTACTGCCAGTCGGCAGTAGGAAAGAACTCAATGGTGGCTGAATGTGTGGCCCCTCAAAATGGATTTAGGGTCTCCACATAGACTCTCACTGTGAGCCACAGCCTATTGCTCAAAATTTAAGCTCAAATATGACTTAAATGCCTAACATTCTGTTTCCTTAAACTAGAGTACTGCCAGGATCAACTAGAGGCCTGGATGACCTATCAGGTCTGAACAACGATCTCAAATCACTTCACATGATCCATTCCACCAGTCATGTCACCAGTCACACCTCCTCACTTACCCATTCCAGAGACTGTGCCTGTATAACCTATCGACTAACACATTCCCACATGTCGTGATTATGAAACCAACCATCATGCTGGAATAAGGACCAATCACGATGTAAGGGGCAGGGTCAGTCGGAAAGCAAGATAGGGGCTGAGGGGAGCCAAGAGGGTCCGGTCACTCAATCCCTAAACCTGATCTAATGTCACTAGACTGGGGTCTTCCTCACATCTCAAGGGCACCCGATTCATGATTGAAGTGAATTGTGTTTATTCAATCTTTGTTCTGCTTGCCGTCCTGCTATGCTGCCTCCTCTTCTTGCTTTATGTGTGTGGCTCCCTCTGTTGTGGTGACAAATGGCTTGAGAGGGATTTGACATAGGGAGAAAGCCCACCCACATCAACTGTCACCAGAAGCAGACACTAAGTTCATTTCTCTCACCTCACAGAACTATGCACATCAGACACTGGTAGAGCTGCCCGGAAGGGGAACCCTTAGTGCAGTGGTTCTCACCCTGTGGGTTGCGACCCCTTTGGGAGTCATATGACCCTTTCACAGGGCTCGTCCAATTCATAACTGCAGCAAAATTACAGTGATGAAGTAGCAAGAAAATTATTTAATGGTCAGGGGGTCACCACAACAAGAGGACCTGTATTAGGAAGGTTGAGAACCACTGCCTGAGTGTGCTTAGGACTTTGCTGCCCTCAGGGTCACCAGACATTCCTGAAGGCAGAGTCACTGCAGGAAGCCCTTCTGGGAAATGCCCTGAAGCCAGGTCTCAACCAACTCCATCCACCCTCACCCTCCTAGATCCTAATCATAGGCCGCTTGGAAATGCTCTCTGCCACTTCAAAGACTGTAAGTCCATGGGAGCAGAAAGCCTCCTCTTTCTCCCTTGGAGTGGTGGCTGGTGAGTTCAAACTGCTCACCTTCTGGCTAACAAAACCCACAGACCAGCTCCCCCTGAGCTCAGTTTGGTTTGCCGCACAGCACACATTGTTGGGAACCTTCTGAAGTAGCTGTGCCATGTGCAGGTTGGGGGATTTCGCACAAGATGCAGAATTCCACCCTCTTTTGGCAAAAATAATTTTTGCAATAGCCTTGTATTCTCTTCTGGATCTGAGTAGCAGCTACTCTCATGCAGTCCTAGCATATACATGCATGCACAGTCCTCCCAACTCCCTAAGGTCTTATGCCGAGTCTGCTCCATGCTTTCCTGTGTCCTATGTGGTGCTGTAGGCACCCAAGGCATGGGCTCTGCAGCCTGGGTTCAAATCTCTCCTTTCCACTTCCTCACTGTGTGGTCATAGGCTCATGACTTTATCATCCTGTGCCACTGATTTTTCATCTGTAAAATGAGGCAAGAATAGAGTCCACACATAGGCTTCTTAAGTGAAATAATTGAATTATTATATACAAAAAGCTTAGAACATTGCTCGGCATCTTGCAAATACTGTTAGGTAGCTTAGCATAGGGAGTGGGTCATCCATTACATATGCTCAGGTTCAAACTTCCGGCCAGGAAGGGGTGGTACACCTAGGTGGGTGTTACACCTGGATTGGCCCATCTGGGCCAGGTGAATTCAATCCAGCCAATGGGGTTGACCAGGACCATCAACCATGCCTCCCTATGGAGGAATTGAAAAGGCAGGATCTTGACCTCTCCGATGTCTCCCTTCACCCACTTTTCTGTTGTCCGTCCCCCAGGGAGGAGGTCACATGTAGATACTTGTAATCGGTTCCCTCTTTCCAAACCACCCTCCCGCTACCCTCCCAATATCACCACTCACAAATTATCAAGGTTTCTTGAGGGATGGGGGAGCGGGGAGGAAGGGGTAAAAATGAGGACTTGATTGATGCCAAGGGCTTATGTGGAGGCAAATGTTTTGAGAATAATGAGGGCAGTGAGTGTACAATGTGCTTTACACAATTGATGTATGTATGGATTGTGATAAGAATTGTATGAGCCCCTAATAAAACGATTTCAAAAAAAAAGAAAAGAAAGAAAAGGCAGGATCCTGGAGCCCACGTAGTGACTTTCTCTCCAGCAGCTTCTAGGCAAGCTGTGCAGGGGTGAGGGGCCCTGAGGTGCCTGTGTAAACCTGAAACTTCTTCTCTCAAAAAACGCACTTGGATCACAATCCAGGCTGCGGAGTGAATTTTTCTCTCGCGAAGCCAAGGACTGAGGTATATTTCTCCCACGAGAGATCTAACAATAGTATCTCTTATTATATCATTAGGAGCCCTGGTGGTGTAGTGGACTATGCATTAACCTGCTAATCGCAAGGTCAGGGGTTTGAACTGACTAGCCCGTCCGTGGGAGAAATATGAGGTTGTCTATTTCTGTAAGGCAATGGTTCTCAACCTTCTGAATGCCGCCACCCTTTAATACAGTTCATGTTGTGGTCACCTGCAACCATAAAATTATTTTCATTGCTACTTTATAACTGTAATTTTGCTATCGTTATGAATTGGATGACCCCTGTTAAAGGGTTATTTGATCCCCAAAGGGGTCGCGACCCACAGGTTGCGACCCCTGCTGTAAGGATTTAAAGTCTCAAAACCCCAAAGGGGCAGATCTTTGTCCTATTGGGAGTCAATAAAATGGTAGTTAGGTTTTTTTCTGCATCAGTATCAGATTCTGGTGGCAATCTCAGTCATCCTGCATTGTGGTCTGGTTTGAACTCCGGAAATGACTGCCCTGGTTTGAGGTGAGGGCCACGGTGCTTCAGTGGTAGACCTCTCATCGTCTTTCACCGGGAAGACCCGGGTTTGATTTGCAGCCAATGTGCCCCAGACTGTCAGTGAAGGTTTGTGTGTTGCTACGACACTGAGGCTTCAGTGGTGTTTCCAGACTGAAACAGAATAATGAAGAAAGACCTGATCATCCCCATCCACACATTGACCTATGGCCCACCACTGTTGGCTTCCTCTCCCAGTCCTGATGGTAGCACAGATTGGCACAGTTTGCTCCACTGCCCATGAGGTGCCCATGAGAGGCTGAGTCGACAACCACAGTCAAGATCAACAGCTTAAACTCCATTCTGGGTCTATGGAAACAAGAACAACCTTCTGAAATGAGGTCACATTGCTATTTGGGACTGGGAGGATGCCTTTGTGATATGGATTGCACTCTGGATCCCGAGGGGGACTTTTAAACACAGCCACATAGCAGCTCCGGAAATTGTCATAGTGAGAAGGCAGGTTAAAAAAAAAAGCTTTTACTGGCTTGCTCAAAGGAGGCTGCGGGTAGATTGTGGGGTGGAAAACTCCTCTGGAAATGAAAAGTTTTTTTCCTTACATATGCATCATTTCTTCTGGTCCTGAAAGAAAACACAAAGCAGACGAGAGAAGGAAACGGAGACTAGCAGTCATCTTGTTGGTATTCCCACAGCACCCCCTCCTTAAGCACTTGCTGCCATCTCATCCAACTCCACTCAGTGTATTTCCACCCGGCAATGATGCAGAAATGTCTGCGCACTCCAGTTTGATTGTAGTCGGGCAACGTTTATGGCTTTGACGTTCAACTGAGCATGGCAGGACGTCTAGAAACAATTATAACCAGCACCTGCTCTGTCTGTGCTGTGGGCAGGCAGTGACGGATTCCCAGCCTCCGGAACACTAGTGTTCCCTCCCAGCTCAGGATAATGACGGTGACACTCGGCCCCCTTGTTGTCTGGGGAGCTCAAGGAGCTCTCCTCTGAAACCTCAACTTATGGGCATTTCTTTAAGTGAAGACATCAAATTAGTGACTGGAAAGGAAGGCGTAGGAGATGATTATTGGCCACAAGACAAGCCTCAACCGCCTCCAGAGAGCATGTCTCCTAAGTGCCAAGTCGGCGGCGACAGCTCGGGGGCCCTGGGTCACTGGGTGGTGTTGAGCGGGGACTCTGGGGCCCCGGCGTGGGACGCTGGCGGGTGCAAGTTCAAGAGGGTCAGGGGATGATGCCTCCCCACGCCCCTGCCCTCCCCCAGCAAGGGCGCTCTGGGATGCTGGGTCCTTGAGGCCCCGGTTGGCGGGGCCGCCCACGGTCAAGGCTTCGGGCACACGCGCGGGTGCGCTGAGGCCTGCGCCGTGCAGGGGTCTGGGCTCAGGCAGGTGGTCGCGGCGGCTCCGCGGGCGGGCGGGCGCCCAGCAGGACGACCGACGACCCCCGGCGGGTCGCCGGCACCCAGCGCCCGGGCGTAGAGGCGGGCGGGGGGGCTGCGCTCCGTCGCCGCCAGGGCCCCCTCCCTCCGCGCCCCCCCCGCGCCAGGTGAGCCTGGACTGGGCCTCGGCGGGCCGCGGGGCTGCCCTCTCGCCGCCCTCCAGCGCCCCCTCGGGGCCGGGCCGCGCCAAGCCGGGCGGCCGCCGGCCGAGGCTGGGGGTTGGGAGGGGCGGGGGTCGCGGGCGGGTCGCTCGTTCGTCCGCTGGCGGGGGGGCGGGGGCCGGCTCGGCTTGCCCTGGCGGCGGTGGTGCCGTGAGGAGGAGTCCGCGCTCCTCTGTGGCGGCGGCAGCGGCCGGCTCCAGGCCGGGTTTTGGCGCCGCCCGCCTGCTGCCTCCTGGGGGCTCCTGAACTCCAGCCCCCTCTCTATCAGCCTCTCACTCCATCTCAATATGTCTCAAGATGGCGGCCAATGTGTGATCGATGTTTCAATATTGGAAGCGCTTTGATTTACAGCAGCTGCAGGTCAGGCTTCTCCTCTCTCGGCCTCTCGCTCGGGGGTGGGGGCTGCGGGCGGTCGCGGCCTCCCCGGGGGCGCCGGGCTGCCTTGCGGCCAGGGGGCCGCGGCGGAGGGGAGGAGGTGGGTGCCGGGGAAAGCGGGGCCGACTCGGGGACAAGTCCCTCTCACTCCCCGGCCCCCATTGATAACTCGCTTGATCGGAAATTGATCCTCTTTGTTCAATTCATCGATCAGCCCAAGATGGCGCTGGGAGCCGCCGCCGCCACCGCTGCCCCTCGTGTCTGCCCCCTCCCCTGGCGCCCCCCCCCGGCCCCGAGCCGCCGCCGCGGGACCGGGGAGGGGGCGGCACCGGGCGCCCGCGGGGTGCGCAAAAAAAACAAAAAAAAAAGAACTTGAGGAAAGTTGTGTTTTTCTTTGCTGTCTCATACCCTGTATTCTTTTATCTCCTCTCTGAGATCCTTCTGTAAGGGGATGTCCAGTGCACTGCAAATAGGTTTTGGGTCTATACCCGGCCGTCCCCTCTCATTCTCCATGATAAGATTTTTTTGTTCTCATGATGCCTGTTGCCTTATCCCTTTGAAACTTTGTGATCACACAGGCTGGTATGCTTCCTCCATGTGGGCTCTGTTGCTTCTGAGCTAGATGGTTGCTTCTTTACCTTCAAGCCTTTAAGACCCCACACGCTATATCTTTTGGTAGCTGGACACCATCGGCTTTCTTCATCACATTTGCTTATGCAGCCGCTTTGTGGTCAGTGATCGTGTAGGGAAGGTGAGCATCGTTTAATGCCAATTTAATAGAACAATGTTCTTGCAATGAACGAGTCCTTGAGCGGAGGCCCTATGTCCATCTGCTACCTTAATACTAAATCTATAAACATATGGACATAGATCTATTTCCCCATGCCCCTTTGTAAATATATGTACATGCCTTTATTTAGACATCTATAACTGGCCCTTGCTTCCCAGCTCACTCTTCTATACCCTTTGATTTTCATTTTGTGCCCACTGTCATGCTCAGTCTTCCTTTGGGTTTCAGTAATTCCTCTTGGTTACATTACCCTTGATCACGCCCTACCAGGCCTCCTGCATCCCCCTCACCACCGATTTCCATCACTTTTTGTTCCCTTATCTCTGGAGTTCTTAACACCACTACCTTTCTTCCCACCTCCCTCTCTCGCATGTCCTCCAGGATGTGCTAGTTCCGTTTTTTTTTCTCCTCCAGATTGTTCGTTCAGCCTATCTTATTTAGACAGACCTGTAGAGGCAATAACATGCACAAAAACAAGAAAGAACAAAACCAAGCAGCAAAATAAACAAAACAACAAAAATCCAATTACAATAAAAGAAAACAAAGGTCAACAAGATAGAAAAGCTCATAGATAGTTTAAGGACTATGTGTTGGCCTTTAGAAGTGTTTTCTAGTCCAGTCTTTTGGGGCACCAAACCCTGACCCTAAAGTCCACCTTTAGCATTTCCTTGGGATCTTGCTGCTCCTTTTACTTGCTCTTCTGCTGTACCCCCTTAGTGTTATGCCTCGGTGTAGCGAGATCAGTTTGGGGGTAATTCCCACACTGTGTCTCCAGTGTTGTCCCCTCTAGGGCTATGGGTCTTTGAGGGACGTTGTGTCTCGTCGTGGGGCTGGCCATGTGGTCTTCTATGTGAACTGACTTCTCTGAGTGGGAACATCATCCTCAAGGTCTGGTGGGACAGGATGTGCTCCACTCTCCCCTTCTCCCCTTCATCTCTGTGTGCTCTGATCAGATAATGTCTCTGTCCAGGAGATGCAAATTCAATGCTATCCTCTGAAATAAAATCTTTGGGAGGGGTTGTGGGGAATATCTGCTCAGATCTTTGGTGTGTCCAGGAGAGAGGGACTGCTCGGCTGGGCACAGCCACGAGGGGCTCAGAACTCTGGCTCCAGAAAATGGTTGTAAGTTTGGCTTTGTTTTTAACCAGTTGTGTGCCTCTGGGTCAACACCTGTGTTTTTTTGAGTTAGTTTTCTGATGCGAAAAGTAAAGGTACTCCATTGTCCAGACTCCCATGTCACCAAGTGATCGATAGGGGCTAACCAGAGCCTGATTCAAATAGTGTGGATCTGTTAGGTGCCTTCTAGACCTGGGGTGGCGATTCTGAGCCCAGGACAACAATAATGTCCGAGAGGTGATATAGGTGGCTCCAAATTGAAACAGGAAGACCACTGTGGAGATTTTGTCCTTCCACTGATGGCCACAGGCCACCGCCTCACGTCCTGCAAAAACAGTTTCCATGGCTCAACAGCCAAGCCAGGGGCCAGTGCCATAAAAATCATATGGCTAACTGGGACAAAGGGCAGACAGATATTTTTTATCATGATGTCTTGAGAAACCCACCTAACCTCCATGCAAATCTTCTGGTGTGAGTTATTTTTGGAAGCAATCATATGCTGACAGTAATTCAAATCTTTCCTTTTGACAATTTGCCTGTACTCTTTTCTGAACCTGAGAAGGTAATCCCTGTGTCCACTAAGAAATTGACTGGCTGGCCTCCTACTTGGACAGTTAGCCTGGGATCCTGGGGACCAAGTGAAACAGAGCACTGACACCTTCATTCAGCTTCTTCAAGCATTATTGTCTCTTGCTTGGGATTTTCTAGGTGTGGATGAGGCCCGTCCTCTCTATTGGAGGGTTGTCTGCTTCTCCTGGGGTATTCAAGGCACTGATTTTTCCAATGTCCTTCTTTCCTGCAGTAGGCACATTGATCCTGCCCCATGGCTTGGCGGTGCCCACAGGTCAGTCTCTCCGTAAGTGGGCCATGCTCTCCTTTTCCTGAGTCTCTGGGGTCTCTCATGGCAATTACTAGTATTTTAACTAGTTTCTTTGTCTCTGTCGTGGTAGGATCATCTCTGTTGTTACACACCCGCTGAGCCACTTGTACCAAATCACTAAGATTTTTCCCGTCAAACCCTTCCCACTTCTTTTTCATGTCTGAGGCAGACTGAGTAATAAAGGCAATACTTATTGCCCTCCTGTTCTCGGGGCCTCCAGGCCGTTAGGGATATAAAGCCCGTAGGCTTCCATCAGTCACTCTAAAAAGGCACGCAGACATTCTCTTGTAAGAGCCTGAAAATTCTCACTGACCTTAGATAAATTCATAGGTTTTCTAGCTGTTCCACTGAGGGCCTGCAAGAGAAACTGGTGATACCTGGTTAGGCCTTCTGTGCCTTGCAAGGAGTTTGGATCTCACATTTTTCGTGCAGTGGCAAAAAGAGTTTCCCTCACATGGGGAGTGCCTGCTGTCTGACCATCATGTCCATTGACTGCTTACTGGGCCTCTCTCTGGCAGGGCTACTGTACCTGTGTTGTGAACAGCACCTGGAGAAGTTGCTGGCAATTTCTGGAGGTGGGCTAATGCATATGGAAAACCGTTTCTATCAAGGAATCAGACCTGCTTTGTCAGAAAAAGGGATTTTGTTGATTCCAATTATACAAATCACTGGAATACAAGGGGATATATACCCAAAAAGGGACTCAGGGGTCTTCCCCAGGTGTTGGGGCTGCTTGCCTTGAGTGTAGAATGGCTGCTGCCGAATCATCCTTCTTGGGGGGTGGGGCGGTCGAGATCCCATACCAGCCCTAGTGTATGTTGGGGTGTGGACTCAGAAAGGAGTTATGAGTATTTCTCTCTCTCCAGCCCCATGCACCTGACAGGGTGGCAGTGATAATGAAGGGTCGTAAGCTAGTTCTCCCACTCCCAGAGTCCTCCTGCAAAAAGGAATAAAGCCGAGACGGAGGGGTATGGGGAGGGGTTGGGGAAGGGCAGCCTCCACCTTAGTGGTTTTAGGACCTTGGGTCTATTTTTTTTCTGGTCCTGCCATGTTTCCTGAAATCTTGAAACAAGAACCCTTTCTGTTGCAGGAGGAAGTAAGTCTTTTGTTTATGCTGGCTTATTAGTGGCAATGTCATTCCACGCATCAATTTTAGGGATCAGATAGGGATGTCCTGGTTCCCCATAAACATAACTATGAACTCTGAGAAATAGGTGAAGGGAAAACGAGTCTTGCATGGGCAAATCAGGAACTCCTTCTGTCCAATCACCTTTAAACAAATTGCGGAGTCTCCAGGCTTTAGGGCTGAAACTACATTCTCTTTGTGAGCGCCTAGAGCAGGGGTCCTCAAACAATAGCCTGTGAGCCACATGCGGATAGCCGAGGACCTTGATCCTGTCCGCCGAGTGTTTGTGCCCCGTTTGTTTGTGTGTTTTTTTTAAACTTCAAAATAAGGTATGTGCAGGAAGCATAGGAATTTGTTCATAGTTTTATTGAAACGATAGTTCGGCCCTCCAACTGATCAGAGGGACAGTGAACTGGTCCCTGTTTAAAGAGTTTAAGGACCCCTGGCCTAGAGAAATCAGAAATCCGTAGTTCTGGGGAGAGCACTCCTGTTAAGGAGGTTTCCTTTCTAAGCAAGCCCAGACAGTGGCAATTGGATCTCGGTGCACCTCGAAATGTTGTAGCCACTCTCCATTCCCAGAAAGAAAACTACTCCGACCGCTGGCAAGTTCAACAGAAAAAGTTTTTTTTCCTGAGCAGCCCCAGTCTAATTGACCAAAGGTTTTTATACTTTTGCAATGTGCAGGTGTGCAAGCAGGCAGAGTAGAGAAGCAGGGTGTTGCAGTTAGTCATTCTTAGTTGAACAAAGACTGCTCTGGTCGCTCTCGCGAATCTTCTGAGCATCCATATCCTTTGGGACATTCCCTTGGGCACATCTGCACAGCCTACCTCCCCTATATCAGCTAGTTCATTTACAGTTCATAGCTACTTTATTTACTTTACATGGTGCCTTCTGTCAGCTCATAATGGCTTCACTCTTGTCAAGGCTGTTTAAGCTTTTCCCAGAGATCCTATATAGCCGCCATTGTGGCCATGGGGAAACGGGGCCTGTGACCCTGGCCAAGATGGTGCCCACCAGCCCAAACATGTGGAAGGGCACTGCCTAGGGAGCTGGTTGAATAGACCTGGGAGTTAGCCCTGCCTTGTCCTGGGAGCCAAATATTTCCCTTTTCCCCTCCATTCCCTTTCTCCTGGCTTTTCAAACAAGCTGCTTTAGCCCTATAATGCCCAGCACAACATTTTTATAACATTTAATTGAAACTTATCTAGTACCAAACTTATAAATTATCAATGTGACAATTTGGTTACATTTCAAAAACATTGCACGTTTTATATATTTGAATGCCATATATACATATTGATAACTATGAAAGTAAAGAATAAAAATGTTTAAAATTATTTCCTGAATTTAAAACTTGAGGCGTTATAGTGTTAGTGTTCTACCAGTGTAGGTTTGTTCCTTGTTACAGGCTGGTTTTCCTTGGCCCAGGCTTAGGCCAATGGCATATGGAACCCTTCCTGTGTAACTGTTACCTTTAGGCTTTCAGTGTTGCTGCTTAAGGCACTTTTGGGGAAAGCTCTTACTACACAGTTCCACTGCCACGATGTTCCAGACAGAAATTCCAATTCCCTTAAGGTTCCCTGAGCTTCCAGATGCCCCTTCCCTTCAGAGATTTGAGAGTCTGCTCCCGCCAGCAGGCATCTTGGAGGGCCGTGGGGCCATTCCAAGCAGTGGTTCTCCTAGCTTGTCTAGAATAATGGTTGGACTTAAAGTCGACCTCAGTGAGTTGTCTTTGATCCCTTACTTCTTGCTGGGGCATCTTCCTGAGGCAACAGATTCAGGGCAATAAAGGGCTCGCTCTCAAGTGGGGTTTATTGACCTTGAGGCAGCAAGCTCTACATAGCCTTCTTTTGTGCTTTCTAGATGGGACTTAGCAGCTTCATACTCAGGAATTGCCCCCTTGCATGAATCCTGTCCAATTGGGATAGAGTTGACACAGAGGCTAGACAAACAAAAGCTGATACACTATGCAACTTTATTTGAGAAAGGAGAATGGTGGCCAGAGAATGGTACACTTTCCCTTCTAACCCTGATTCACCTGGAACAGTTTTGTAAAGTGATTGGAAAGTGGGCCGAAATGCCAGAAGTTACAGCATTTCTCCTTTTGAGGAGCAGTAGAGACCTTCATCCCCAGTGCACCCAGGAACCCCTAAGGCAGGCATCCTCAAACTGTGGCCCGTGGGGCACATGTGGCCTGACGACATTTATCCCACCCTCAGGGTGTTTTTGCTGCCTCTGCATGTCCTACTTAGTAGCCGATTCGTGCAATGTGCATAGGAATTTGTTCATAGTTTGGTTTTTTTTAACTATAGTCTGGTGCTCCAACGGTCTGAGGGACAGTGAACTGGCCCCCTGTGTAAACAGTTTGAGGACCCCTGCCCTAAGGGATCCTGGACTTAGGGGTTACTAATCTCCCAGCCCTGAAACATCCCTGAACATTCTACCCGTTGTAGGAGGCACCATGGGAATTTGGTCTCTGGGTAATTTACAAGTCTTTTATTCAATTTGAAGCCAAGAAAATTAAAAATGACTCAGACACTTACTTTCTTTTGATCCCTGTTGACTCCCGCTGTAGTATTCCAATATTACAATTTAACGCTATAACGCATGACCTTTTCATTCCATTCAATTAAATGTGTGTGTATAGATAGATAGATAGATAACTATGAAAGTAATTAATGAAAACAAAATTTGTTTGACCAAAGTTAATAATTGAGGGATAATAGGATTAAATAGAAGCATGGTTCTTAGCAGTGGGTCCAAACATTAGGATCATAAATGAAACAGTGATCTCAGTGCACCCAGTAGTTCCCAAACCCTGTACCCTCATAGGGGAAATTGTGGATGCTTTTACTCCCGTGCCTATACTTAGAACGAACAAACACACATGCCTGATAATCCTAAGATTTTTTTTGTTTCCTGTGACACTCACCTAATTTCAAGGGCACTGCCACCTCACAAGCCTAGCCTTGTCTCAGTTAAACTGTTCACCCTTTTGTCCGTTTGTTTGTTTTTCCAGAAGTTCTCAAGTTACCAAGCCCTCTGAACCAAGTGTGCCACCTCTAGGACCACCATCTCCTGGACCACCTCAACCTTATCCATCCTAGACCTGAATGGACAACCCCTCCCAGCAGAGTAGAAAGGGTATGGACCCAAAGCCCCACTTCACCCTTTTGCCAGCAGGAAGGACCTAAAGATGTCGTCGCCTTGTACCCCAAAGATTTGGGTCCATATCTCTTCAGGGTGTAAATTTTAGGTAGCTAGCATAGGGACTAGGTTGTCCATGATACATGCTCAGAGGGCCAAGCTAGCCACCCAGGAAAGAGTGGCACACCGAGCGTGCTCAGAGGTCCAGGTTTCCAGTCAGGAAGGCCAGGTACACCTGGGTGGGTGCTGCACCCACATTGACCCACCTAGGCCAAGTAAATTCAATTCAGCCACTGGGGTCCACCAGGGTTGCCTACCATGCCTCCCTATCTCTCCTAAAACACAATTGGATCACAAACCTGGCTTTGGCGTGAATTCTTTCTCATGCAGAGCCAAGGACCAAGGTATATCTGTCCACAGAGAGAAAAACCTAGGAAAGCTCTTTGGAGGCAGCAGCACTGCACATGAGTGGCTATTGGATACTGTTTAGATGCATGGCTTTCTATTTGGAACTTTTTTTTTGTCTCACCTGAATGGAAAGGAAGAGGTAATACTTCTGGATCACACAGTATCCATGTCCACAAATGAGCTGCTCATTCCACAGTCCTGGCAGTGCCTTTTGAAAACCCTCTGCTTTAGAATGTCACTCCTTGAAGATGGCAGTGGGAGTGGCTGGGGCCAAGTATGCTGCCTCTTACTCCCAGTTGCAGGTTTCTGGATGCTGATTGTATCTCTTACAGCATCAATTAGTGGGCTTGTTGTCTGCCTCAGGCTTTGTTCACAGAGATCCTCCAGCTAGGTGGTGGTGTGTGCGCATAAGCAGAGGCTTCCTGCCAATCCCCCATGAGTAGTAGAGCTCCCATGGTGTGGACTCCATGAAAGCCGTGCTCCAGCCAGCAGGATTACAAAGGAGGGTGGGCCCGGCAGGACAGGAGGGCCATTGCCCCTATGGAATGACCTCAGAACCCCGCCTCCCTCCCTGTCCAGCTCCTGGGACTATGGGCCCTAAGCTTCATGCCTGACTCAGGAATAGACACAGGGTGAGGCAACTCCAGGAGGTGATTTTGCTGATCTAATCCAGCCTGAGATCATCCTTGCATGTGCCCTCTGTCCAGACCTTTTTTTAAATTGTTCATGCAACACTAACCACAATGCATATATACATCGGTTGTGTAAAGCACATTTGTACATTCATTGCCCTCATTATTCTCAAAATATCCACTCTCCACCCCACCCAAGCCCCTGGCCCCAGCTCCTCATTTTTCCCCCTCCATTCGAGCTACCCTTGATAATTTACTAATTATTTTCTCATATCTTGCACTGTCTGATGTTCCTTCACCCACTTTTCTGTTGAGGTTAAATGTAGATCCCTGTATACGGTTTCCGTTTTCCAACCTACCCTCCCTCCACCCTTCCCGAGTCTGCACTCATAACACTGGTCCTCAAGGGCTCATCCACCCTGGATTCCCCATGTTTCCTGTTCCTATCTGTCCAAGTGTACATTCTCTAGTCTAGCCTGATTTGTAAATTAGAATTGGGATCATGATAGTGGGAGATAGGAAACATGTAGGAACTAGGGGAAAGCTGTGTTTCATCGTTATTATCTGGTACCTGTCTTGGTTTATCTCCTCCCTGACACCCTTCTGTTAGGGATGTCCAGAGGACTGTAAATGGGCTTTGTGTCTGTCCCCAGCACTCCCCGCTCATTCGCAATGATAAGATTTTTTTTGTTCTGATGATGCCTGCTACCAAATCTTTTCAAAACCTCATGATCACACAAGCTGGTGTGCTTCTTCCATGTGGGCTTTGTTTCTTCTGAGCTAGATGGGCGCTTGTTTTCCTTTAAGCCTTTAAGACCTCACATGCTATATATTTGATAGCTGGGCACCATTAGCTTTCTTCACCACATTTGCTTATGTACCTGCTTTGTGTTCAGTGATCGTGTAGGGAAGGTGAGCATCATAGAATGCCAATTTAATAGAACAGTATTTTTGCAACGAGGGAGTCCTTGAGCAGTGGCCCAATGTCCATCTGCTACCTTAATACAAAACCTATAAATATAGGGACATAGATCTATTTCCCCATGCTCATATATTTAAATATGTACATGCCTTTTTTTAAACCTCTATAATTGACCCTTGCTTCCTAGCTTGCTTTTCTATTCCCTTTGATTTGCCTCTTGGGCCCACTGCCATGCTCACTTTTCATTTGTGCTTCAGTAATTCAGTAATTCCTCTTGGTTCCATTGGTTCCATTTCCCTTGATCACTCCCTACCAGGCCTCCTACATCCCCCTCACCACCGATTTGCATCACCTGTTCTTCCCTTTTCTCTGGGTTTCTTAACACCACTACCTTTCCCCACACCTCCCTCTCTCCCATGTCTCCCCAGAAGTGTTGGTCCTGTTTTCTCTCCTCCAGATTGTTCGTCCAGCCTATCTTATTTAGACAGACCTGTAGATGTAATAACATACACAAAACAAGACAGAGCAAAACCAAGCACTAAAAGCAACAAAACAACCAAAATCCAATGACAATGAATGAAAACAACTCAACAAGAAAGAAGTGGCTCATCGTTAGTTCAAGGTCGGTTTGTTGGCCTTTAAGAGTGTTTTCCAGTCCAGTCTGTTGGTGTACCAAGTACTGGCCTCAAAGTCATCCTTTGGCATTCCCTGGGTACCTTGATGCTTCGTTTTCTTGCTCTTCTGCTGTACCCCCTTAGTGTTATGCCTCGGTGTGGCAGGATTAGTTCGGGCGCATTTCCCACACTGTGTCTTCAGTGTTGTCCCCTCTAAGGCTATGGGTCTTTGAGGGGTGTCTTGTCTCATCGTGGGGCTGGCCATGTGGTCTTCTATGTGGACTGGATTCTCTGAGTGGGAACATCATCCTCAAGTCCTGGTGTGCCAGGATGTGCTCCACATTCCCCTCCTCCCCCTTCATCTGCTCCATGTGCTCCGATCAGATATGTCCCTCTCTCAGAGCTGCAGATTCACTGCCACCTTCTGAAATAAAATATTTGGCATGGGAAGGTGAGTTGGGTGGGAGGATCTGCTCAGATCATTTGATGGTTCAGGATAGATTGACTGTTTGGCTGGGGACAGGTATGTGGGGCTTAGGGCTCTGGCTCCCAACACTGGTTGTGAATATGTCTTTGTTGTTAACCAGTTGTGTGCCTGTGGGTCAACACCTGTGTCTTTTTGAGTGAGTTTTCTCATCTGCAGAGTAAAGGTAATCCATTATCCAGACTCCCATGTCACCAATTGATTGAGAGGCACTAACCAGAGCCTGATTGAAATAGTGTGTACCTGTCAGGCGTGTTCTAAAAACACCTTAAAAGTCGTAAAAACACTATAAATGCCTTAAAAACCCTAAAACGTCTAAAATATTTCTAAAATGCTAAGACCACCCCTAAAGACCCTCTAAAACATCTTAAGACCATTAAATACATGGTAAAAGGCTTTCTAAAACACCCTAATGCGCCATAAGTCTTAAAAAAAAACTCCTTACGTCCCGAAAACATAATAAATGCCCTAATATTATGCAAATGCCTTAAAACGCAAAATAAAGAACACGTGAAGCCCTAAAAACACGCTAAAAGTCTTTTAAAACCCCAAGAACATCCCTACAAAGCAACCCGAAGCACTATAAAACCCTGTAAAAGTCCAACAGCCTAATAGACATGAATTCACCATGAAAGCAAAAAATAATCCAACAAAACCCTAAAGCCCTGAAAACCAAAACCTAATCCCCCCAAACACTCTAATGCCTTAAGCACCCTAAAATTTTAACAAAACACTAAAAGCCATAAAAACACATATAAGCCTAATAAACACCCTTAAACACTAAAATCACCCTAAAAGCCTTAAAATGTCTGAAAAGCCATAATATTCCCTAAAATTCAAATAACACTCTGAAGCCACAAATAACACACTAAATACCTCCCAAAACATGTGGAACTTCCAAATCATATCCCTAGAAGATTCCCAAACCATGAACTTCCAAAACCACATAAATGCCCTGAAGACAACATGAAAGCCCCAACAAAACATAAAATGCTGGGGAAAAACACATAAAATATTTTAAAATACCCTAAAATCTCTAAGAAACCCTGTAAGATCACTAAAAACACCCCTACCTGCTAAAAAATACCCATACACTCCAAAAAATCACCCCTAAATCCCTTAAAAACTCCCTTAAACCTTATAAAACACCCTTAAAGCCCAAACCACCCTAATGCGCAAAAAAATTAAATGACCCCAAATGACCTTAAAGCCCTAAAAATCACATGCCACAAAAAAATCCTAAATGACCCCAAAATTCCAACTCAAAGCCAGCCTACAAGTCTTTTATGAGAACAGTTTTATCTTTCTACCAAGGAGAAGTTTGTAGGTTCAACCCCTGACCTATGCCCTTACCATATGAAGTTAGTAATCAGTGGTTTTGCAATTCTTTGAAGAAAGATGAGGGTAATTTTATCAGGAGTGAATTAAACTTGTCTAGTGCCTTGAGTAGAACTGATAACTGTACTACATTGAGTCGTCTGGTCAAGGAGCATGGGATATTATCCCATTTGCTGAGGTCACACTTGATTTCTTGTAATTTCTGTAGTTTTCCTCATATAAATCTGTTGTTTTTTTATTCAAGTATAGATATAGATATTTTCATTTACGCTTGGCTATTGTAAATGGTACTACCTGAAAATGTGTATTTCATTAATTATTATTTCTTGATCTATTTCTTCATCCTTCGAAATATTATCAGTTTGTTGTGGTAGATAAACATTAGGACTTTGCATAACTTAGAAATATTACATTTCACAGAAAAATCATATTAATTATGTCGACAGAGCTATAAAAGGAATGTTGCCCTGAATATCTTCAGATATGACAGCTGTTTCATTGAGAAATTAAGCCAGACAGACACAATGTGATGTACATTTTGTTATTTTCATGTGGGTTCCTTCACTCTTCCAAAAAAATTAGGTTCATGAGCCCCTTGGGGAATGAGTTTGAGTTCAGATCAGATGTCTATTTATATATTTGAGTCCTGAAGCCCATTTGATGGACTGTTCTGTTGCTTCCAAAGTAGTCAGTCACTTCCCCACCAATTAGAGAATTTGTCCGAAGCAAAAGTAAAAGTGTGGCGTACGACATTTGACTGCACACCATCTAGAATCACACTCTCATTTGGTGTTGGCAGTTTTACTTGTATTTCAATTGTAAACTACACTTCAGAGTTCAGGCTAGTGAAAACGTTTCAGTGGAAAAAATTTGCACACAACTACGTGCAGTTTGTGATTCTGTTGTTCCCAAGCAAGGCTATGAGGACAAAGATGCACAAGCATGGGGGGCACTGCAGACAATGTGTGAAAGTTTCCAGGAGCTCAGGGGTGGACAGCGGCTGCTAATTCTCCCATGCTGGCAGTGAGCTATGTGGGAGGGCTTTGTGTGAGGTCCCTGTGGGGTCTCTGAGAAGTCTCCATAAAGGATGCTGAGAACTTCATATGAAGTCTCTGTGCGAGGCCTCTGAGTCTCTCTGGAAGTCTCCAAGGAAGTATGTGTGTGAGGTTTCTCTCTCGGGTATGTGTGAGTGTCCTTGTGAGATGTCTGCTGAATTGTGGGGGGTGGGGGGCAGTTGTTTCGCTGAGGTCTCTGCAGGTCTGAGTGGGCTTCCCTTTGTTTGACCTCACAGCACCATATAAGAGGACCTGGTGGCAGGGGAAAGGGAAGGGGCTTGGTCCATGCACCCCTTGCTGTTCTTTCAGGGTCTTCTCTCCATCTCCGTGCACTTACCTAGCACGAACGGTAGGGTTCAGCAGCGGGGAGTCCGGTGTCCAGCTCTTCACTCTCTCTAGGAACACACCCAAGCTACCTGCTACCCAAGAGGCCCCAGATCCAGGCTCTGCAGATCCAGAATCTGATTTTTTACTGCCACAGTCACTCCAGAGGCTGCCTTGGCACAATCAGGACTCCAGAAACAACATCATGCTGCTGTACCAGCAGTCTCTGGGGCCTATGTCCACTTCCCTCCTCCACCACTGGTGTCAGTCCCCACCCACCCCACACACACACTTGGTGTCCTGACTGAGGCATGGAGGTCAAGGCTCAGTGGATGTCTTCCTCGCCATCCTTTACTGTTTAGTTCAGTAAACAGTAAACCCTGGCCCACCAGGGGTGTTCTTTTAAGCACATGAGAATTTACTCTAGCGGATCAACTAATCATATTTTGGGGGGCCCTCCTGCCTTCTTCTATAATCTGGTGCCCAGGAAATAAAACCCTGGGTTAGAAGCACAGAGGAAACACTGACCACTATTGAACTGGTTTCCCTTATCAAGACAGGTGATGTCTAATCTCCGTGCACATCCTGATTTCCCAGGAGTCTCTAGGGGAAGGGAAGGCTGCTCCCAGTTGTGACTTTCTTTGCAGCACTCAGTCCTTAGAAGCCACTCTCTCCGGAGAACATTCCTAGAGCACGTGCACGCGTGTGTGTGTGTGTGTGTGTGCGTGTGTGTGAAGATCACCAGCCTGGGGTCATGTTTCCTGAGAACATTCCTAGAGTGTGCGCGTGAGTGTGTGTGTGAAAACCACCAGCCTGGGATCATGTTTCCTGAGAACATTCCTAGAGCGTGTGTGTGTGTGTGTGCGTGTGTGTGTGTGTGTGTGTGTGTGTGTGTGTGTGTGTGAAGACCACCAGCCTGGGGTCATGTTTGCTGAGAACATTCCTAGAGCATGTATGTGTGTGTGTGCGCACGCGTGTGTGTGCATGTGAAGACCACCAGCCTGGGGTCATGTTTCGTGAGAACATTCCTAGAGCGCGGACGCGTGTGTGTATGCATGTGTGAAGCCCAAAAGCCTGGGGTCATGTTTCCTGAGTCCTGGCACCCTGTTATTGACTCATCCCCACTCTACCCCACCCTGGCTATCAACTCATCCTTCCCCCAGTCAGGAGATGGAAATCAAGTAAAATAACAGTTTGTCGCCCCACTAAGATAGTATTGAGAAAGTAACCTTCCCTGCTTGAAAGCTGTGCCTTTGCTATCCAACCCAGTGCTCTCTGTAGGAGATAAAGTTCTGCTGTGGGGGCAGCTAGCTAAAGCTGGGGTGAAGCACCTGGCCGATTCCCCTTTGTAAGCCTGTGTTAGCTCCGCTTGTGTCTTGCGTCATTTCTGGGGATCCTCATGCTCTTTGGCCCCCTTTGCTACGTCCAACGCTTCATATTCTTCTTCACTGTATCCTTCCCTACCCTGTGTCCATGGTGCCTAACCATTAGTGGTTATTACACAGACGCTCATCCTGTACCACTCAGCCTAAGCTGTTGCTCCTTCTCCGGGTTTATATACAGAGGAAGGCATGTGAGCTGTGAACCGGATTTTCCCTTGGTGCAGTGGGTGAGCAGAGTCCCCCGCTGGCAGCCTCCCTAGCAGTTCCCACCCACATGTGTCAGACCTGGGACTTCCATCCTGGAGGTTACCCTAGGCTGGGAGAGAGGCAAAGGTAGCAAAATATGTCATTTCACATTTTGTGACAGGTGTATTGAGGCGGAACCTCCATGCCAAACTTGGCAGCCTTCATCAAATGCACATGTGGGACTTAGACAGGCCGCCACATGTCTCATGCCTGCTTGGTACCATGAGACGCTACTTTGGTCTAAACCTCTTCTGGACCCTCGATGGAATTTCTTGGCTGGATTGCGCCTCTCAAAACCTATCAACTGCAGCCACATAACGTTGAAGACAAAGTAATGGCACCAGGGAACATTCTTCACTGTGTTGGGACCTTCTGAGGTTTTCACAGTAGGGGTGTTACCATAAATCATAAGAGGTGCAAAATGAAGAACTTGGGATGGAAGTGGGTGGGAAACACTGCTGAAAACCTCCTCCAGAGCCCTGCCCTTTGAGAAGTCAGAGCTAGCACTCAGAGAAGGAGACGCAGTATCTAACATAGTTAAAGGTATATTATGCCAACCTCGTCAATGAACTCATGTGGGGTTAATTGAAGGGCAGGGAGATCAATGGCTCTGTGAGCCTAGCCTTTCTGGTCTCTTGCTCTCTGATAGTGCCACCAGGGTGGATATGCATTTGTTAGGTCCCTAAAGCAGCTGGAAAGACTCATTTCCTGGGAGATCCCTGAGGAGAAGCCGCATGGACCTACCCTGTTGCAGCCCTGGTTTCTGCAGCAGCCTCATGGAGAACCTGCCAGCGCACGGACTACAATTTCCTCCTGCAGTCATTGTCTCCCCGTGTGTTTTTGGATTGTGAGGAGGACTTTGTAGATTGGTGTCAGACACATGGGATACTATTGGACTGGTGGTCTTAGATTGAACTGGGTTGGGATGCTTTTCAATGTTCACTTAACCTTTATATAAAACTCATAAAATATGAGTGTATGAATTTTGTTTCTCTAGTCTACACAGACTAACACACATGACACCCCCTCTAGATCCCGCCATGCAACACAGAAGTCACACTTTAATGTAGGAGGGGGAAAATCTCTATTATGGAACAATGAATATCATGGCTGAGAGAAGCCATTAGCCTGTGCAGAACAGGCTAAAGTGGCTGGCATGGATACTTTCCTACTAATCAGAGCAGAAGAAGCGTCTTCTAATTTGCCAGATAAGACATATTCTCGAAGACAGTGACGTGGGCAGTGGTAAGGGTAACTGGAGTAAGCCCACCTCCTCCGCCTCTGCTGCTGCAAGCTGACTGGGCACACAAACACCCTGGGGGGCAATGCCTGAGTGTGGCTTCTGATATTGAATCCCCTGAACGGACAGAAATTTGTGAATACATCCCTGATACAGGTGCTCGTGGTGGGAAGGCTCTGGCAGTCAGGTATCGCCTGGTGGAGGCAGGGTCTCACACTTGCCACTCTCCTGTGTTCTACAAAGAAAGGAGCCCTGCAGCTGGAGGAACATCCATTAACTGAGGCCTGCGCTTCTTTTCGTGGACATAACGTTGACGCAAGATACTCCTGATGACAGCCTGGTGTCCCCTCTAGGACTTGGCCAACATCTGTCGTGAGCACCTGAGCCTCCGTGACCTTGTTAGGAGACACTGGTTGTCTTTGAAGGGGCCCAAGGCTGTGACCACAGGGTAATACGGGCTTTCCTTTTTGCAAAGGATCACCGTGTCCTGTAGATTTTTTGCTGGAGCAAATCCACTGGACAAAGTGCTTCCTCCATTTTTTGCTGTGGCCCTCAGCAGGAAGCTGTCCCTTCTCTGGTGGGAGCTGTGAGGACTTGATCTCAAGGCACTCAGCCAATGCCTTGTCTTGCACAGGCTGGCTTAACCCACAGACTTGGGAGATGCCTCTTCCCGCTAATCCTTTTCCATGCTCTTCTGGATTGGGCCATTTATGAGTCTCCCTCTTGTCAGTGGGAACAGCATCCTTCCTTCTCCTTGTCGAGGGGTCCTGAAGGTTGGGGCTTTTGAGCTTCTGCTGCCCCATGTAACTTGCTCTAGCCACCACGAAGCCACTTGGCCCTTGACATATTGGCTTATCCCCAGTGAACAAATGCTGGGGGCGGCAATGGACCACCTGAGAAGGCAAAACATTGGTGGCAGTGAGCACATCAGTGGTGCAGTCCTGAAGGAGCCCGTCAACAGGACAGCATGGAGAACCATCCTCTGCCTCTACCTCCACCTGGAGCTTAATCTCACTGCACACTCGTGCTGTAAGGCTTGGCTTTTCAGGAACTGGAGCACACTTTCCAGGTAGCAGGAAACTTTTACTACATCCTAGAGCCTCGAAGCACCCCCGGTCCACATCATTGGTTTGAGATTTTGCCAGCACACTGGTTTTGAAAGTGTCTCTATCGTCTAGCCCTATTGAAGAGGACTTCTTGACCACCACCAACCCTGTCTCTTTGGCTCTTGAAGATGGACATTCAGAGTTCACTTCCAATCTGGGGCCTCCTGGGGCACAACTAGCACCCTCTTTCCTTGACCCCTTGCTGGTCAGTACTGGATTTGAGGTTTGCTCTAGGCTCTCTCTCTGGACACTTTCATTCTGGAAGGTTCTGCCAAGGATACTGGGCATGAAGGCTGGAAACGGCTGCCTGAGGGCCAATGAGCATCCACTGTCATTATCAAGTGGGGGGTAGGCTGGGGTTCCCTGAACAGGCTCCTCTGTAGGGGAGCAATCAGCAAAAGGACTCTCCAGGGTAGGGCTTGATTTCTTTGTCGTCACTCTCTCTCCCCAGTCTGCCTGACAGGGTTCTCCCAGGACCTTGGCAGCCTCAGTTACTAGGTTAGTTCAATACTTAGGGGTGGCTAAGCAGGTGGACTTTGGAAAGGACATTGCGTTGTCTTTTCTTGTCCTACAGAGGTTTGTGGGCTCAAGGACTTTGAGGGGCATGCACCACCTCTGCCTCATTTGGAGCCTTACGATATGCGAGTCCAGCACCTGTTGAGTGCCCGGGCTGAGAAAGGAAAGGCTCTGCGTTGTGTTCAGATCTTCCAGCTCTCCCCAGGAGGCCACATTGACAACATGTGGGTGGGTCAGGGAAATAGACAAAGCGTGCGTGGTCGCAAGACATGAACGGTAAACAATGCCAGGGATCTGATCCTTTCTAATCTGCTCCACCTTCCTGCACATGTGGACATTCAGGGTGTTTTCCAGTAGGATTTTATTTGGACCCCTTAGGGTGTAAGTTCCTGCGTTAATCCCCTTGTGTATCCTCAAATCACTTAACTCCTTTGAGTCGGCTCCCGGAGTTCCTTTTGGGCAGTAGTTTCCTGATCCACAGAGAGATAGATTACATTTGGATATTTTCCTCAAGTAATTCCCTTGTCCATTGACCGAGTTGTTCCTCAGCTGGACACCGGCTCTGCAGCACGCAAGCGACGGTCCAGGGTGTGTGCATCTTCCTGGGGACACCGTCTTCATTACATTCTTCCCCTGCTTGTCTCCAGGTGTTGAGCAGGAGCATTCGGGCTGCTTCATATCCAGACAAGTCCCTGGCCATTTTTCCTGAGGCTGCTTTAGTGTCAGAGACTCAAGAGTCCCATTGCCGAGGGGCCCCTGCAATTGAGGGAAGTTCTCTTGGCGGTGGAGCTCCGATTGCTTCAAGCAGCCAGGAAGCTTGGGGTCTGTCTTTGGGGTCTGGACCTTCTGATTGTCCTGGGGATGAGTGGGTTTGCGAAGACAAAAAGCTTCCTGGGGTGGTGGTATCATAAAGGGTAAAGAACTCTCACTTTCCTGTTGTTTCTTTAAAAAATGGCTTTCCAGCTGTTGAAGTGAATTTGGAATGCGTGATTGGGACTTAGTGTGGACGGTAAGACAGGATTCATCACAGGGACTCTTGTGAGGAGGAGGAAAAGGTACTGCGAGTGGGCCACGGGGCTGTGGACTGGGCGGAGTCAGGACTGTAGCAGGCGGTGGGGCCTGGGCTTGGCATGCAGTTGGAAGTAAAAGTTGGAATCGGCCTTCAGTGTAGGGCAAGGAGTGACGTTGCAACAAGAGTGGGTACTCTTTAGCTTGCATTTGAGCTGGTAAGGCATTAGGAATTTCATTAAATAAGACAGTGGGAAACTCTAGGGTGGATCCAGAGACCCTGAGAGCAGCTGCCAGAGACTCGCTGTGCAGAAAAGGTAGACCCCAGAAAAACTCACTGAATTTTTGTGGAAAATGCTTCTGAGCGCTGGGTATCTGCTCTGCTTTGATGCTGGCATTCCAGAAGGGCTGGGGAGGTGCAGTGATCTGCTCCCCATCGAGTGCCTTCAACATATTTAAGGCCTGCAGATGGTATTCTGATACACCCTTTCCTTTTTCTTCCCAAATATTCCATTTCTCTGCCTTTGTGATTTCTATTTCCAGCAGCTTGTGGACATTGGGGTTGAGCAAGGTGGGCCTCCCTACTTCCCCCTGCCTCTTTGTGGGTCCTTCCCGAAAGGTGTCTTCTTGGGGGTGCCAGGTAGAGTGCTCTTTCAGAGACCCAAAGTATTCCAAGGAGGGAAGCTGTAAGTTCTTGGCAGCTGCCCAACACTGGGGTGGGGAGGCCGTAGGGAGGCCTTTGGGATCCTGACTTGTGATGGCTGCCATGGCAGGTGTGGAGCAGCGGTTGTGTGGAGATGGGCTCTGCCTGGGCCTTGCCAACAAGTCATTCTGAGAATGAGTCCCTGTGGGGTGCGGGGCTGGTGAGTCCCAGAGAGTGCTTGGAGGCTGCAGGTAGGCCTTTGAATCCGGGGGTTTGGCACTGGGTGAGGGAAGAGCCAGTGGTGTGGGTGAAAGACTGTCAGGTTCATGGGAATGTGCGCAGTCTGGTGATTGACTCAAGGCGGGTAAGACATGAGAAGTTGAGATGCACATCTGGGCCCGTGGAAGGGTGGAGTTCTGAGACCTAGGTGTCCGGAATGGATGAGCCGCAGAACCGTGTGGGGCGCGCGTACCGACGTGGACTTCAGCCGTACCTCTATTTCGCCAGCTACCAGAGAGGGCTTGAGCTTTCTGTTGACCAAAGCTGCCAGTGTCAAGTGGGTTTCCCAAGTGGCTGCAGGAGACAGAAGGACCAGATTACAGCCAGGACTGAAGGGGCAAGAGACCTAGCAGGCTAGCAAGGGTCGGTGCAAGCTCAGCCCCTCCCCAAGCCTTGATGGCCTGCTCTTCCTGCCCCACCCCACTGCCCGGGACTCCTGTCATTCTCTGCCCATCCCTGAAAGTGTCCCCCAAACCAGCGCATCCCAGCTGCTCTGTAGCCCGAGGCCACACAGGCACCCTGGTTGGAAGATGCACCCCGCAGTGAAGCAGGAAGGTTACTTACTTCTGCCTAAGACACAAACGCAGGTTCTGAGCGCCATATAGTTCTTGCAGGAAGCTTCGGAAAACTGGAAATCAAGAGAACCGTTATGGTGCAGCCCTCCCAGAGGACCGAAAGGAATGTCACACGGGCTGTGCACTTAGGACGTTGGACTCTCCAGAGCTCAAGGTCAAATGATAGCTTACTCCCACGGGCAGGAGGTGCTTTGGCATTTCAAGGAGCATCGGTTTCCAATATTGTCTGTGGGGTCTCAGTGAGCAATCTGAACCTTGGCAAAGTTACACAGCTTATCGCAGTTACCCCTCAATGTTCCACCTCCAAATCCACCAGAATCTGCTCCTGACACCCCCACTGCTCCCTACTGGGTCCTACCTTGGCCAGCCTTCATCCCATCCTAGGCCCCTCCTGTACATCTGGGAAATATCTGGGTTCTGTTTCCATCCACAGTATCCTTTTGTTCAGGATTATTACCTGAGAGAGACAGGCTGTTGCCACTGGCATCCTGCAGAGGAGGGGACAGGAGAGCTTACAGAGCTTGGTTGAATGGGCAGAACCTTACCTTTCAGAGCGTCACCTTTGTCCCTTGACCTGCTGCTTCTCCTTGTCTCCACCTGTGGCTGGGGCACAAGAGAGGAAGTCAGGCTGGAATCCAATCCTGCGTCTGTTCTTTGTGACAAACTGCAGGCATTTACTGGTGATTAGAAGAATGACAATCTCCATGGAATGACTAAAGCCCAGAAACCAGCTTCTGTGTGAGACCTAGAGTGCATTTCTTCCGTCAGCCTTCCTCTGCTCACGGAGAGCACACACTCTCAGCTCTCAGTGTTCTGGTGGGCAAGATTTTGATTATGGAGGCTGAAGCTCTGGGCCAGCCCTTGACCACTTCCTCCCGGGGGTAAGCCATGCTTTCTCAATTAGCCCAGACAGAAAAGGAGCCTTGGCCCAGAGACTGGAGCTCAAGGAAAGAGACTGAGGACCCAGTGATGAGAGCTGCCCTTTGAAATGTCTAGTCATCTAGTCCTTAGCCACTGCGTCACTATATTGGGGATTTTTACCTATTTCCCTCTATAACAACTAGAGATGGGAGGTCTGAGATCTTCAAAGAGAAATATTTTTGAATGCTCATCTTACTGGCAAATGATTTACATATCATACGAGTCAATAGTTCAGTCGTTCAATCAGATCAAGGGCAATGGTACAATCAATGATTACCATATCCATTTTAGAACAACACCCCCCCCCTCCATGGTTAAATTGCCTTCAAAAGGAGTTGTGTAATCACAGTCAGGTCTAAAGCTCTCTGTCCCCTCTGGCCTCCTTCATTTTTTCGTCTTGAAATCAATCCCCCTTCACTCCCTAGCTTCCCGATGGGGAAGTTCTCCACACTGCTGATCTCACAATCCCTCCCTCTGCCATGAGATCTCTCCACCTGCAACTCTGTCAACCCTTGTGTCCATGATCATGATGCATCCACGCCTCCTGTGCTTCACAAACAGGGAAAGCCAACAGAAATAATGAAAATCAACATAAGCCGGCAAGGATAAAATGATACCAATGCAGTGAACAAAGTCCTAAGAGTGAGTAAGGACGCACCAGCCCTCATCAATATTCCAAAGCCAGGGCTGATGGTCTCTTCTTTCTTGAGATTTCCCCTATCAGGAAATTAATTACGAAAGGAAAAATTTATAAAACAAGGAAAAATCAATCTCTCCTATGGCTGGGTTGAGAATTTCTTACCTTTATCCTTTTCCTGGGTGGTCGCACAGGTGGAGTATTTGGAAGGAAGGGGAGGACCAGGAAGAAGCAACCCACTCCATACAGGATGCCCAAGGTCAAAACAGTGAACCAGGTGGGGTATTGGTAGGTCAGCCAGGAAGCACTTTTCTGTTCCAGCAGAAAGAGAATCTCCTCCATCTTCTGGATACAGCGGTTGCACTCAGGCAACTGAGCACTCTGAGTCCCCTCTGGCTTCAAAACCACTTGCATCACAAACCTGGGCCCACATCACTAAAGGGTCACAGTGGGGTGGGAGGTGACAGCAGGACAACACATAATCCCTCCCTCTACCCTCCAGCTCATCACATCCCTCCCCTGCTCTGGTCTTCTCTCTCCCACTGCCTGCTCTGGGCCTCCAAAGTCACCAGCTGCACCTGATGGAATGGAATCTTAGTGCAAGTTCTTATTCATTCCACCTCCCACCTAGGTATTACCTGCTTCCTTGGCAAGTTGCCTGAATCATGACCAATTTCATAGGCTTAGAATATCTGAAGTTGTCTCTGTCCTCAATGAAAACCTTCTCAAGTCATGGTTTTACTTTGTCTTATCCAAGATAGAGAACTTAGGTTTATGTAACATTTATTTAGCTTTATGAATGTTGGATGAAAAGCTTGGAATTTGACTTCTATGACCAGGAGAGTTATTCAAGAGCTGAGGTATATCTCTCCCAGGAGAGAGATCTAACAAATTTTCTGCCAGATGGTACATTTGGGGAGACAAGGAACACTTAAGCATTAATCATTCTTAACAGTGTCCCCTGCAAATCTTCCTTGTGTGTGACTACTGCCCATTTAGGGCTTGCTCTGGGAACACTTGATGGGGTAATAAGCCTTGCAACAATTCAGGCTCAAAGGGCAAGCATCTGGCTGAGCAAAATAAAGAGATAATATGGATTGAGTTGTGTCCTTACCACTACCACTTGAGATATTCCCCCAAAATTCGTTGGAACCCTAACACTGAAGGCTATAATCTGATTTGGTTATGTGAGGGCTCTCTCTGGGAGAAATGTACCTCTGTCCTTGGCTTCACACAAGAACCAATTGACGCAGAAACCTAGTTTGTGATCCAAGTGACTTTATAAAGGATAGAAGAGGCAAATATGCTCGTGGGGGGTGGGGGCGGACTGGACAGCCCACGCGCGCTGGGTTGCATGACAGCTGGTGGGAGGCCCCCACCCATACCCTGTTGGTAGGCATGGCTGACGGTACTGTTTGACCCCATTGACTGAATTAAGCCCACCTGGTCTAGATGGGGGCCCGCCCAGGTTGACCTGCTTCCTGTCACAAGGACCTAAATGTGTGCATCTTTCCAGCCTGAAGCAGCTTTCAACTGTCTGTGATGGGGAGGAGGTTTGGCATGCACAGCGACCACCCTCAGTTCTGCCTCTACTTACCTAACAGGTACACGGCATTTCTTTTCTGTTTTTTAAAACAACAACAAAAAAATCATTTGTAATCTTTCTATTCCAGCGGTGCTAGGAGCAAGGCAGAGGCAAAACCCAAGAACAGGGTTCTTCTCTGTTGAAGCGCGATAAACTCACGGGGAAGCAAACAAGCATCTTCATCCACGTGAAGTGAATCTGTGAATCAGCAGCTCCCAACTGACCAAAGCACGCACAGAGCAGCCCAGCATCAAGGTCCGTTTCTGTGCACTGCTCCCACTGTGAGGAAGAGCTTCATGTGCATTAAAAGGGAACTTTTGTAATATTTGAATTTTGAATAGTGGTTTTTGTCAGAAACTGGAAAAAATCTCAAAGCCTGAAGAAACTCCTTTCTAGTACTGAACATTCAAGGGAGCCTGTAGAAGCCTGAAATGATTGCTAGGTGACCACCTGGATCTGCTTGTTGAGTGAAAGTGGCAGAATAGCAGCAATAGAGCAGGGGGTTCATTCTGACCACTGACACTCGTGGACCTGGTTTACAGGCAGTAGAGAAGAAGATGAGAGCAGGTTGACTCGTTTGAAGTCCATGACCTACTCTGAGGGGACTAGAGTTGTGGAGAATTGGTGATGGGGCCAAGGCCTAAAGGCAATGCGACCAATGGACACTGAGGTGAGGCCAAGAGAGGGAGCCCACATTGACTTGACCCGAACCCGACCAGATGAAGAGAAGAATGTTGAGCCTGTGCACTGGTATATACTGCTGCAGACTGTATAGACGAACTGTCCTGCTTTGACTTTCTTGTGGATGTGGACTTCACAAGGTTCCAACTGGCATGAAGACTCTTTATATTGAAGAATATGATTGTCTCCTCAGAGCACTGGGTTGATGGAAGTAGGCAGTAGAGAAACTGGATAGCCAAAATGGGCCAGATAAAGGCGTGAAGTGGCTAGCTTACAAGATTTCATAGATACTGGAATATATTCATAGAATTATAGGATTAATATGTGGGTGTACCTTACCTGCAATTGTTAAGCATAGGATATTTTTGTTTCATCACTTACAGAATATTATGTTTAAAGGAGGGTGGCACGGAGTGAAATGTATGCATTTTCATATTATACTGTTAGATACTGATATGATTCTATTATTGTTTTGAAATTATATACGGCTAAAGAATTTTGTGAAAATGTCAAATGGACAAGGGGTGGTCTGTTGTAGTTATACAATCTGGTGTCAATTTGGGACTTGAGAGGATTAAGAGTGAAGGGGTAGACTCTAGTCTCTCTATTGGGTTATGGCCAATGAGGCCTCTTTGTGGGCCTGGCCTTCCCGTCAGGGTTCTGGGAAATCTGGTATTTCCTCCTTGGAGGCAGGAGACTATCTTTCTGCTCATTCCCTGAGAGATGTCCTACTAACAAGACACATGGCACCACACTGATAGAACCCATGCCCTGGGAACTGGAGGAGCCACATGGAGACCCTGCCAAAGCTGAGATGCTTCTACCACCACTGGATGCAGAAGACTTTGCAACTACTGACCTGTGATCTTCCTGCATTTGGGGTCATTGAAGGTGTTTCATGAGTCTGAAGAGAACATTATAGATTGATATCAGACATGGGCTAATATTGGACTTATGGACTTGATCTTGGTTGGGCTGGAATGCTTTCTCAATATACAACTGTTCTTGTATATAAAGGTCTTTCCTATACACATCTGAGTGTGGATTTGTTTCTCTAGTCTACCTGGACTAACACTCATGGATCCCTTTCAGGACTGTAAGTTCTGTTCCCCTGACTGCTGCAAAGTATGTGACAGAGAAGAAAAGGGAGAAGAGTGAACTGTACCCATTTATTGAGGTAAGAAAAGTGATGAAGGAGCATGGCCGGTTCCCCAAACTTCATGAGTGGAAAAATGGGCTCTTGGCACAAAATGACATTCAATCTTCACCAAGAGATTCAGGGCTAAATTGCTGCCCTATCTCTGACCTCAGCTTTTGTTTTATTTTAATTCTCATATAATTCACATATATCATTCAATACTTCAGTCATATTAAGATTTGTGTAATCCTCACCACAATCAGGTTTACATCATTTCCTTCTTTTATATTCATTTTTGTTAGCCCCCCCCTCACTCCCCCAAATCTTCCCTGCCTGTCCCTAGGTGATTGTTAATTCTGTTAGTGTCTCTCTGGATTTACCTCTCCTGGATTTCATATGTATTAAAAAAAATACAAAACAAAATCAAGAAACAAGTAGAAAAGAAAAACTAACAATGATAAAAGAGAGAAAAACCTCAATCGAACAGAAAGTGAAAAATACTAAAAACTGGAACCAAATTAAAATTAGTCTGAAGAGATCAAATGATCAGGTGTTACATTTGAACTTAACTGTATCTGTTCATGTCCATGGACTGTGGTCAGAGGGAATTCACCCCGCATGTGCATTTGAGTCCTTTTGCAAACTGGGTGTTCCGAACTTAAGCTCTGATTCTTGTTCATACCTGCAGATTGAGATTCTATTATTTATCACCCTGGCATCACACTGGCTGTGCTGCTTGTTCTGGGCGGACTTAGTTGATATCTCACTTAGATGGCTGCTTATTTTCAGAAAAAAAGGTTTAAGTACAAGGCCCTGTTCTTTGTGACGGATTTGCACCATCTGATTTCAGGGTTTTTTTACACCCTATGCTTTCCAGTCAAATATTCACTTGAGGTAATTCAAAACACTCACTTGGCTCGATGACGCCAGAATAGCTCCCCTCCATGCAGTTCCATGGAGATCAGCATAGTTAGGGCACAGAGATGAAAAGACGATTGAACCATGTACTGAACGTTCAGGTTTTTCCCTGCTTTTGAAAATCTGTTTGCGCTTGTAGAGTAAATGTTTTGTACTTTTTAAGAGTGTAAAAGAAATAGATGGAGGGATTCAGAGAAAATGGCGACCAGATAGGACCCATCTATCTGGAGCTCCTGCTGCCAGACCAGAAAAATAGGAAATTAGGTGAAGGAAACGGGGAGGTGGAGTTCTGAAATTAGAACTAGGGTAACAGGGTTTCTCCTGAACCCCTTCTTTTGTGGGATTTCCACTCACAAAGCAAACCAAGAATGCTTTAAAGCACTATAATTTTGACGAAGTGGCAGGTGCCAGATATGCCCTTGCCTGGAGCAGGGATCCCTGCAGGTGGACGCCCTGAGAGGGGGCAGAATCTCAGACACGAGGGGAACCCCACACTGAGCTCTCCATGTGGTTGGATGCCTTGAGCTCACGGTCAGGGGTTGGTGGTGGGTAGCCATAATTTAGAGTAGAAGAAAAAATATATTATTACCTTAGGAAGATCATGGTGTGGGAGAAAAAGGCAGAAAGTCGGGAGTCCAGGGAGCAAATTTAGTTCCAATTGGCCGACTAGTAAACAACCCCCCTGATAAGCTGCATCTCCCCCTCTGGGGGTCAGCTTGACAGCCACCAAATCTGAGCACATCACAAGTAGAATTTTTTTTAAGGGTGAAACATAAATGATTGGTTTAAAACTCAAACCCAAGTCTGGTTGCTCAGCTCCAAGCACCACATAGGGGAGTCCCTTAACATAAATCAGCATAAGAAGCAACCTAGCTAAGGAATGCCAGAACTCAGCCACAGGGCCTGGCCGCTTTTACCATAACAAAGACCCGCTGTAGCAGTGTCAGCCTTAAACAGCACTGAGCTGTAGCCCAGAGACTGTGGGAGACAATTTCATTCTAGCTGGCCAGAGGGATAAAAAAGAAAATCCTCTGATCTAGGAAGCATCAGCAGTCTAGATAGGACAACAAGCTTCCCTCTCAGTGATTCTACACATAGCTGGGGAGGCCCTGCCGGTCTTGGAGCCCTAGACGGGGCTGAGGGAGCCCCCCAGTGCCCCCTCCCAGCCCCTGCTGCAGTGCTACATGCAGCACAAGGCAGGTACTCCAGCACCCAAGTGACCCCTGGCCACGGGCGCGATCTTGCTTTTGAAGTAATCTCACACAGCATCTGTGGAACCCTACATCAGGGATGGGAAAGTCCATTAACGCATGCCCAGGAGAGCCAGCATAGGAAAGCTGGATTTTCCTGCCCGTGGGCTCCGATGGATGTTGCACCTGGAGCAGCCCACCTGGGCCAGATGATTGCAGTTCAGCCAATGGGATTGACCTGGGGTCCTTCACCAGCCTCCCCGGGAACCCTTGAAAAGGCAGGAACCAGAAGGGAGAGGGGTGGTCTGGTCTTCTTCCTGGGAGGAGAGAGATCCTTGCATGACCTGAGGCAGTCTCTGCCAGGCCCCATGGTCAAAGGAATCCTATGGGTGCCTTGTAAAACCTGAAGCTTCTTTTAACTCTCATTAAATTCACTTGGATCATGAGCCCGGCTTTCCGCATGAAATTTTTCTCGCGGGGAGCCAAGGACTGGGGTTGGAATTTAGGCCAGAGAGAGAGACCTTACAAGTCCATGACCCCATGACCTTGAGGAAGAGTTGGAATTCCTCTGGCCTCAAGGACAGGTGATCAAGTATCATTACCTCCTTACCCACTGCTCTACTTATTCTCACTTTATTCACTAGCCCTTCTAACTTTTCCACCGCACTCAGTTTCAACGTGCTCAGGTTGGTGTTGGGCTTTTATTTACTCGCTTTCTTCTTTATCCCTCTTTTTTCCCCTTTTCCCCTCTTTTTCCTCTTCTCTCCCACTCTCTCCTCTCATATGCCACTAAAGGCTTCCAGGTCACTTCCCTCCACTTAGGGCAAATCAACCCAAATAGCAGGAGGCACTCCAGCCTGCCCTGTGTGGGAGTGCTGTACACCACACAAGGCACCTGGGACAAACACCTACAGTGCGCTGCACCGTTGAAGAAACCTCCGTCATGCCTCTAAGGTGATCTCGTCAACTAGGGCAATTCTGCCCAGCACCACTGGGTCCCGGCATTAAAAGGGCACACTGACCTGCCATGTTGGAGCAGTGTCTAAACCCCTCTGGCCCCTCATCCAAGCAATCAGGGATCAGCTACTACTTTATACTTTATTTCCTCCTTCTCTCTCTCCTTGCTCTTTACCATCACAGCCAACCTTAGTGAACTCAGTTGGATTTATTTCCTTCTTTCTCTTTTTCTTTCTTTCCTCTTTCTGTCTTTGCTTTCTTCACCTCTCTCTTAGCTTGTACGATTCTCTCTGCTCCCTCTCATTGCTTGCACATACCACTGCTGGTTTCCAGAGCCCTACACTCTGCCTAGGGCAACCCTGTCCTCCTAGTGGGCAGCCTGACCCCTAAGACAGTACTGCACACAGGACGAGTCAGAGCTACACACAGCATAACACAGGGGCAGTTATTTCTTTAACCATTTAAAAAATACTCTCTCCTCCTCCTTCCTTTTCTCTTCTCTCTTTTTCCTTTTATTGGGCTCTTCTTACAGGTTTTCTGCTTTTCTCCGCTCCATCTAGCTCTTCTCTACTTCCTACCACAGCCTCCACAGATTTGGTTCTCCTTTTTAGTTGTTTTCTTTTCTTTTTTTTTTTTTTTTACTGTTGTCACCTTTGTTTACTCTGTGCATTTTAGTTGTGTGTGGGTGAGTGGTTGTCAGTCTGGTTGGCATTATTGCCCCAGTCTGTGTCTTCCTCTTTCTCTCTTTTTCCTCTCCTTTCACTCTCTTTCCCATCACAAGACAATAGCTGTCTCCAGGCCACTCCCCTCTGCCTAGGGCAAACCTGAAGGCCCAACTGAGGGAGCTCCCACCCCCCACTTATTGGTGTGGCAAGCAGCTGGGGAATTCACGCTGGTCCTCTCCCACACACCAGGCCACAGGTTGTTCTCCCCTATAAAAAGTGGGGGCATCCCCAGCCTAAATCCTGAGGTCCTACAAGTGACTGGGGGAAACGCCTGACCACCACTTGTGAGGCTCCACGCTACTGTGGGAACATCCACCCAATCTCCAAGGCGATCTCTCTGTACATCCCCTTGTCTAGCCAGATTTGTAAAGTAGAATTTGGATCATGATAGTGGGGGGAGGAAGCATTTAGGAACTAGAGGAAACATGTTTCATTGTTGCTACCCTGCACCCTGACTGGCTTATCTCCTCCCCACATCCCTTCAGGAAGGGGTGTCCAGTTACCTACCAATGGGCTTTGAGTCTCCACTCTGCACTCACCCTCATTTACAATGACATGATTTTTGTGTTCTTTGATGCTTGATATCTGATCCCTTCAACAGTTCATGGTCACACAGGCTGGTGTGCTTCCTCCATGTGGGCTTTGTTGCTTCTGAGCTAGATGGCCGCTTCTTTATTTTCAAGCCTGTAAGATCCCAGATGCTATAACTTTTGATAGCCAGGCACCATCAGCTTTCTTCACCACATTTGCTAGTGCACACATTTTTCTTCAACCATCATGTTGGAAAGGTGTTCATCATGGAATGCCAATTTAATATAACGTGTTCTTGAATGGAGTAAGTATTTGGCAATGTCCATCTACTGCCTTAATACTAAGTCTATAAATATATGCACGTTGATCTATTTACGAACCCTCCTGTATAAATATATTTACATATGTACATGCCAGTATGTAGACCTCTAGAAATACCCTTTGTCACCTAGTTCTTTCCTCTATTTACTTTTACTTTCCTCTTGTCCGACTATCATGCTCAGCTTTCACTTGGGTTTGAGTAATTTCTCTTGGTTACATTGCCCTTGCTGAATACCTACCAGGCTTCTCACACCCTCCTTGCGACGGATTTTGGATTACTTGTTGCTCCCCTGTCGCTGGATTGGTCAGCATCACCTCCTTACCCCCTCCTCTCTCTCTCCCATGTCCCCGGGAACCATTGGTCCTGTTGTTTTCTCCTCCAGACTATTCTTCCAGCCTATCTTATCTAGATAGATCTGTTGAGATAATAATATGCACCAAAAATCAAACCATAGCAAGATAGGCGATGGGTGAGAACAGTGTGATGACAAAAAAACAACAACAGAAAACCAATGATCAATAAAAGAGTAAATTAATTAAAAGACAAAAAAAATTTTTAAGAAAGAAAAACCTGTAAATAGATCAAGGTCTGATTTTTTTTTTTCTATAGGTGTGTCCTTCAGTCAGGTCTGATGGCGTATCATGCTCTGGCCCCAGAGTCTGTCCTTTGTACTCCCTCAGGGACTACCCGCTCTGCTCCCATGGTTGCTCTGCTGCATGCTTTTAGTGATTTACCTCCGTGTTGGAGGGCCAGTCGGGTCAGTCCCAACACAGAGTCTCCGGTATTGTCCCCATAGGGCTCTGGGCCAGCAAGGGATGGCATGTCTCATAGTGGGATCAGCCATATGGTCCACTCTGTACCTTGGCTGTTCAGAGTGCCAAAATCATCCTCCAAGCCTGGTGGACCAGTGTGTGCTCCACTCTCTTCCTCCCCCTTCATTTGCCCCTGTGTGCTCTGATCAGACATGTCCATCTCCCCTAGCTACAAGTTCAGTGCCGTCTTCTAAAGTAAATTCTTCTGGGGGGAGGGGCAGTTGTCCACGTAGCTGGTATGGAGGCTGGACCATCCACTTTTCATTTAGGATCAAAAGCATCTAGCTTTTAGCATTAGGTGCTATTGAGTCAGTTCCAACTCAAGGCAGAATGAACCACTGCGCAGTCCTACACCATCTTCAAAACTGTTGTTATACTTGAACCTAACATTTCAGCCTTTTCCAGGGACTGGCATCTCCTGATAACATATCCAAAGCATGTGAAGTCTCCCCGTGCTTGCTTCTAAGGACCTTTCAGACTGTTCTTCTGACACAAATCTGTTCATTCTTCCAGCACTCAATGGTATTTTTAATATTCTTGGCTAGTGTCATCTTGATGGGTTGAAACACTATCTCGCTCTAGTGTTGATGTACATTTTTCTGATGCCTAATTATACTGAGTATCTTTTAAAGTAATCATTTAATTTTTATGGCATTTTGAAAAGATGTCAATGAGGTCTATTTAATTTGTGTTCAGATGGAAACACATATCTCAAACTAAATATGTGACAGTAGAATAAGAATCCATTTTATCCTAAATACTTGAGATATTTATACAGCCTACTCAAGTTTTTATCAACATAGATAAGGTGGCGGTGGTGGTGGTGGTGGTGGTGGTGGTGGTGGTGGTGGTGGTGGTGGTGGTGGTTTTTAAGAGTTAATCTCTAAATAGGGGGCTGTAGTACTGAGCACTGAATCTCCTTTGCTTGATTAATTTTTATGTTAGGGAAGTAATACAAGGATTCCATCAAATGACCCATCAGTTTGAGGAAAAAGCATATCAGAATTGATGGTCAAAGCCTATATGGCTTTATGGTTTAGTCTCTAGGGGTATGTAATGCTCTTGTGAAAATAGTATTCCTCATGATAATAACGAGGAACTGGTGGGCCTCCAGGGCTGGGAGCTGAACTGAGGGGCAGTTCTACCCTGTCTAATAGGGTCACTATGAGTTGGCAAAGAATCGATGGCTGTCAGTTTGGTTTGTTTGACTTGAGTACTGGCATTCAGTGTGTTTATCGAAATCAATAAATTACAAGCATTTAGATGTCTATTTTTTACATACAAAATTTAAATCCCCCAAGCCTCTGAAAACTGCGAAGATTTCACAGCACTAGGTTGGTACTCTCCCATCCAAGAATCAGTGAAACTGGCAGGGTGTGAGGCATTCAGGCTCCCTCAGTTCCTCCTACTGCCTTCCCTGACCCTGGTCACTTGCTTCTATTACCTCTCTTGGACCTTACATGCATTTGAATTAGAACACCATAGAGTACAGTGCTCTACATGTGCAGCAGCTCTAACCATGTCACTCTCTGTCTCTATGAAGCCTCTTCCAACAAAATTCAAATGCGATTGTATGTGCACACATAAACACACGCATGCACCAGAGCACCCTTCTTAACAGAGAGTCAGGAGGGTCTCTTATTTGCTGTCCTCACTTTGGACACAAGTCCCTTGATGATGAGTAGGAGAAAAGGAACATCAGGTAGTGGGGGAAACCCTAAGGAGGAACAGAGGAGAGCTTTAACTAAGAATAATGCTACTAGTGGAATGATGGCATGTGAGGAAAAGTAGATACTTCCAGACTGTCAGATTTTTCCATACAGCAAAATTAACTTTTCTAGTTTTGTCTAAAACTGGCCCCAGGAAATTTCAAATAGCACATCTCAGATTATCTAACCTACAAAGGAGTAGCCGGCCTTCCACCCACCCCCACCCCACCCCCGCCAAAAAACCAAGCGGTACAAAGCTCCACTGGGTACACATTTCAAAATATACATTCTCCTGTTTGGGCAGGCATCTGGCAACTTGCTCTGAGCTAGTGCACCCACACTTTTTTCCCAAGGTCATTGCTGGTGACAAGACCTTGTGCTCTTCTCACAAGCCAGAATGCAAACATAAATCAAGTCAGTGTAAGACGCCATCATCACCTCACTCAAATACACCTCGTCAAGTGAACTCAAACTTCAAGAAGATGCTCATTTGTTTGGTTTTGTTGATGTGAGGGTGATAGTGCATTTGGAGTTTAGTCATTGCACTAGGTCAGACTGTTAATCAAGCTTCCTATATAGAGGTTCTGAAGATATTGTGTAAGAAGGTCTGAGTTGTCTGGCTAGACCAGAGCTTGCACACTGCTATTGACTAGAAGTTCCGACACACAGAATCCAGGACAGATAAACCCCTCAGGACCAATACTGAGAGTAGCAACACCACGAGGGAAGGTAGGGGGGAGAAGCAGAAGAAAGGGGAAACCAATCTCAATGATGGACATACAGCCCCACTCCACCACCCAGGGGAACAAACAGCAGAAGTTTGGGTGAAGGGATACAGCAGAGGCGTAAAATATAAAAATAAAAAGTATGTATAAATTATCAGTGGTTCACGTGGGTGGGAGGAGGGGAAAAAAGGAGCTCAAGGAGAAAGAACATGTTTGGAAATGATGATAGCAATGTATGTACAAATGTGCTTCATACAAATTGGTGTATGAATTGTTACAAAAGCTGTAAGATCCCCCAATAAAATGATTTATTTAAAATAAAAAGGACTGATTAGTGGTAGACAGGGGACTGGTTTTGCCACCATGACAGTGCACCTGCTCACACAAAAAAAACAGCATGCCTCTATCGCCCGATCTGATCCCAGCACACCGAGGCAAAATACTAAGGGTGTACAACAGAACAGGAAGGGGAACAGAGCAACGAAGTCCCCAGGGAATACCAAAAATAGACTTTGGGGCCAGGGCTAGCTGACCCATCATACTCTATGAGAAAACACTCCTAAAGGCCAACAAACAGTCCTTGAACTAACTAAAAGCTTTTCTTTCTTGTGTTTTGTTTTGCTTTTTGTCATCGGCTTGTTGGTGGTGGTGTTGTTCTTTTGTTTCATTTTGTTGCTTGGGTTTGCTCTGTCTCGTTTTTGTGCATGCTATGATTTCCACAGGTCTGTCTAAATGAGATAGGCTGGATGAACAATCTGGAGGAGAAAACAATGGGACTGACAGCTGGGGGAGGGAGATGGGAAAGGGGGGTGTAGGGAAAAAGGAAGTGCTGTTAACAAACCCAGGGACAAGGGAACACCAAGTGATCCAAATAGATGGTGAGGAGGGTGTAGGAGGCTTGGTAGAGTGTAACCAAGAGTAATGTAACCTAGAGGAATTACTGAAACACAAATGAAGGCTGAACATGAGAGTGGGACAATCAGAAAGTAAAAGGAAATCAAGGAAAGAGGTAGGAAGCAAAGGGCATTTATAGAGGTCTAAATAAAGGCATGTGCATATGTAAATATATTTATGTATAACGATGGGGAAATAGATCTATATGCATATATTTATAGGTTTAGTATTAAGGTAACAGATGTACATTGGGCCTCCATTCAAGTACTCCCTCAATGCAAAAATACTTTGTTGTATTAAAGTGGCATTGCGTGATGCTCACCTCCCCAACACAATTGCTGGAGGCAAATGGGTGCATAAGCAAATGTGGTGACTGAAGTTGATGGTGGTCGGCTATCAAAAGTTATACATTCTGGGGTCTTAAAAGCTTGAAGTTAAACAAGTGGTCATGTAGCTGAGAAGCAACAAAGCCCACATGAAAGAAGCACACCAGCATGTGTGATCACGAGGTGTCGGAAGAATCAGGTATCAGACATCATCGGAACAAAAAAATCATATCTTTGTGAATACGGGGGAGTGTGGAGTGAAAACCCAAAGCTCATTTGTAGATAATTGGACATCCCCTTACAGAAGGGTAGCAGGGAGGAGAGGAGCCAGTCAGGGTGCACTGTAGCAACAATGAAACATACAACTTTCCTCTAGCTCCTAAATGCTTCTTCCCCCACAACTAAAATGATCCCCATTCTACCTTACAAATCTAGCTAGACCTGAGGATGTACACTGGTACAGATAGGAACTGGAAACACAGGGAATCCAGGGCGGATGATCCCTTCAGGACCAGTGGTGAGAGTGGCGATACGAGGAGGGTAGAGGGAGGGAGGAATAGAAAGGGGAAACCGATTACAAGGATCTACATATAACCATCTCCCTGGGGGACAGACAACAGAAAAGTGGCTGAAGGGAGATATTGTATAGTGTAAGATAAGACAAAATAATAATTTAGAAATTATTCAGGGTTCATGAGGGATGGGGAATAATTATCAGCTGATGCCAGCGGATTAAGTGGAGAGCAAATGTTTTCAGAATGATGAGGGCAATGAATGTACAAATATGATGTATGTATCAATTGTGATAAGAGTTGTATGAGGCCCCAAAAATTGATTATAAAAAAAGAGAAAAGAAATAACAGTATGAAAACATCCCCCCAAAAAGCATGCCTCTCTTGTCACTCATATCCTAATCACCTGAACTCACTCCATGTGACTTCTTTCTGTTTCCATGAATGAAGGACAGTGGTTTGACAACACAGAAGAGGGGGGGAAAAAACAAGGGTGTCACCCAAACTGCTGAGTTTGAAAAATGTTTCCAAGAATGTAATCACAGATTAGACAAATGTGTGAAGTGTAATGGAGAGTACTATGAAGGGGATAAAAAATTTAAATGCATAGTTTTGAAAAAATTGTAGTTTTTGTCGGGTTCCCCCTAGTAGCTTCCAATATCATAGCAACTCAAGCCATCACCATACATCAAACTGACAGAGAAGGGGTGGGTTTTGTGTGTAGGTGGTGTTGGTTATTACACAGGGGCAAGGGACTTCTGGTGGCATAGTACCTTATGCCTTGGGTGTCAACTGTAATGTCAGCAGTGGGGAACCACCAGTCAGACCTCAGAAGAAAAGGATGAGGCGTTCTACTCCCATAGAGTTAGCCTTTGGGAAACCCACAGAGATAGTTCTGCTCTGATCTCATAGAGTCGCTATGGCTCAGCATCGACTCCATCGAAGTGAGCTGACAAACTAAAGGCAGGAGATCTGAAAGAGGATGCGGAGACGTTGTCTCAGGTACTTTGGACATATTACTATGGTGGAACCAGTCCTGCAAGAAGGGCATCATTTTTGGCAGAGGGTTAGCAAACAAGAGGAAGACCCTTACTTAGGTGGATTGACACCGTGGCTGCGAGAATCGGCTCAAATACAGTAACAAGTGCGAGGATGGCGCAGGACTGGGCTTTGTTTCTCTCTCTAGTGCACAGGCCCCTATGAATCCGAACTGACTCCAGGGCTCTACAATATCAACTACTACAACCCTGAAGTTCAAACCTACCCAGTGGCTTCCCAAAAGGGAGGTGTGGCCATGTGCCTCTGTAAAGATGACAGCTAGGGAGCCCCTGCGGGGCAGTTCTACTCTGTGGCACAGGGGCAGCCAGGAGTCGGAATGTGCTTCACAGCAAAGGGTGTGCTTTGTCTCAGATTGTGCCTGCTGCTGTTTATGCTATGCACTGAGTTTAACATGTGACACTCAGGAGCGAATGAATGGAAACACACCCATGATGCTTCCATGATGCCAGATGCAAGCTGACACTGTTTCTGAGTTCTGGGCATATTATTTTTTCAGAGATAATTTCCTGTAGCGGTGACACACCGAGTCCTATTTCATGTAAAAGCATCAGCAGCAGAGGAAAGCACTGCACAGAGAGAAGACTATGACACGTAACAGGCTTTCCATAGAGGAACAAAAGGGTGGATGTCTTGGGCTGCACTCTTTTCTTGTATACAGACAGTAAACAAGCTGAACACATCTCACCTAAGCATAACATTACAACTACTTGAAGCCCAGCTCAGGCATCTGGACAAGAGGCAGCAAGGAAGGATGGGAGAGAGTTAATGGGCTGGGCGTCCCCAAAGGTGCAGAGTGGGAATCAAGGGAGGATCCAGGACGAGCCAAGGCTTCTGGCAGAAGTCTGAGAGGAGAGCAGCAGAAAGGAGCTGCTCTCTGGGTCCTCACAGATGTAGCCAGTGAGAGAGCAGCAGTGCTGCCCCCTGGCGGTGTGCCGAAGGCAGGGCCGCTTCCCCCAGGGCTGGAGAGCTCTGGGGAAAGACAAATCCTGTCACTTTGGATGCCAAGTAAGGGGGCACTGTGTGCCGGTGGTGTACCTATGTTGGCCAAAGCGCTGCCCACTGTGCATTTGCTTCCCACAAGCACAATTATCCTTCCTCGTGCATCCAGGAAAGACAGTTCTAGAAAAACACAAGCAGTAAAATAAAACACTGCCAGGTCTCGAACCATCCTCACCATTGTTACTATGCCCACTGATGTAGCCACTGGTTCGAGCTGTTTTATTGCCCATCCTCCACTTTTTGCCAAGCATCATGTCCTTCATGGACTTGATGTCCCTTCAGGGACTGGTCTCTCCTGACAGCACGTCCAAAGATATCAAATGAAGTCCAGCCATCCTTTGTCCCCATGTTCTCTTGGCAGTCCTTGTACTTTTATTGCTCAGTGTCTGATTATTTGGGACCAGGCCTTATTGCTGCCCCTTCCTCACCTTGGCCCCCAATCCCGACCCCAAGCCCTGCACATCCACTGTGTGAAACCTCCTGTTCCTGTAACCATCCCTGTGCTTTTGTGTGGGGGGTCTAGCTGGGTTCCCCTGGCAATTCGCCAGCTGCCCTTGGGAAAGTTCATGGAGTCGGCTAATTAGTAGAAAAGCCAAACGTCCAGCTGAGATTGGTTTACTCCCTAGCACCCTTGGGCAGGAGCACAGCCCCACTCCCGGTCCCAGGTAGCCAACGACCACACCTAGGTTCTCCGGACTTGGCAGCTGTAACATGTGGCCTGGGCTTCCCCTTCATTTCCTGCTCCTTTCTGGCTTGCTGTCTGACTTTTCTTTGCGGAATTAAAGCTGCAAATTGACAGGATCCCATAAACACTCTAAAGCCACAAAAAAACACCAAATGCCCACCCAAACATGTGAAACTTCCAAAAATCATCCTTAGAAGATTCCCAAACCCTAAACATTCCTAAACCCCATATATGCCCTGAAAACACCATGAAAGCCCTAAGAAAACCTAAAATGCTGGGGGAAAAAAACACATATAATATGAAAAATACCCTAAAATCCCTAAGGAACTCTGTAACATCACTAAAAACACCATATTGTGCTGAAAAATACCTATACACTCTAAAAAACCACCCCTAAATCCCTTAAACACTCCCTAAAATCTTATAAAACACCCTAAAAACCCCAAACTACCCGAATGCCCCAAACACACCTTGAACGTCCACAAACAACCTAAAAGCCCTAAAAAATCACATGCCACCAAAAAGCCCTAAATGACCGCAAAATGCCAACTCATAGCCACCCTATAGAGGGCTTCTGGAGCTGTCAGTCTTTTATGGGAACAGCTTTATCGTTCTCCCAAGGAGAAGTTGGTAGGTTTGAAACCCTGACCTCATATTTAGCAGTCTAATAATTGCTGGACAGTGCCACCAAGGCTCTACTGGTGTAGTGGGTTACACATTGGGCTGCTAACCTCAAGGGAAACGGTTCAAAACCACCACCCACTCCTTGGGAGAAAGAAGAAGCTTTCTTTCTATTCCCCTAGATTTCCAATTGAAGGTGTAAAGTAACCTGTTAAATGCTCGCAGTGGCAGCACAATGTCTCATAACCATGGGGAAATGTGGTTCAGAAACTTCAGAAGCAAGCATCCACCAGTAGGTGACTAACCAGCAGTATTGACTTGGGCAAAGAGAAGGTGACATGGAAGGGTAAGGAGAAGAATGCGTGCAGAGGGCAGGTTGGCAGCTGAGCCTAAGTCCAGTAGAAACAACAGCAGAATGGCCTGTTCCTGGAAGGGCCACAGGAGATGGTGCGACTTCATGTAGCCCCCACTTACATGTGTAACAGCAGCAATTGCCTGAACACGTGGTCTCCCCAGGGAGGAGCCTTTGTGTGGTGTTAAGATGCTGTTACTGTCTGTTGTACTGTGGTGGCCTGCATTTGGCTGTAATGGTGGAAATTTTGCAGCCAGTAGTTCAAATGCCTGCTGGGTCACTCACTGCAGGTAGACTTCAGCAGTTTCCAGACAGAGACGAGGGAGGAGGACCTGGTCTTCCACTTCTGAAAGAACTGGCCAGTGTGAACCTTGTGAATGGCAGAACACTATACCTGAACATGAGTACCGCAGGCTATAAGGCATGATGGATTGACACAGTGGCTGCAGCAATGTGCTCAAACATAGGATAGTGCTGGCCTGGAAAATAGTTCATCGTCCATTAAAAAAAATCATTATATAGGGGCTCATACAACTTTTGTTGTTGTTTTTCCCTAAGGGAGAGCAGTGTATTGGTACACTGAGAGGTATATAGATCAATGGATACGAACAGAAAAGCTACACATATATTCACCAGTCAACAGGAAACTAGCCTTCGAAAAAGGACACAGAAATATCCAAAGGGACAAATTCTGCTTGCTCAACAAATGGTGTTGGACAAACTGAGATACCGTATGTAGGAAAATGAAGCAAGCCCCAAACCTTCCCCCATGCACAGAAATTAACTGAAGAGGGGTTAAAACCTGAAAGTAAACCTCCGGGCTATCATAATCATTTTTTCGATGACCTCATCGGTCAGAAATCATTGTAGGAACGCCAAAGCGTTCTTGTGTTCAACGTCTACATACATAGCAGGTGCTCCAGTAAAGGGGAATCTTGGTGGAGCTGGCTCATCCATTCCTGAAGAGAGTAGAGCACCACGTTGGCCCATCACAGAGCTCAGGTGTAGAATCTTCCTCACTGTCATCCTTTATCTCAGCAGTGTCAGTGTTGGATTATGAATTTCCCAAAGAACCAGTATCGCTCAATTCTGTGCACAATGCTGACTCACTCTCGCTGTTATTTCACTGGTCTAAAAACCCATTTAGGTTAAAATGACACTTTTTTGATGCCATGACCTAAAATTTTTAGTGAGAAAATGTTCCCAATGACATTACATGGGTCTTCGTCTAATCCTGATGCCATGTTCTTTTTCACAGAGACCAGCTTCTTGTATAAATTGCTCAGCATACAGATGGAATAAGAACAGTGAAAGGATACAACCCTGATGCACACCTTTTCTGATTTTAAACCATGCAGTATCACCTTGTCCTGTTCACAGTCTCACCTGGTTCTATCTCTTGGCCTTTGCATAAGCTCCATATGAGTACAATGAAGTGTTGTGCAATGCCCATTCTTTTCCATGGTATCCCCAAGATTCACCTCCTTCCACTCGTGGTTTCCAGAACGTGGGGTTGGGACAAAGCCTGGATAGTCTCATGGCAAGACCAGATCAGGAATGGAGCTGAGCCGGGAGCAGCTTTATTTGCTTGCTCCAGGGAAAGTCTGCCAATGTGACTAAGCCTCAGGGGCTTTCTACAAATGATAAAGGTGAATCCCTCTCTCGTTACCCACTGATCATCTCTGAGCCTCTTGCTCTCATATCCCTTGCACAGACCTCTACCATTAGATGGACAATTCGGTAACGTTTGAACACTTTTCTGATGCTGAGCCTGGGGAGCAACTAATAGCTGAGTAAATATTGATTGAAAGATGGTGAGTGGAAGAAAATAGCTTTGCCAGGTCCAGGTTGTGATGGAGATGAGAGTGTTACCAAATCCTGCTGTCCCCATGGTGGGTTTGCTGTATTGTGCCCAGTCCTGAAAGTCTGAGCCAGGGGTTTTAACGTGGCCCCTTTCAAAACATATAGGTGGAATTCTTGGACCATGAGCTGTCCATAAAGCTTTACCAAGGAGATGTCCGCCCTGGAGCGAAACAACCCAAGAACCTAGATCTTCGTGAAGGTGTTGGTAAGGGATGCAGCGGAAATCATAAACTTGACTGAAAGCAAAAGAAACTTTGCCTTCATGTGCCTGCAGCTGGACGAAGTGGTGCTGGAGCACACCCTCCTTTGTGATTCTTCTTGTTCTTTTTATGAGCTGCTCCCTGGCCTGTGTAGTCCCGTAAATCTGGAAACTCTTTGCTGGTGGGGGCAATTGTTATATCCTCCCCCCAGATCCAGATGTCTTGTCCATGGTCAGTGTGCAATCCTTGTTTGCCAGAGGAGTGGGGCATCTAAAGGCAGGCAGGGGTCACATACTTTTTTTCTACACTTTCTAGAAAGACCAGAGCTAAACATCTTGCAGCCCTTTTCATGTCCTCATTCTTTTCTGTATTTATTTTCCATGAAAGAGGAGAAGAAACGCGACAGCATCTACTGACAGCAAGTCAAATGCCATCGTGTGTGTTCAGAGGGCAGGCTGGTTCTCATTTGCCTAACTCATCAGTCCCATCGTGCCATGTCCATGTTAGATTGTTTAGGGAAACAGATGACATATGTTATGATGCTAAATAAGCTGAAACAGTGCCAGGATGGAGGCAGAAAGGTTTTATTTGTTTGTTTTTAAATGAAGCATGGCTTTCTAGTGACTTATTGTGGTGGGGAAGGGGGGCACCGAGAGCAACAAGACATGGCTGTGACAGTGGTCTGGGAATTGAGACAAATCATTGCTTCTGCAGCAGAGATGAGCTGCCTCTGACCTGTCAGTTACTTGAAGGGAGACTCTGCATTTGGTCAGACAAGTCTCAGTTGGAGATGGTACCAGCTTTCCTCCTGAGCCTCTGTGGTTCCCTTTGAACTACACAGGCCCGAATCGCTTTTAGCTGAGCAACAGCAAATGGCAACACAGACTTGCCATATTGCTCTTTTGCGTACACTCTTTAAAAATCATACTAAATATACATGCATCAAAACATTCGTCACTTCCACGCTCTACAAGATTATAATTAAGTGGCATTCTGCATGTTGTTCATATATCATCCTTACCCATTCCAAAATTATGTCATCACCCTTATGGAAGCTCAGTATCGTCTCAGGGATGGCACTTCCCCTCCAGGCCCTACTGGGTTAGGCTGGGTTGACTAGAGAAATAAATCCAAGGACACTCATATAGGTATAAGAAAGACTCCACCTCACTTATTTGTCCAATTGACATGGCATTATGTAACAACCATACTTACCTTCCTACCTATCCCTGGAAACAATTGGGAGATGTTTGTCTCTATTCATTTTCCTAGCCTAGATATTTTTTGTAAGTGGAATTAAGCAAAATGTGTCCTTTTTGAAGCTGATTTATTTCACTCAGCATAATGCTTATGAGGTTCATTCCTCTTGTAGCCTGTGTCAAGAGTTCATTTCTCTTTATGGCTGAGTAGTAGTCCATTGTATATACCGTAGGCAACATGTTTGACTTATCCATTCACCTATTGATGGGTATTTAGACCGTTGACACGTTTGCGAGATTGGGAATAATGTTGCAAGGGCCATCTGTGTATTTGTATCTATTTATGCGCTTGCTTTTAATTGCTTATATCCTTCATTTCCTTTTCTTTCCTTGTTAGACTCAGTATGATCCCCATCTGCCCATCCTCTAGCCTCACAACCTCTGTGTCTGATGTGCCAGGATCTCACCAGAAGCCTTAACACCAAGATTCTGAGCCCTGACTGACCATTCTGACCATCCAGGGAATTGAATATTCCGGAGCACACAGAAGATGAAGTTATCAAAACTCCTTAGGCATAACCGAACAACTGGAGGGAGTGCTTTATTGGGCTGGGGGGCTGGGGATTATAGTTGTGAAGGACACCAAGAACAATTGTCATTACCTAGACTGTAAAGACTATGTTCGACATCCATGCTGGTGAGTAGCAGCTGGATTTCAGAAGCTCACAAGTGGCCATCTAGGTGGCAAGTATTGTCACCCTCACTCTGGAGGAAAGAGTGGTGAGTGGACCACATGAACATTAGACTTCATGACTCTGAGCACAGAATAACTAGATGATCTCCAACTATCAATTCCAACTTCTTTGAAAGGGATCACATCCAAAGGTCCTAGATAGTGAAGCAAAATTCACAGTCATAAAAGAGACCAGGCTTATTGGCTGGATAGGGACTAACAGAACCTCTGAAACGATGGTCCTTATTCACTAAGTTTGAAAATGAACTCCTACCTGTGGTTCAATATTCAGCCAAATAATAGATTGGTCTATAATGGGAGCAATTACACAAGTGAGGCACGCAAACCTGAAAACAGCAAACCATTTGATCTCAAAAGGGCAGTATTAATCCAAGGCCCAAGTTCAGAAGGGTAGGAAGAGAGGAGGAAGGGAAACAGAAGACATAAGTAGGGAGTGGAACAAGTCATATTATATTGTGGAGATTGCAATAAGTGGCATAAAACACAATGGGTATGAATTGTTGAATAAAAAACTGATGATCTTGGTAAACCTTCACCTAATTCACAATAAAAACTTATGAGAGAGAAAAAAATCCAAGCACCTAGGCTGCATTCCAGGCCAATAAAATCGGACTCAGTGGAGATGGGACAAAGATGTCTTTTGGACAGCTCTCTGGCGATCCCAATGAGCACACAGGCTGATACCCACCAAATGGAAACTATGGGGTAGCTGCTTCTCCCGTAATGCCTCGGGGGAGCGCTTGGGTCCCTCAAAGAATGCGGGATGATGAAGGGGCAAAGGTCATCAAACCTCACCCACAGCTTTACACTGGGGGGCTGCTCTCTGAGGAATGTGGGAAGGGTCCACTTGCATGCTGTCTCTGTGCAGCAGATCCAACAGACTCAACACCTTTCCAAAGCTGGCAAGAAAGTCCGAGAGACTAGATGTGGGCACCACGCTGTGAGTTTCCCAGAAGGCACGAGACAGATCGAGAGCAGTCACAGGAACACAGACTCCTCCGGAAATGCCGCCATGCGCAGAACATGCATCTCTAATTTCATTTCACACTGACTCAAGCATTCAGTCCTTTTTACGAAAACCCAGCTTCTCATTACAGTAACCGGTTTAAAATGACAATCTTCTGTTGAGCAAGTCTAAGAAATGACCTTCCTTTATTTTACATGGTATAAAAATTCAGTTTCCTAGGCCGATGGGCTCTAGGGACAGGTGTTTTTATGTACTAGACATGGCTTTCAAAGTTCTTCAATTGCCTAAATTAATAACGACTTTTTTCCTTTGGCTTTTCTAAGGGACACATTAATTTCAATCTTTTTCTAAGGAAGTGAATCTCTAGCTATCTCATTTGGATAACTTTCTGCCTTCAGAGTAGAATTTGAAATAATCTGCAAGGTTACCCCTTCCCCACCCTGCCCCAGCAGCCCAGCCTCTTTCTTCCTTCCAGCCTCCAGCCACCGGGGTTTGGTTGGGAAAGGAGATGCAGAAGGGAGTCTCTGGATTTTTCTATCAAAAGGTTGGCCACAACCCCCAGTAGACCAAATGTAATTCATTATGGTGGGTTTTGGTTTTACTACATTAAGAGTTATCCTTAGGGAAATTACAAACAAACAGAAATAGGAAGACTTTATATTTTATTAACGGATGTACTGCTCAGTCTCATTATATTTTAAAAGACAAAGTATAAAAAAAAAATCTGGCTCCATTTAAAATGTCCTGACTAGCAGAACTTAAAATACACAAATCTTAACATGAAAGTCTAGATGAATAAATAAAATAAACAACGAAACAGCTTTCTCAGGAAAAGCCATAATAAAGAGCTCGACTATTTTTTCAGCTGTTTAAGATGCTCGTGTTAAAGGGAAAAGAGTATCATTGTTGACTTTGAAATGTAGAACCATTTGCTTAATTCAGTGATGCTAAAATGGGCAGTTTGGCTGAAGAAAGAAATTGGCTTGTAGCATTTGATGAGCAATTTCTTCTTTTGAATATAGAAATGACCAGGGATGCGGACACGCTTTTTATTCTTTTGAGGACCCTCTAACCAAGAAATCTTTTAAATGATCATTACACAGTGAATGCCTGGAGGCTCTGGAAACTATTTATTTTGACATTATTATAAGCTCAAAATGATTCACCAATGCAAAAGAAGAAGAGAAAAAGCAATTACATACTAAGCTGTAAACACTGGAAGCTTTTCTGTGCTGAAAATAATTGGACAGAGTTTTTTCTTTTTTTAAGTAATAGTGTCCAAAGAGATTCAATGATCTTATTGCTTATGGATTTGGAGCTTAACTATATTCCTTATTTTAAATTTGATATTAGAATAGCAAGATTATAGACCTTGATACAGTGTGACTTGGAGAAGTATCGTTTCATTAAATTATCAAGTTAAGGCTCAAGGAGCCTGATGGAATGTGTGTGACCATGAGGCCAGCCAGTTGGAATCCGCTATGGCTCACAGAGAAAGATGCGGTTCTCAGCTCCTGTAAAGATTTAGAACTTCGGGAACCCACAAGCATAGTTCTACGTTGTCCTTTCAGGGGTCCTCAAACTTTTTAAACAGGAGGCCAGTTCATTGTCCCTCAAACCCGCTGGAGGGCTGGACTATAGTTTAAAAATAAAACTATGCACAAATGCCTATGCGCACTGCACATACCTAATTTGAAGTAAAAAAAAAAAGGGGGGCAAAAACACCCGGCATGCTGAATAAATGTCCTCTGAGGGCCATGTGGTCCGCAGGCCATAGTTTGAGGACCCCCTAGATTGATATAAGTCAGAATCGACTTGATAGTGTTAGGTTTCTGGGGTGGTTGACCTCAGTTCTTGCTTAGCAACGCTGAAAGAATTCATATGGCAGAAGCACTTTTGTAAATCCAAGTGAATGTTATGAAAGAAAGTTTCAGGTATCGCAGTCCCCAAAAGTCCCCACTATCTCCGGAAAGCACGCCGGGCTGCATGGCAGGGGTGGGGAAAGTTTGCAGCTGAATATGGCGGTTTCATGGGAGGAATACCTGAGCAGGAGTGCAGAACCAGCTGAGGAGCCACGGCAGGAACCCCCAAGGGCCTCACCCTCCACTTGCAGAGCACGTGAACAAGGGAGGGCGACAAGGAGCCCAGGCCTACTTCTATCACCTCCCAACACCACTGGAGGGCATTGGTCGATCGTACTGGTTGATTTTGGTGCACTTTTGTGAAGTCCTATTCTGTATGACCAGGTGGACCTTCCACCTGGGTCTACATGACTTGGGTCAGAGCATGCTCAGTTCTGAATTTTGCCATAGGTATCTAATGAGTGTGCCTGATTTATTTCCAACCCCTTTGTTGTGGCCCGGACAGCTCATTTTCGTTTAGTGCTGGCATTTGGGAAGACAAGCCCTAATCTAGCAACCTGTCAATAGCAGTAAGTGAATGGAATTAAAACTCAACTCATAGCCATAAATTCAATTCGGACTCATAGCGACCCGAGAGGACAGGGCAGAATTGCCCCCTGAGGATTTCTGGGGCTGGAATTCTTTACAGGAATAGAAGTCTCTTTTTTCTCCCTCCCAGTGGCTCCAAAGGACTGACCTTGCAAGGAGATGTCCAGCGGGTGCCTGCAGGCTCCTTCATTGAAAATCTCTGCTAGTTTATGAAGCGGGAGGGAAATTTTGAGGAGGCCGTCTGCGGCAGAGTTAACTCCCCATTAAAGCCAATGAGCTTTTCCACATCTCTCAAAAAACAAACAAAAAAACCTAAAGTGACTACTTCAGATTAATATGCTGTAGGTAGAACCACCTCCCACTCAGCAAACCAAACCAATCAACCAACCAACCAAACAAACAAAAACACCCCAAATCCTGTTGCCTTCAAGTCAGTTCTGACTCATGCTCACCCCTTGTGGTACAGAGTACAATTGTTGCATGAGGTTGTCTAGGCTGTACCCTTTATGAAAGCAGATGACCCCTTCCTTTTGTGGTACAGCTAGGTGGGTTTGAACTGATAACCTTTATATAAGCAGCCCTATCCAGCGATCTATGTCAACTAAAGTGTCAAAGCATGTAAAGACTGATCCACAACCCCCACTTCTCTCTTCCTCTTCTGTGATGACCTGGAATCCACCTTTTGATCTGGTGGCACCATATTTGTGAAGCAGCCCGAATCACTGACGGACGGTGTGCAGGACAAACACCCTGTAGAATTGCCCTTCTAGCGTCAGAATTTGCATGAACAAGAAATAAACTTCTAGATTTTAAGCCACTGAGGTTTCATGGGTAGCTTCTTTCTGCAGAACAGACTAGGCTATCCTGCCTGATCATCTCTTCACAGGGTTTTTGTGGAGAGCTACCGGAGCAGCTCGATCCAGGGGAGCTGCCAAAGCAGATACCTACACTTTATCTGGGATTGTAGGTTGTAGTACCAAAGTTTTTATTTGCCCGGGAGGCACTGAGTAAATTGTTTTTCTTCTGAAAACAGGACAATATGTAAGTAAGTTTGGAGACATATGTAGCTGGAGCTGAAAGTCCTCTTACCTTGCAGTTTTCTTTGGTAGAGATAGACTTGTTCTTAATGAAACCCATGACAGTCAGTGTCACAAATGACTTCTGAGGAGAGGCCAAACAGCTAAGTCAAGGCCAGCCTACCGTTCTCTTAAATGCTGTCTCATGCTCTCATCTGCTCTGACGTGTTTGCTCAGGGGCATGTGGCAGCCACTGGGCGGGCCTTACCATTGGCACTGAAAATCATTGTAGGGGATATTAGAGGATTTACATCAAGAAGACCTGACTTCCTGGCCATTGCTCGGGGGCCACAGTTCCCAAGACAATCAGTGTCAAGGGCAAAACAAAATAAAACATGACGAGGCCTCTGGGGCTGGGTTGAGCTGGATATGTAACCAAAGCCCCCTTCTACCAGGATCTTCCCAAGAGGAGATTGCTCTTTTCCATAGCTAAACAATTTTGTTTAACACACGTTCTGCTGGGGAACCTTCTGGGAAGCAGAAGAAAATAAATCTGCCTTCCTTTGAATTAAGCTGGGTTGGGTCCAAGCCCTGTGTAGTGTGTATTCTTATCATAACATCTAAAGGAGTCTCATTTCACCATTCTTAGCTATTAAAAAAAAAGTTCCAGGCACAATAATTCAATTTAAAATTACACACCAGGAGTAGTTCATATTTAATACACTTTATACAGGTATTACAGGTACAAGGGACGTACTTGTTAACTGCCAGGTTGCTGGCTTGAACCAACCAGCTACTCCACAGGAGGTACTGTGTTTCTGTGAAGATTTTCAGCTTGGAAGCCCACTGGGAGAGCTCTCCTCTGGCTTGAGTCTGAAGGTGCTTGACAGCAGTAGCCTTTTGTTTTTATAGAGGTATAAAGCTTTCTTTCTTTGTTTTTTTTTTTCTCGGTATAAAGCTTTTTAGAACAACAAAAACAATTCCTTTTGGAAGTAAGCCAGAGATAAAACCACAAGTTACATGCTTTACTTTTTTTCTGTCCTGCTGCTGGCAGCCACCCTTTCATCGATTGTGCACACCAGCATGGTGGTGAAGTGGTGAACTCTGCGCTCTCACTCCCCTGGCTACACACTCGGTCTCCTCACTCATCGTGTGGCTTCACCCAACGCACGGAGCCTCCTGCAGGCTCCTCACCCTGTGTGTGTAAAAGTGCGAAGGAGACAGACTTCCTCAGAGCTGTGCTTTAGAGAGAATCCTCCTCACATACTCAGCACCGCCTTGAATAGGGCAGCACTGCATACATGACATCTACTTGATGATTGTTGATGGTGTGGTGGTGTGTTTGTACGGATAAAAAAAGAGCCCTGAATGGTTATGTAACAAGTAAGGGAATAAATAGATCTTCCTTCATCCACCTTCATCTTTCATTGTTCTATCACTCTCTGATTGCAATATTAGAGGCTAAAATGGGCAGAATTCCCACCTCTGAACAAAGTTTGTGCACATGGGTGTGCATGCTTGTGTGTCCATGTGAGTGTGCCTGTACAATGTGTGTGCACGTGTGTGTGCACATGTGCACTGGAGCCTGGCAGCAGCAGGGGAGGCGCCTGTCTCTGTTCAGCAGTATCTGACGGCTGCTGCAGGTGTAATGAGAAGTGATTGGTGATCTGTTCAGGGAGCTCCTGGGGTGGACTCAGGGAAGGAGCAGCAAAGAAGACATACTCATCTCCCCCATATGTAGATGAGGTGATGGAGGTGGGCGGTAGAGGAGCAGCTCCTTAGTAATGAGATCACAGGGGAAAGGCCTTGGATGAGGTGCCAGACATCCCTGCTTTCCCAGAGAGGGTGGGGACTGGGAACGAGGCTGCATCCTGCCTAATCAGTTACAGTTGCTCTGTCGCTCTGGGGAGGGAGGCAGATGAGGCAGGGAGCTTCCGGAATCTCTCATCTCCAGTCCTTCTAGGTGGATGTGGGAGCGTGTGAGGACGGCCACACTGGAGGGTCAGGGTTGATCGCCTTGCAGTGTGGAGCCCGGCCTGGACCTGCGTTGTGCAGGGTGACCAAGGAGCTCTGAGGGCAGGGTTCTGGGTGGGGGCTTTGTCTACTAAGACCCACAGCCGCGCCCTGTGTCGCAATGTTGGCATGCAATGTGCAAAGACTTGAGACAATGTGAAATGGACCATCCACTTCACTTGGAAAGACAGGAGGGCTGAAAATCAGATTGGGAGATCTGATCTCGTTTGCTGCACAGTTGTGAGAGGAGATATTCCTGGCTTCTCTCATGTTGGGAACCGGGCATAATCAGCCTGACAAAACCAAGGCCATATTGCCTGCCCAGCAGGGCTAAAGCCACGTCACCTCAACCTTATCTTACCCTGACACACACCAGATGGCCCACCCTTGTCTGCTCCAGCACCGGACATTCCAACTGCAGACTTGCGGCCGCCTGCCCTGTGTGCTCTACACTCCCACCCTTCCTTTTTTTTATCTCTCCTTTGAACTCCCTTGTTTGCCTCACCCTTTATAGAGAGGCTTGTGTAGCAATAAACTCAGACCTTGACAAGAATCTGCTTGGTCTCGCTCCTCTCTCTCGCCCGTTTCTCTTTCAGGCTGGGTCCTCCTTGGAACCCCTCGAATAACTGAGTCCCGCGGGTTGGGGCACTCTCACACATGAAACTATATTCCTCCTCAGGCATCAAGGAGGTGATACGAATGCTTTGATAGCCTAGTATCTGTCAGCTGGGAGGCACAACATAGTGAGAGCCCTTATTAATCACTTGGAGATTAGCTGAGGGGTGGGAGAAGCCAGGCATGAGGCTTTCCAGGGCTGCTCAGCCTGCACAGGAGTCCTTTCCTGGGTTGGACAGAGGTGCTGCCATCTGAAAGCTCAGATAGAGCAGTTGGAAAATTAACTGACCTGGTACAAGATCTATTTACATATATCAAAAGATCCTGGGTAATAACATCTCATGTTTGTGCAGCATGCCACATTTGTCAAAGGGCTTTCTCATTTACTGTCTTACTTGGTCCTCAAACTAAGAGGCCTTTGGGCAGCTATTGCTGTTTAATTTTGGGCGTGGTAACAGCTTTGGGTATAGTACTGGGCTTGGAATCAGGCTGTGCAACCCACAGCAGGTCACTTAGCTGCTCTGGATTGGCTTTCTTCCTCTACGAAGGTCAGCGCTTGGACTAGACCATTTTCCCAGTGGCAGCTCTGCTGACATTTTGGCCAACATCGTTCTTGTGGGGCTGTGTTGTTCCCTGCACCAGGATGGCAGTGGGACTCCCTTCTTCAGAATGTCTCCAGGCATGGCCAAATGTCCCCAGCAGAGCATGCTGCTGGGCTGGCGCACGGCAGGATGATGCACTCAATGAGTTGGATTTTAAGTTTTCAGGTACTTTACATGTCTGCACAGGGAGACTACATCAACAATTACCCAGCAGTCAATGGGTCATCACTGACCCTCTCTATAATTCCAACTGAGATCATGAAGCACCGACTGAGTTTCTGAGCTTAGCACCCTGCATGGCACAAGTTGTTTAGCACTCAGCTACAAACTAAAAGGTTGGCAGTTCAAACCTATCCAGAGGCCTCTTAAACAAAATCCTGGTGGTCTGCTTCAGAAGAGTTGGAGCCATGAACACCCCATGGAGTGAAGAGATATAAACATGAATGTGGATGTGACTCTAGGTATAGCTACAACCGGGAACCATGGAATCAACTACATCATGGAATCAACTTCAACTCCTGGCCTCCTTGTGTGTCCAAGAAGAACTGTGCTCCCCAGGGTCTGGAAAGGCTGCTTGGTCTGAAGTAGATTTGCAGGCCCTTCTTTCTAGGTGCCGCTGGGTGGCCTCAACCTTCCAAGCATGCTATTAAAAGCCAATCCGTCACCTGTGTGCATCACTGAAGACACACAGACACAGGGAGCAATGCCCTGGCTGGGGCACTGGAACAGCGCTGGCATGCAGTGAGTGCTGCCCAGTTAGCGAACAGGTCTTCCCTTGGTACTTTCTCAGGTCTGTGTGAAGCTTTCTAAGCATCCAGAGTTCTCAGCCTGATTCTACTGCCAACTTGCAGTGTGGCTTCGAGCTAGTCTCTTGCCCTCTCTGGGCTTGATAACAAAAGCAGGGCAGGCCAGCCACAAATATCGTGTGGCTAGCAGGGGAAAGCAGTTGAGGACACAATTGCAGATGGAGTTCATCCTTTGGACTCATCGCCCCTCCTCCCTAACACACCCCCCCCCACTACACACACACACACCTTTTCAACTGCACCAGATGGGTTTTAACTTTCCGGCACCAGAAAAGCAGACCTTGAGTTTTTTCCTTTATGGAATGTAGGCCATCCCTGCTTATGTGTCACATTCAGTCCTCGTTCTTCTCCCTACTCTTGTCCCTCCTCCAGTCATCAACAAGTGACTGCAGGGCGGTTTCCCAGCAGGGCTGTGCTCAAAGATTCATAATGCTGGGTTTTCCTTTAGTTCTCCACAGTCTTGGGCTTGGAACAATCCAGGCATTACCTTATCAAATGCTCATTTTAGGGGGGAAGGACGGGGGCACTGGAAACACCGTATGGGCTCAATCCTTTTCTGCACGTGTGTGAGGGGTTTCCAGGAGTTCGAATTTCAACTTAAGTGATTTATTTTTTGTTGTTTAATCGCGTGCCTGTCATCTGCTGGACATTTCTTCTACAGTGTTTTGTTGTTGTTAACCCCATTTCTAAGATCAGAGATAGAAGGGTCAGGCACAATAGGCAGTTAAATTGACTCAATCTGGGGTGTGAACCTGCTTCTGTCTGGTTCCTCATAGCCCTCAGTCATTTTAATGCAGGTGTTGTGAAGGGTGTGGGTTCAGCAGCCACACACTGCCTCATCTCGCCTCCTCGTTGATAGGCTGTGTACCCTTATGTGAGTTGTTTAATCTCCTACCAAGCTTGTGAGAGCACTACTTTTATTAGCTTCATTTTACCGAGACTGTGAGAGGTCAGGGGAGCGAAGGCTTACATATTGCCAGGCATATAATATGCTAATGATAGTCAAGATATATAACTAAGCATTTCTCTGTTCTTGGTTCTGTCAGTACCTGGTGTGGCCACAAAGGAGAAACCTGGTTTCCTGCTATTTTGAGCATCTAGTGTGAATGGCAGGAGATAAGTCACAAGCTAATGAACCCTTGTGGTGTAGTGGTTAAGCACCCTGGGCCCGGCTATCAAAAGATATAGTGTCCAGGGTCTTAAAGACTGGAAGATAAACAAGGGGCCATCTAGCTAAGAAACAACAAAGCCCACATGGAAGAAGCCACCAGCCTATCTCGACATGATCGCTGAAGACAAAGCGGGTGCATAAGCAAATGCGGGCATGTTTTCCTGATGTGCACTCACCCTTTACATAAAACTCTCTCTTATACATACGCGTTTCTGTGGATTTGTTTCGCTAAGGCACCCAGACTAACATAAGCAGCATGGAACGCATTTAAGAAGCCTAGACAAGGGCAGGGCAGGATATTTGGAGGGACTGGATCCAGAATTAGAGAGGAAGGGGTCCTGGAGGTGAAACGGGCTGCTAGCTCCCTGTCCCAAGGGGGACAATGAGACTGCTGGCTCCCATGAAGATTTACAGTCTTGAAAACTCCATATAGGGTCACTGTGGTTGGAATCCACTGGACGGCAGTGGCCTTTTGGGATTGAAGGTGGAAGCCACCAAAGAGCCTGCGGGGAGTGTGTGAACTTCTGGAATACAGCGAACAACCTCTGCACATCTGCTTTTCGTGCTGCCCAAGTCATGCATTGACATTTGTCCAAAAGTGAACCATCACAGCTGCTCTCTCAGGAAGCTGGGGGCTGAGCCCGCTGGTTCCACTCTGTCAGCATTTCTGGTCCGGGTACCTGCCCTCTGCCCCGGCACAGGCAATGGGCTTTTGGAAGCAGTGCTCCCTGGGTAGTGGGTGTGATTTGGCTCCTCTGGCCTAACATGATGAATGCTGAGAGGGGGTGGATACTAGGGGGTTAAGCTCCCTGACCTTTCCCTAGCCCAGGGGAAAACTTACTATTTAAAGTAAGTTTTAGACAGAATCTTTAGAAAGATAAATTGTTTACTTAATGTACACAATTACTCCCCAACACATCTGTTTTGTGTCTGCTCAACTCAACCTCATAGGCTATGGATGACCTTGAGCAAGTTTTTAAAGTCACAATGGGTTTCTACCAGGATTGAGAGTTCAGCTCTCTCAACTCTCCAATTGGTTATTAGCACCATAGTCTCATTTCTATTTATGGATTTACTTTGTTTGAGGGAAAAAAGACTCCCAATTCAACTTTATTTTATTAGGAACTCCTTTGCTATGTTTTACACAAGAAAAAGACACAAACCGCTGTTCTGGATGAAGGAGAGCATCCGCATGAGGCCACAATGGTGTCGGAAGGACCCACAGCCACAGTTACTTAAATAAAATGACACTCATTCTGTCCTGCTGACTCTGACTCATAGTGACTCTGTGTAGGGATCCTGAAGTTGCTACCTTTACAGGAAGCAATAACCTCATCTTTCTCCTGTGGAATGACTAGTGGCTTCGAACCAGCGATCTTGCTGTTAATAGTCCAACACTATCCAGCATCACCACCTGAGCTCCTGAAAGCTTAAATGAGACATGGAAAACAAACACCTTTGTCACAAAACTGTCCCTGAAGACGGATCAATTCATGGAGTTGCGGGAGGGCCTGTGAGAGCATGAGCGGGACCTTCATTGGGATGTGCACACGACCGTATATCGCTGAGTCTGGCCCGGGGAGTGGACGCAAGTTTTCCACTGCCGGTCAGCAGTAGGAAAGAACTCAATGGTGGCTGAATGTGTGGCCCCTCAAAATGGATTTAGGGTCTCCACATAGACTCTCACTGTGAGCCACAGCCTATTGCTCAAAATTTAAGCTTAAATATGACTTAAATGCCTAACATTCTGTTTCCTTAAACTAGAGTACTGCCAGGATCAACTAGAGGCCTGGATGACCTATCAGGTCTGAACAACGATCTCAAATCACTTCACATGATCCATTCCACCAGTCATGTCACCAGTCACACCTCCTCACTTACCCATTCCAGAGACTGTGCCTGTATAACCTATCGACTAACACATTCCCACATGTTGTGATTATGAAACCAACCATCATGCTGGAATAAGGACCAATCACGATGTAAGGGGCAGGGTCAATGGGAAAGCAAGATAGGGGCTGAGGGGAGCCAAGAGGGTCCCGTCACTCAATCCCTAAACCTGATCTAATGTCACTAGACTGGGGTCTTCCTCACATCTCAAGGGCACCCGATTCATGATTGAAGTGAATTGTGCTTATTCAATCTTTGTTCTGCTTACCGTCCTGCTATGCTGCCTCCTCTTCTTGCTTTATGTGTGTGGCTCCCTCTGTTGTGGTGACAAATGGCTTGAGAGGGATTTGACATAGGGAGAAAGCCCACCCACATCAACTGTCACCAGAAGCAGACACTAAGTTCATTTCTCTCACCTCACAGAACTATGCACATCAGACACTGGTAGAGCTGCCCGGAAGGGGAACCCTTAGTGCAGTGGTTCTCACCCTGTGGGTTGCGACCCCTTTGGGAGTCATATGACCCTTTCACAGGGCTCGTCCAATTCATAACTGTAGCAAAATTACAGTGATGAAGTAGCAAGAAAATCATTTAATGGTCGGGGGGGGGGGGTCACCACAACAAAAGGACCTATATTAGGAAGGTTGAGAACCACTGCCTGAGTGTGCTTAGGACTTTGCTGCCCTCAGGGTCACCAGACATTCCTGAAGGCAGAGTCACTGCAGGAAGCCCTTCTGGGAAATGCCCTGAAGCCAGGTCTCAACCAACTCCATCCACCCTCACCCTCCTAGATCCTAATCATAGGCTGCATGGAAATGCTCCCTGCCACTTCAAAGACTGTAAGTCCATGGGAGCAGAAAGCCTTCTCTTTCTCCCTTGGAGTGGTGGCTGGTGAGTTCAAACTGCTCACCTTCTGGGTAACATAACCCACAGACCAGCTCCCCCTGAGCTCAGTTAGGTTTGCCACACAGCACACATTGTTGGGAACCTTCTGAAGTAGCTGTGCCATGTGCAGGTTGGGGGATTTCGCACAAGATGCAGAATTCCACCCTCTCTTGGAAAAAATAATTTTTGCAATAGCCTTGTATTCTCTTCTGGATCTGAGTAGCAGCTACTCTCATGCAGTCCTAGCACATACATGCTAGGTCTTACGCCGAGTCTGCTCCATGCTTTCCTGTGTCCTATGTGGCGCTGTAGGCACCCAAGGCATGGACTCTGCAGCCTGGGTTCAAATCTCTCCTTTCCACTTCCTCACTGTGTGGTCATAGGCTCATGACTTTATCATCCTGTGCCACTGATTTTTCATCTGTAAAATGAGGCAAGAATAGAGTCCACACATAGGCTTCTTAAGTGAAATAATTGAATTATTATATACAAAAAGCTTAGAACATTGCTCGGCATCTTGCAAATACTGTTAGGTAGCTTAGCATAGGGAGTGGGTCATCCATTACATATGCTCAGGTTCAAACTTCCGGCCAGGAAGGGGTGGTACACCTAGGTGGGTGTTACACCTGGATTGGCCCATCTGAGCCAGGTGAATTCAATCCAGCCAATGGGGTTGACCAGGACCATCAACCATGCCTCCCTGTGGAGGAATTGAAATGGCAGGATCTTGACCTCTCCGATGTCTCCCTTCACCCACTTTTCTGTTGTCCGTCCCCCAGGGAGGAGGTCACATGTAGATACTTGTAATCGGTTTCCTCTTTCCAATCCACCCTCCCTCTACCCTCCCAATATCACCACTCACAAATTATCAAGGTTTCTTGAGGGATGGGGGAGGAAGGGGTAAAAATGAGGACTTGATTGATGCCAGGGGCTTAAGTGGAGGCAAATGTTTTGAGAATAATGAGGGCAGTGAGTGTACAATGTGCTTTACACAATTGATGTATGTATGGATTGTGATAAGAATTGTATGAGCCCCTAATAAAACGATTTAAGAAAAGAAAGAAAAGGCAGGATCCTGGAGCCCACGTAGTGACTTTCTCTCCAGCAGCTTCTAGGCAAGCTGTGCAGGGGTGAGGGGCCCTGAGGTGCCTGTGTAAACCTGAAACTTCTTCTCTCAAAAAACTCACTTGGATCACAATCCAGGCTGCGGAGTGAATTCTTTCTCACGCGAAGCCAAGGACTGAGGTATATTTCTCCCACGAGAGATCTAACAATAGTATCTCTTATTATATCATTAGGAGCCCTGGTGGTGTAGTGGACTATGCATTAACCTGCTAATCGCAAGGTCAGGGGTTTGAACTGACTAGCCCCTCCGTGGGAGAAATATGAGGTTGTCTATTTCTGTAAGGCAATGGTTCTCAACCTTCTGAATGCCGCCACCCTTTAATACAGTTCATGTTGTGGTCACCTGCAACCATAAAATTATTTTCATTGCTACTTTATAACTGTAATTTTGCTATCGTTATGAATTGGATGACCCCTGTTAAAGGGTTATTTGATCCCCAAAGGGGTCGCGACCCACAGGTTGCGACCCCTGCTGTAAGGATTTAAAGTCTCAAAACCCCAAAGGGGCAGATCTTTGTCCTATTGGGAGTCAATAAAATGGTAATTAGGTTTTTTTCTGCATCAGTATCAGATTCTGGTGGCAATCTCAGTCATCCTGCATTGTGGTCTGGTTTGAACTCCGGAAATGACTGCCCTGGTTTGAGGTGAGGGCCACGGTGCTTCAGTGGTAGTCCTCTCATCGTCTTTCACCGGGAAGACCCGGGTTTGATTTGCAGCCAATGTGCCCCAGACTGTCAGTGAAGGTTTGTGTGTTGCTACGACACTGAGGCTTCAGTGGTGTTTCCAGACTGAAACAGAATAATGAAGAAAGACCTGATCATCCCCATCCACACATTGACCTATGGCCCACCACTGTTGGCTTCCTCTCCCAGTCCTGGTGGTAGCACAGATTGGCACAGTTTGCTCCACTGCCCATGAGGTGCCCATGAGAGGCTGAGTCGACAACCACAGTCAAGATCAACAGCTTAAACTCCATTCTGGGTCTATGGAAACAAGAACAACCTTCTGAAATGAGGTCACATTGCTATTTGGGACTGGGAGGATGCCTTTGTGATATGGATTGCACTCTGGATCCCGAGGGGGACTTTTAAACACAGCCACATAGCAGCTCCGGAAATTGTCATAGTGAGAAGGCAGGTTAAAAAAAAAAAAAAAAAGCTTTTACTGGCTTGCTCAAAGGAGGCTGCGGGTAGATTGTGGGGTGGAAAACTCCTCTGGAAATGAAAAGTTTTTTTCCTTACATATGCATCATTTCTTCTGGTCCTGAAAGAAAACACAAAGCAGACGAGAGAAGGAAACGGAGACTAGCAGTCATCTTGTTGGTATTCCCACAGCACCCCCTCCTTAAGCACTTGCTGCCATCTCATCCAACTCCACTCAGTGTATTTCCACCCGGCAATGATGCAGAAATGTCTGCGTACTCCAGTTTGATTGTAGTCGGGCAACGTTTATGGCTTTGACGTTCAACTGAGCATGGCAGGACGTCTAGAAACAATTATAACCAGCACCTGCTCTGTCTGTGCTGTGGGCAGGCAGTGACGGATTCCCAGCCTCTGGAACACTAGTGTTCCCTCCCAGCTCAGGATAATGACGGTGACACTCGGCCCCCTTGTTGTCTGGGGAGCTCAAGGAGCTCTCCTCTGAAACCTCAACTTATGGGCATTTCTTTAAGTGAAGACATCAAATTAGTGACTGGAAAGGAAGGCGTAGGAGATGATTATTGGCCACAAGACAAGCCTCAACCGCCTCCAGAGAGCATGTCTCCTAAGTACCAAGTTGGCGGTGACAGCTAGGGGGCCCTGGGTCACCGGGTGGTGTTGAGCGGGGACTCTGGGGCCCCAGCGTGGGACGCTGGCGGGTGCAAGTTCAAGAGGGTCAGGGGCTGATGCCTCCCCATGCCCCTGCCCTCCCCCAGCAAGGGCGCTCTGGGGTGCTGGGTCCTTGAGGCCCCGGCTGGCGGGGCCGCCCACGGTCAAGGCTTCGGGCACAAGCGCGGGTGTGCTGAGGCCTGCGCCTTCCGGGGGTCTGGGCTCAAGCAGGTGGTCGCGGCGGCTCCGTGGGCGGGCGGGCGCCCAGCAGGATGACCAACGACCCCCGGCGCGTCGCCGGCACCCAGCGCCCGGGCGTAGAGGCGGGCGGGGGGGCTGCGCTCCGCTGCCGCCAGGGCCCCCTCCTTCCGCGCCCCCCCCCCCCGCGCCAGGTGAGCCCGGCCTGGGCCTCGGCGGGCGGCGGGGCTGCCCTCTCGCCGCCCTCCAGCGCCCCTCTCGCCGCCCTCTAGGGGCCGGGCCGCGCCGAGCCGGGCGGCCGCCGGCCGGGGCTGGGGGTTGGGAGGGGCGGGGGTCACGGGCGGGTCGCTCGTTCGGCTGCTGGCGGGGGGCGTGGCCGGGCGGCCGCGCGCGAGGCCGGGCCAGCGGCCGCCACGCCCTCGGGCTCAGACTCCGACTCCGGCTCGGCTTGCCCTGGCGGCGGTGGCGCCGTGAGGAGGAGTCCGCGCTCCTCTGTGGCGGCGGCGGCGGCCGGCTCCAGGCCGGGTTTTGGCGCCGCCCGCCTGCTGCCTCCTGGCGGCTCCAGAACTCCAGCCCCCTCTCTATCAGCCTCTCACTCCGTCTCAATACGTCTCAAGATGGCGGCCAATGTGGGATCGATGTTTCAATATTGGAAGCGCTTTGATTTACAGCAGCTGCAGGTCAGGCTTCTCTCTCGGCCTCTCGCTCGGGGGTGGGGGCTGCGGGCGGTCGCGGCGTCCCCGGGGGGCGCCGGGCTGCCTTGCCGCCGGGGAGCCGCGGCGGAGGGGAGGAGGGGGGTGCCGGGGAAAGCGGGGCCGACTCGGGGACAAGTCCCTCTCACTCCCCGGCCCCCATTGATAACTCGCTTGATCGGAAATTGATCCTCTTTGTTCAATTCATCGATCAGCCCAAAATGGCGCCGGGAGCCGCCGCCGCCACCGCTGCCCCTGGTGTCTGCCCCCTCCCCTGGCGCCCGCCCCCCCCCCCCGGCCCCGAGCTGCCGCCGCCGCCGCGGGACCGGGGAGGGGGCGGCACCGGGCGCCCGCGGGGTGCGCAAAAAAAAAAGAACTTGAGGAAATTTGTGTTTTTCTTTGCTGTCTCATACCCTGTATTCTTTTATCTCCTCTCTGAGATCCTTCTGTAAGGGGATGTCCAGTGCACTGCAAATAGGTTTTGGGTCTATACCCGGCCGTCCCCTCTCATTCTCCATGATAAGATTTTTTTGTTCTCATGATGCCTGTTGCCTTATCCCTTTGAAACTTTGTGATCACACAGGCTGGTATGCTTCCTCCATGAGGGCTCTGTTGCTTCTGAGCTAGATGGTTGCTTCTTTACCTTCAAGCCTTTAAGACCCCACACGCTATATCTTTTGGTAGCTGGACACCATCGGCTTTCTTCATCACATTTGCTTATGCAGCCGCTTTGTGGTCAGTGATCGTGTAGGGAAGGTGAGCATCGTTTAATGCCAATTTAATAGAACAATGTTCTTGCAATGAACGAGTCCTTGAGCGGAGGCCCTATGTCCATCTGCTACCTTAATACTAAATCTATAAACATATGGACATAGATCTATTTCCCCATGCCCCTTTGTAAATATATGTACATGCCTTTATTTAGACATCTATAACTGGCCCTTGCTTCCCAGCTCACTCTTCTATACCCTTTGATTTTCATTTTGTGCCCACTGTCATGCTCAGTCTTCCTTTGGGTTTCAGTAATTCCTCTTGGTTACATTACCCTTGATCACGCCCTACCAGGCCTCCTGCATCCCCCTCACCACCGATTTCCATCACTTTTTGTTCCCTTGTCTCTGGAGTTCTTAACACCACTACCTTTCTTCCCACCTCCCTCTCTCGCATGTCCTCCAGGATGTGCTAGTTCCGTTTTTTTTTCTCCTCCAGATTGTTCGTTCAGCCTATCTTATTTAGACAGACCTGTAGAGGCAATAACATGCACAAAAACAAGAAAGAACAAAACCAAGCAGCAAAATAAACAAAACAACAAAAATCCAATTACAATAAAAGAAAACAAAGGTCAACAAGATAGAAAAGCTCATAGATAGTTTAAGGACTATGTGTTGGCCTTTAGAAGTGTTTTCTAGTCCAGTCTTTTGGGGCACCAAACCCTGACCCTAAAGTCCACCTTTAGCATTTCCTTGGGATCTTGCTGCTCCTTTTACTTGCTCTTCTGCTGTACCCCCTTAGTGTTATGCCTCGGTGTAGCGAGATCAGTTTGGGGGTAATTCCCACACTGTGTCTCCAGTGTTGTCCCCTCTAGGGCTATGGGTCTTTGAGGGACGTTGTGTCTCGTCGTGGGGCTGGCCATGTGGTCTTCTATGTGAACTGACTTCTCTGAGTGGGAACATCATCCTCAAGGTCTGGTGGGACAGGATGTGCTCCACTCTCCCCTTCTCCCCTTCATCTCTGTGTGCTCTGATCAGATAATGTCTCTGTCCAGGAGATGCAAATTCAATGCTATCCTCTGAAATAAAATCTTTGGGAGGGGTTGTGGGGAATATCTGCTCAGATCTTTGGTGTGTCCAGGAGAGAGGGACTGCTCGGCTGGGCACAGCCACGAGGGGCTCAGAACTCTGGCTCCAGAAAATGGTTGTAAGTTTGGCTTTGTTTTTAACCAGTTGTGTGCCTCTGGGTCAACACCTGTGTTTTTTTGAGTTAGTTTTCTGATCCGAAAAGTAAAGGTACTCCATTGTCCAGACTCCCATGTCACCAAGTGATCGATAGGGGCTAACCAGAGCCTGATTCAAATAGTGTGGATCTGTTAGGTGCCTTCTAGACCTGGGGTGGCGATTCTGAGCCCAGGACAACAATAATGTCCGAGAGGTGATATAGGTGGCTCCATATTGAAACAGGAAGACCACTGTGGAGATTTTGTCCTTCCACTGATGGCCACAGGCCACCACCTCACGTCCTGCAAAAACAGTTTCCATGGCTCAACAGCCAAGCCAGGGGCCAGTGCCTTAAAAATCATATGGCTAACTGGGACAAAGGGCAGACAGATATTTTTTATCATGATGTCTTGAGAAACCCACCTAACCTCCATGCAAATCTTCTGGTGTGAGTTATTTTTGGAAGCAATCATATGCTGACAGTAATTCAAATCTTTCCTTTTGACAATTTGCCTGTACTCTTTTCTGAACCTGAGAAGGTAATCCCTGTGTCCAATAAGAAATTGACTGGCTGGCCTCCTACTTGGACAGTTAGCCTGGGATCCTGGGGACCAAGTGAAACAGAGCACTGACACCTTCATTCAGCTTCTTCAAGCATTATTGTCTCTTGCTTGGGATTTTCTAGGTGTGGATGAGGCCCGTCCTCTCTATTGGAGGGTTGTCTGCTTCTCCTGGGGTATTCAAGGCACTGATTTTTCCAATGTCCTTCTTTCCTGCAGTAGGCACATTGATCCTGCCCCATGGCTTGGCGGTGCCCACAGGTCAGTCTCTCCGTAAGTGGGCCATGCTCTCCTTTTCCTGAGTCTCTGGGGTCTCTCATGGCAATTACTAGTATTTTAACTAGTTTCTTTGTCTCTGTCGTGGTAGGATCATCTCTGTTGTTACACACCCGCTGAGCCACTTGTACCAAATCACTAAGATTTTTCCCGTCAAACCCTTCCCACTTCTTTTTCATGTCTGAGGCAGACTGAGTAATAAAGGCAATACTTATTGCCCTCCTGTTCTCGGGGCCTCCAGGCAGTTAGGGATATAAAGCCCGTAGGCTTCCATCAGTCACTCTAAAAAGGCACGCAGACATTCTCTTGTAAGAGCCTGAAAATTCTCACTGACCTTAGATAAATTCATAGGTTTTCTAGCTGTTCCACTGAGGGCCTGCAAGAGAAACTGGTGATACCTGGTTAGGCCTTCTGTGCCTTGCAAGGAGTTTGGATCTCACATTTTTCGTGCAGTGGCAAAAAGAGTTTCCCTCACATGGGGAGTGCCTGCTGTCTGACCATCATGTCCATTGACTGCTTACTGGGCCTCTCTCTGGCAGGGCTACTGTACCTGTGTTGTGAACAGCACCTGGAGAAGTTGCTGGCAATTTCTGGAGGTGGGCTAATGCATATGGAAAACCGTTTCTATCAAGGAATCAGACCTGCTTTGTCAGAAAAAGGGATTTTGTTGATTCCAATTATACAAATCACTGGAATACAAGGGGATATATACCCAAAAAGGGACTCAGGGGTCTTCCCCAGGTGTTGGGGCTGCTTGCCTTGAGTGTAGAATGGCTGCTGCCGAATCATCCTTCTTGGGGGGTGGGGCGGTCGAGATCCCATACCAGCCCTAGTGTATGTTGGGGTGTGGACTCAGAAAGGAGTTATGAGTATTTCTCTCTCTCCAGCCCCATGCACCTGACAGGGTGGCAGTGATAATGAAGGGTCGTAAGCTAGTTCTCCCACTCCCAGAGTCCTCCTGCAAAAAGGAATAAAGCCGAGACGGAGGGGTATGGGGAGGGGTTGGGGAAGGGCAGCCTCCACCTTAGTGGTTTTAGGACCTTGGGTCTATTTTTTTTCTGGTCCTGCCATGTTTCCTGAAATCTTGAAACAAGAACCCTTTCTGTTGCAGGAGGAAGTAAGTCTTTTGTTTATGCTGGCTTATTAGTGGCAATGTCATTCCACGCATCAATTTTAGGGATCAGATAGGGATGTCCTGGTTCCCCATAAACATAACTATGAACTCTGAGAAATAGGGGAAGGGAAAACGAGTCTTGCATGGGCAAATCAGGAACTCCTTCTGTCCAATCACCTTTAAACAAATTGCGGAGTCTCCAGGCTTTAGGGCTGAAACTACATTCTCTTTGTGAGCGCCTAGAGCAGGGGTCCTCAAACAATAGCCTGTGAGCCACATGCGGATAGCCGAGGACCTTGATCCTGTCCGCCGAGTGTTTGTGCCCCGTTTGTTTGTGTGTTTTTTTTAAACTTCAAAATAAGGTATGTGCAGGAAGCATAGGAATTTGTTCATAGTTTTATTGAAACGATAGTTCGGCCCTCCAACTGATCAGAGGGACAGTGAACTGGTCCCTGTTTAAAGAGTTTAAGGACCCCTGGCCTAGAGAAATCAGAAATCCGTAGTTCTGGGGAGAGCACTCCTGTTAAGGAGGTTTCCTTTCTAAGCAAGCCCAGACAGTGGCAATTGGATCTCGGTGCACCTCGAAATGTTGTAGCCACTCTCCATTCCCAGAAAGAAAACTACTCCGACCGCTGGCAAGTTCAACAGAAAAAGTTTTTTTTCCTGAGCAGCCCCAGTCTAATTGTCCAAAGGTTTTTATACTTTTGCAATGTGCAGGTGTGCAAGCAGGCAGAGTAGAGAAGCAGGGTGTTGCAGTTAGTCATTCTTAGTTGAACAAAGACTGCTCTGGTCGCTCTCGCGAATCTTCTGAGCATCCATATCCTTTGGGACATTCCCTTGGGCACATCTGCACAGCCTACCTCCCCTATATCAGCTAGTTCATTTACAGTTCATAGCTACTTTATTTACTTTACATGGTGCCTTCTGTCAGCTCATAATGGCTTCACTCTTGTCAAGGCTGTTTAAGCTTTTCCCAGAGATCCTATATAGCCGCCATTGTGGCCATGGGGAAACGGGGCCTGTGACCCTGGCCAAGATGGTGCCCACCAGCCCAAACATGTGGAAGGGCACTGCCTAGGGAGCTGGTTGAATAGACCTGGGAGTTAGCCCTGCCTTGTCCTGGGAGCCAAATATTTCCCTTTTCCCCTCCATTCCCTTTCTCCTGGCTTTTCAAACAAGCTGCTTTAGCCCTATAATGCCCAGCACAACATTTTTATAACATTTAATTGAAACTTATCTAGTACCAAACTTATAAATTATCAATGTGACAATTTGGTTACATTTCAAAAACATTGCACGTTTTATATATTTGAATGCCATATATACATATTGATAACTATGAAAGTAAAGAATAAAAATGTTTAAAATTATTTCCTGAATTTAAAACTTGAGGCGTTATAGTGTTAGTGTTCTACCAGTGTAGGTTTGTTCCTTGTTACAGGCTGGTTTTCCGTGGCCCAGGCTTAGGCCAATGGCATATGGAACCCTTCCTGTGTAACTGTTACCTTTAGGCTTTCAGTGTTGCTGCTTAAGGCACTTTTGGGGAAAGCTCTTACTACACAGTTCCACTGCCACGATGTTCCAGACAGAAATTCCAATTCCCTTAAGGTTCCCTGAGCTTCCAGATGCCCCTTCCCTTCAGAGATTTGAGAGTCTGCTCCCGCCAGCAGGCATCTTGGAGGGCCGTGGGGCCATTCCAAGCAGTGGTTCTCCTAGCTTGTCTAGAATAATGGTTGGACTTAAAGTCGACCTCAGTGAGTTGTCTTTGATCCCTTACTTCTTGCTGGGGCATCTTCCTGAGGCAACAGATTCAGGGCAATAAAGGGCTCGCTCTCAAGTGGGGTTTATTGACCTTGAGGCAGCAAGCTCTACATAGCCTTCTTTTGTGCTTTCTAGATGGGACTTAGCAGCTTCATACTCAGGAATTGCCCCCTTGCATGAATCCTGTCCAATTGGGATAGAGTTGACACAGAGGCTAGACAAACAAAAGCTGATACACTATGCAACTTTATTTGAGAAAGGAGAATGGTGGCCAGAGAATGGTACACTTTCCCTTCTAACCCTGATTCACCTGGAACAGTTTTGTAAAGTGATTGGAAAGTGGGCCGAAATGCCAGAAGTTACAGCATTTCTCCTTTTGAGGAGCAGTAGAGACCTTCATCCCCAGTGCACCCAGGAACCCCTAAGGCAGGCATCCTCAAACTGTGGCCCGTGGGGCACATGTGGCCTGACGACATTTATCCCACCCTCAGGGTGTTTTTGCTGCCTCTGCATGTCCTACTTAGTAGCCGATTCGTGCAATGTGCATAGGAATTTGTTCATAGTTTGGTTTTTTTTAACTATAGTCTGGTGCTCCAACGGTCTGAGGGACAGTGAACTGGCCCCCTGTGTAAACAGTTTGAGGACCCCTGCCCTAAGGGATCCTGGACTTAGGGGTTACTAATCTCCCAGCCCTGAAACATCCCTGAACATTCTACTCGTTGTAGGAGGCACCATGGGAATTTGGTCTCTGGGTAATTTACAAGTCTTTTATTCAATTTGAAGCCAAGAAAATTAAAAATGACTCAGACACTTACTTTCTTTTGATCCCTGTTGACTCCCGCTGTAGTATTCCAATATTACAATTTAACGCTATAACGCATGACCTTTTCATTCCATTCAATTAAATGTGTGTGTATAGATAGATAGATAGATAACTATGAAAGTAATTAATGAAAACAAAATTTGTTTGACCAAAGTTAATAATTGAGGGATAATAGGATTAAATAGAAGCATGGTTCTTAGCAGTGGGTCCAAACATTAGGATCATAAATGAAACAGTGATCTCAGTGCACCCAGTAGTTCCCAAACCCTGTACCCTCATAGGGGAAATTGTGGATGCTTTTACTCCCGTGCCTATACTTAGAACGAACAAACACACATGCCTGATAATCCTAAGATTTTTTTTGTTTCCTGTGACACTCACCTAATTTCAAGGGCACTGCCACCTCACAAGCCTAGCCTTGCCTCAGTTAAACTGTTCACCCTTTTGTCCGTTTGTTTGTTTTTCCAGAAGTTCTCAAGTTACCAAGCCCTCTGAACCAAGTGTGCCACCTCTAGGACCACCATCTCCTGGACCACCTCAACCTTATCCATCCTAGACCTGAATGGACAACCCCTCCCAGCAGAGTAGAAAGGGTATGGACCCAAAGCCCCACTTCTCCCTTTTGCCAGCAGGAAGGACCTAAAGATGTCGTCGCCTTGTACCCCAAAGATTTGGGTCCATATCTCTTCAGGGTGTAAATTTTAGGTAGCTAGCATAGGGACTAGGTTGTCCATGATACATGCTCAGAGGGCCAAGCTAGCCACCCAGGAAAGAGTGGCACGCCGAGCGTGCTCAGAGGTCCAGGTTTCCAGTCAGGAAGGCCAGGTACACCTGGGTGGGTGCTGCACCCACATTGACCCACCTAGGCCAAGTAAATTCAATTCAGCCACTGGGGTCCACCAGGGTTGCCTACCATGCCTCCCTATCTCTCCTAAAACACAATTGGATCACAAACCTGGCTTTGGCGTGAATTCTTTCTCATGCAGAGCCAAGGACCAAGGTATATCTGTCCACAGAGAGAAAAACCTAGGAAAGCTCTTTGGAGGCAGCAGCACTGCACATGAGTGGCTATTGGATACTGTTTAGATGCATGGCTTTCTATTTGGAACTTTTTTTTGTCTCACCTGAATGGAAAGGAAGAGGTAATACTTCTGGATCACACAGTATCCATGTCCACAAATGAGCTGCTCATTCCACAGTCCTGGCAGTGCCTTTTGAAAACCCTCTGCTTTAGAATGTCACTCCTTGAAGATGGCAGTGGGAGTGGCTGGGGCCAAGTATGCTGCCTCTTACTCCCAGTTGCAGGTTTCTGGATGCTGATTGTATCTCTTACAGCATCAATTAGTGGGCTTGTTGTCTGCCTCAGGCTTTGTTCACAGAGATCCTCCAGCTAGGTGGTGGTGTGTGCGCATAAGCAGAGGCTTCCTGCCAATCCCCCATGAGTAGTAGAGCTCCCATGGTGTGGACTCCATGAAAGCCGTGCTCCAGCCAGCAGGATTACAAAGGAGGGTGGGCCCGGCAGGACAGGAGGGCCATTGCCCCTATGGAATGACCTAAGAACCCCGCCTCCCTCCCTGTCCAGCTCCTGGGACTATGGGCCCTAAGCTTCATGCCTGACTCAGGAATAGACACAGGGTGAGGCAACTCCAGGAGGTGATTTTGCTGATCTAATCCAGCCTGAGATCATCCTTGCATGTGCCCTCTGTCCAGACCTTTTTTTAAATTGTTCATGCAACACTAACCACAATGCATATATACATCGGTTGTGTAAAGCACATTTGTACATTCATTGCCCTCATTATTCTCAAAATATCCACTCTCCACCCCACCCAAGCCCCTGGCCTCAGCTCCTCATTTTTCCCCCTCCATTCGAGCTACCCTTGATAATTTACTAATTATTTTCTCATATCTTGCACTGTCTGATGTTCCTTCACCCACTTTTCTGTTGAGGTTAAATGTAGATCCCTGTATACGGTTTCCGTTTTCCAACCTACCCTCCCTCCACCCTTCCCGAGTCTGCACTCATAACACTGGTCCTCAAGGGCTCATCCACCCTGGATTCCCCATGTTTCCTGTTCCTATCTGTCCAAGTGTACATTCTCTAGTCTAGCCTGATTTGTAAATTAGAATTGGGATCATGATAGTGGGAGATAGGAAACATGTAGGAACTAGGGGAAAGCTGTGTTTCATCGTTATTATCTGGTACCTGTCTTGGTTTATCTCCTCCCTGACACCCTTCTGTTAGGGATGTCCAGAGGACTGTAAATGGGCTTTGTGTCTGTCCCCAGCACTCCCCGCTCATTCGCAATGATAAGATTTTTTTTGTTCTGATGATGCCTGCTACCAAATCTTTTCAAAACCTCATGATCACACAAGCTGGTGTGCTTCTTCCATGTGGGCTTTGTTTCTTCTGAGCTAGATGGGCGCTTGTTTTCCTTTAAGCCTTTAAGACCTCACATGCTATATATTTGATAGCTGGGCACCATTAGCTTTCTTCACCACATTTGCTTATGTACCTGCTTTGTGTTCAGTGATCGTGTAGGGAAGGTGAGCATCATAGAATGCCAATTTAATAGAACAGTATTTTTGCAACGAGGGAGTCCTTGAGCAGTGGCCCAATGTCCATCTGCTACCTTAATACAAAACCTATAAATATAGGGACATAGATCTATTTCCCCATGCTCATATATTTAAATATGTACATGCCTTTTTTTAAACCTCTATAATTGACCCTTGCTTCCTAGCTTGCTTTTCTATTCCCTTTGATTTGCCTCTTGGGCCCACTGCCATGCTCACTTTTCATTTGTGCTTCAGTAATTCAGTAATTCCTCTTGGTTCCATTGGTTCCATTTCCCTTGATCACTCCCTACCAGGCCTCCTACATCCCCCTCACCACCGATTTGCATCACCTGTTCTTCCCTTTTCTCTGGGTTTCTTAACACCACTACCTTTCCCCACACCCCCCTCTCTCCCATGTCTCCCCAGAAGTGTTGGTCCTGTTTTCTCTCCTCCAGATTGTTCGTCCAGCCTATCTTATTTAGACAGACCTGTAGATGTAATAACATACACAAAACAAGACAGAGCAAAACCAAGCACTAAAAGCAACAAAACAACCAAAATCCAATGACAATGAATGAAAACAACTCAACAAGAAAGAAGTGGCTCATCGTTAGTTCAAGGTCGGTTTGTTGGCCTTTAAGAGTGTTTTCCAGTCCAGTCTGTTGGTGTACCAAGTACTGGCCTCAAAGTCATCCTTTGGCATTCCCTGGGTACCTTGATGCTTCGTTTTCTTGCTCTTCTGCTGTACCCCCTTAGTGTTATGCCTCGGTGTGGCAGGATTAGTTCGGGCGCATTTCCCACACTGTGTCTTCAGTGTTGTCCCCTCTAAGGCTATGGGTCTTTGAGGGGTGTCTTGTCTCATCATGGGGCTGGCCATGTGGTCTTCTATGTGGACTGGATTCTCTGAGTGGGAACATCATCCTCAAGTCCTGGTGTGCCAGGATGTGCTCCACATTCCCCTCCTCCCCCTTCATCTGCTCCATGTGCTCCGATCAGATATGTCCCTCTCTCAGAGCTGCAGATTCACTGCCACCTTCTGAAATAAAATATTTGGCATGGGAAGGTGAGTTGGGTGGGAGGATCTGCTCAGATCATTTGATGGTTCAGGATAGATTGACTGTTCGGCTGGGGACAGGTATGTGGGGCTTAGGGCTCTGGCTCCCAACACTGGTTGTGAATATGTCTTTGTTGTTAACCAGTTGTGTGCCTGTGGGTCAACACCTGTGTCTTTTTGAGTGAGTTTTCTCATCTACAGAGTAAAGGTAATCCATTATCCAGACTCCCATGTCACCAATTGATTGAGAGGCACTAACCAGAGCCTGATTGAAATAGTGTGTACCTGTCAGGCGTGTTCTAAAAACACCTTAAAAGTCGTAAAAACACTATAAATGCCTTAAAAACCCTAAAACGTCTAAAATATTTCTAAAATGCTAAGACCACTCCTAAAGACCCTCTAAAACATCTTAAGACCATTAAATACATGGTAAAAGGCTTTCTAAAACACCCTAATGCGCCATAAGTCTTAAAAAAAACTCCTTACGTCCCGAAAACATAATAAATGCCCTAATATTATGCAAATGCCTTAAAACGCAAAATAAAGAACACGTGAAGCCCTAAAAACACGCTAAAAGTCTTTTAAAACCCCAAGAACATCCCTACAAAGCAACCCGAAGCACTATAAAACCCTGTAAAAGTCCAACAGCCTAATAGACATGAATTCACCATGAAAGCAAAAAATAATCCAACAAAACCCTAAAGCCCTGAAAACCAAAACCTAATCCCCCCAAACACTCTAATGCCTTAAGAAGCACCCTAAAATTTTAACAAAACACTAAAAGCCATAAAAACACATATAAGCCTAATAAACACCCTTAAACACTAAAATCACCCTAAAAGCCTTAAAATGTCTGAAAAGCCATAATATTCCCTAAAATTCAAATAACACTCTGAAGCCACAAATAACACACTAAATGCCTCCCAAAACATGTGGAACTTCCAAATCATATCCCTAGAAGATTCCCAAACCATGAACTTCCAAAACCACATAAATGCCCTGAAGACAACATGAAAGCCCCAACAAAACATAAAATGCTGGGGAAAAACACATAAAATATTTTAAAATACCCTAAAATCTCTAAGAAACCCTGTAAGATCACTAAAAACACCCCTACCTGCTAAAAAATACCCATACACTCCAAAAAATCACCCCTAAATCCCTTAAAAACTCCCTTAAACCTTATAAAACACCCTTAAAGCCCAAACCACCCTAATGCGCAAAAAAATTAAATGACCCCAAATGACCTTAAAGCCCTAAAAATCACATGCCACAAAAAAATCCTAAATGACCCCAAAATTCCAACTCAAAGCCAGCCTACAAGTCTTTTATGAGAACAGTTTTATCTTTCTACCAAGGAGAAGTTTGTAGGTTCAACCCCTGACCTATGCCCTTACCATATGAAGTTAGTAATCAGTGGTTTTGCAATTCTTTGAAGAAAGATGAGGGTAATTTTATCAGGAGTGAATTAAACTTGTCTAGTGCCTTGAGTAGAACTGATAACTGTACTACATTGAGTCGTCTGGTCAAGGAGCATGGGATATTATCCCATTTGCTGAGGTCACACTTGATTTCTTGTAATTTCTGTAGTTTTCCTCATATAAATCTGTTGTTTTTTTATTCAAGTATAGATATAGATATTTTCATTTACGCTTGGCTATTGTAAATGGTACTACCTGAAAATGTGTATTTCATTAATTATTATTTCTTGATCTATTTCTTCATCCTTCGAAATATTATCAGTTTGTTGTGGTAGATAAACATTAGGACTTTGCATAACTTAGAAATATTACATTTCACAGAAAAATCATATTAATTATGTCGACAGAGCTATAAAAGGAATGTTGCCCTGAATATCTTCAGATATGACAGCTGTTTCATTGAGAAATTAAGCCAGACAGACACAATGTGATGTACATTTTGTTATTTTCATGTGGGTTCCTTCACTCTTCCAAAAAAATTAGGTTCATGAGCCCCTTGGGGAATGAGTTTGAGTTCAGATCAGATGTCTATTTATATATTTGAGTCCTGAAGCCCATTTGATGGACTGTTCTGTTGCTTCCAAAGTAGTCAGTCACTTCCCCACCAATTAGAGAATTTGTCCGAAGCAAAAGTAAAAGTGTGGCGTACGACATTTGACTGCACACCATCTAAAATCACACTCTCATTTGGTGTTGGCAGTTTTACTTGTATTTCAATTGTAAACTACACTTCAGAATTCAGGCTAGTGAAAACGTTTCAGTGGAAAAAATTTGCACACAACTACGTGCAGTTTGTGATTCTGTTGTTCCCAAGCAAGGCTATGAGGACAAAGATGCACAAGCATGGGGGGCACTGCAGACAATGTGTGAAAGTTTCCAGGAGCTCAGGGGTGGACAGCGGCTGCTAATTCTCCCGTGCTGGCAGTGAGCTATGTGGGAGGGCTTTGTGTGAGGTCCCTGTGGGGTCTCTGAGAAGTCTCCATAAAGGATGCTGAAAACTTCATATGAAGTCTCTGTGCGAGGCCTCTGAGTCTCTCTGGAAGTCTCCAAGGAAGTATGTGTGTGAGGTTTCTCTCTCGGGTATGTGTGAGTGTCCTTGTGAGATGTCTGCTGAATTGTGGGGGGTGGGGGGCAGTTGTTTCGCTGAGGTCTCTGCAGGTCTGAGTGGGCTTCCCTTTGTTTGACCTCACAGCACCATATAAGAGGACCTGGTGGCAGGGGAAAGGGAAGGGGCTTGGTCCATGCACCCCTTGCTGTTCTTTCAGGGTCTTCTCTCCATCTCCGTGCACTTACCTAGCACGAACGGTAGGGTTCAGCAGCGGGGAGTCCGGTGTCCAGCTCTTCACTCTCTCTAGGAACACACCCAAGCTACCTGCTACCCAAGAGGCCCCAGATCCAGGCTCTGCAGATCCAGAATCTGATTTTTTACTGCCACAGTCACTCCAGAGGCTGCCTTGGCACAATCAGGACTCCAGAAACAACATCATGCTGCTGTACCAGCAGTCTCTGGGGCCTATGTCCACTTCCCTCCTCCACCACTGGTGTCAGTCCCCACCCACCCCACACACACACTTGGTGTCCTGACTGAGGCATGGAGGTCAAGGCTCAGTGGATGTCTTCCTCGCCATCCTTTACTGTTTAGTTCAGTAAACAGTAAACCCTGGCCCACCAGGGGTGTTCTTTTAAGCACATGAGAATTTACTCTAGCGGATCAACTAATCATATTTTGGGGGGCCCTCCTGCCTTCTTCTATAATCTGGTGCCCAGGAAATAAAACCCTGGGTTAGAAGCACAGAGGAAACACTGACCACTATTGAACTGGTTTCCCTTATCAAGACAGGTGATGTCTAATCTCCGTGCACATCCTGATTTCCCAGGAGTCTCTAGGGGAAGGGAAGGCTGCTCCCAGTTGTGACTTTCTTTGCAGCACTCAGTCCTTAGAAGCCACTCTCTCCGGAGAACATTCCTAGAGCACGTGCACGCGTGTGTGTGTGTGTGTGTGTGCGTGTGTGTGAAGATCACCAGCCTGGGGTCATGTTTCCTGAGAACATTCCTAGAGTGTGCGCGTGAGTGTGTGTGTGAAAACCACCAGCCTGGGATCATGTTTCCTGAGAACATTCCTAGAGCGTGTGTGTGTGTGCGTGTGTGTGTGTGTGTGTGTGTGTGTGTGTGTGTGTGTGTGTGTGTGAAGACCACCAGCCTGGGGTCATGTTTGCTGAGAACATTCCTAGAGCATGTATGTGTGTGTGTGTGCGCACGCGTGTGTGTGCATGTGAAGACCACCAGCCTGGGGTCATGTTTCGTGAGAACATTCCTAGAGCGCGGACGCGTGTGTGTATGCATGTGTGAAGCCCAAAAGCCTGGGGTCATGTTTCCTGAGTCCTGGCACCCTGTTATTGACTCATCCCCACTCTACCCCACCCTGGCTATCAACTCATCCTTCCCCCAGTCAGGAGATGGAAATCAAGTAAAATAACAGTTTGTCGCCCCACTAAAGATAGTATTGAGAAAGTAACCTTCCCTGCTTGAAAGCTGTGCCTTTGCTATCCAACCCAGTGCTCTCTGTAGGAGATAAAGTTCTGCTGTGGGGGCAGCTAGCTAAAGCTGGGGTGAAGCACCTGGCCGATTCCCCTTTGTAAGCCTGTGTTAGCTCCGCTTGTGTCTTGCGTCATTTCTGGGGATCCTCATGCTCTTTGGCCCCCTTTGCTACGTCCAACGCTTCATATTCTTCTTCACTGTATCCTTCCCTACCCTGTGTCCATGGTGCCTAACCATTAGTGGTTATTACACAGACGCTCATCCTGTACCACTCAGCCTAAGCTGTTGCTCCTTCTCCGGGTTTATATACAGAGGAAGGCATGTGAGCTGTGAACCGGATTTTCCCTTGGTGCAGTGGGTGAGCAGAGTCCCCCGCTGGCAGCCTCCCTAGCAGTTCCCACCCACATGTGTCAGACCTGGGACTTCCATCCTGGAGGTTACCCTAGGCTGGGAGAGAGGCAAAGGTAGCAAAATATGTCATTTTGCATTTTGTGACAGGTGTATTGAGGCGGAACCTCCATGCCAAACTTGGCAGCCTTCATCAAATGCACATGTGGGACTTAGACAGGCCGCCACATGTCTCATGCCTGCTTGGTACCATGAGACGCTACTTTGGTCTAAACCTCTTCTGGACCCTCGATGGAATTTCTTGGCTGGATTGCGCCTCTCAAAACCTATCAACTGCAGCCACATAACGTTGAAGACAAAGTAATGGCACCAGGGAACATTCTTCACTGTGTTGGGACCTTCTGAGGTTTTCACAGTAGGGGTGTTACCATAAATCATAAGAGGTGCAAAATGAAGAACTTGGGATGGAAGTGGGTGGGAAACACTGCTGAAAACCTCCTCCAGAGCCCTGCCCTTTGAGAAGTCAGAGCTAGCACTCAGAGAAGGAGACGCAGTATCTAACATAGTTAAAGGTATATTATGCCAACCTCGTCAATGAACTCATGTGGGGTTAATTGAAGGGCAGGGAGATCAATGGCTCTGTGAGCCTAACCTTTCTGGTCTCTTGCTCTCTGATAGTGCCACCAGGGTGGATATGCATTTGTTAGGTCCCTAAAGCAGCTGGAAAGACTCATTTCCTGGGAGATCCCTGAGGAGAAGCCGCATGGACCTACCCTGTTGCAGCCCTGGTTTCTGCAGCAGCCTCATGGAGAACCTGCCAGCGCACGGACTACAATTTCCTCCTGCAGTCATTGTCTCCCCGTGTGTTTTTGGATTGTGAGGAGGACTTTGTAGATTGGTGTCAGACACATGGGATACTATTGGACTGGTGGTCTTAGATTGAACTGGGTTGGGATGCTTTTCAATGTTCACTTAACCTTTATATAAAACTCATAAAATATGAGTGTATGAATTTTGTTTCTCTAGTCTACACAGACTAACACACATGACACCCCCTCTAGATCCCGCCATGCAACACAGAAGTCACACTTTAATGTAGGAGGGGGAAAATCTCTATTATGGAACAATGAATATCATGGCTGAGAGAAGCCATTAGCCTGTGCAGAATAGGCTAAAGTGGCTGGCATGGATACTTTCCTACTAATCAGAGCAGAAGAAGCGTCTTCTAATTTGCCAGATAAGACATATTCTCGAAGACAGTGACGTGGGCAGTGGTAAGGGTAACTGGAGTAAGCCCACCTCCTCCGCCTCTGCTGCTGCAAGCTGACTGGGCACACAAACACCCTGGGGGGCAATGCCTGAGTGTGGCTTCTGATATTGAATCCCCTGAACGGACAGAAATTTGTGAATACATCCCTGATACAGGTGCTCGTGGTGGGAAGGCTCTGGCAGTCAGGTATCGCCTGGTGGAGGCAGGGTCTCACACTTGCCACTCTCCTGTGTTCTACAAAGAAAGGAGCCCTGCAGCTGGAGGAACATCCATTAACTGAGGCCTGCGCTTCTTTTCGTGGACATAACGTTGACGCAAGATACTCCTGATGACAGCCTGGTGTCCCCTCTAGGACTTGGCCAACATCTGTCGTGAGCACCTGAGCCTCCGTGACCTTGTTAGGAGACACTGGTTGTCTTTGAAGGGGCCCAAGGCTGTGACCACAGGGTAATACGGGCTTTCCTTTTTGCAAAGGATCACCGTGTCCTGTAGATTTTTTGCTGGAGCAAATCCACTGGACAAAGTGCTTCCTCCATTTTTTGCTGTGGCCCTCAGCAGGAAGCTGTCCCTTCTCTGGTGGGAGCTGTGAGGACTTGATCTCAAGGCACTCAGCCAATGCCTTGTCTTGCACAGGCTGGCTTAACCCACAGACTTGGGAGATGCCTCTTCCCGCTAATCCTTTTCCATGCTCTTCTGGATTGGGCCATTTATGAGTCTCCCTCTTGTCAGTGGGAACAGCATCCTTCCTTCTCCTTGTCGAGGGGTCCTGAAGGTTGGGGCTTTTGAGCTTCTGCTGCCCCATGTAACTTGCTCTAGCCACCACGAAGCCACTTGGCCCTTGACATATTGGCTTATCCCCAGTGAACAAATGCTGGGGGCGGCAATGGACCACCTGAGAAGGCAAAACATTGGTGGCAGTGAGCACATCAGTGGTGCAGTCCTGAAGGAGCCCGTCAACAGGACAGCATGGAGAACCATCCTCTGCCTCTACCTCCACCTGGAGCTTAATCTCACTGCACACTCGTGCTGTAAGGCTTGGCTTTTCAGGAACTGGAGCACACTTTCCAGGTAGCAGGAAACTTTTACTACATCCTAGAGCCTCGAAGCACCCCCGGGTCCACATCATTGGTTTGAGATTTTGCCAGCACACTGGTTTTGAAAGTGTCTCTATCGTCTAGCTCTATTGAAGAGGACTTCTTGACCACCACCAACCCTGTCTCTTTGGCTCTTGAAGATGGACATTCAGAGTTCACTTCCAATCTGGGGCCTCCTGGGGCACAACTAGCACCCTCTTTCCTTGACCCCTTGCTGGTCAGTACTGGATTTGAGGTTTGCTCTAGGCTCTCTCTCTGGACACTTTCATTCTGGAAGGTTCTGCCAAGGATACTGGGCATGAAGGCTGGAAACGGCTGCCTGAGGGACAATGAGCATCCACTGTCATTATCAAGTGGGGGGTAGGCTGGGGTTCCCTGAACAGGCTCCTCTGTAGGGGAGCAATCAGCAAAAGGACTCTCCAGGGTAGGGCTTGATTTCTTTGTGGTCACTCTCTCTCCCCAGTCTGCCTGACAGGGTTCTCCCAGGACCTTGGCAGCCTCAGTTACTAGGTTAGTTCAATACTTAGGGGTGGCTAAGCAGGTGGACTTTGGAAAGGACATTGCGTTGTCTTTTCTTGTCCTACAGAGGTTTGTGGGCTCAAGGACTTTGAGGGGCATGCACCACCTCTGCCTCATTTGGAGCCTTACGATATGCGAGTCCAGCACCTGTTGAGTGCCCGGGCTGAGAAAGGAAAGGCTCTGCGTTGTGTTCAGATCTTCCAGCTCTCCCCAGGAGGCCACATTGACAACATGTGGGTGGGTCAGGGAAATAGACAAAGCGTGCGTGGTCGCAAGACATGAACGGCAAACAATGCCAGGGATCTGATCCTTTCTAATCTGCTCCACCTTCCTGCACATGTGGACATTCAGGGTGTTTTCCAGTAGGATTTTATTTGGACCCCTTAGGGTGTAAGTTCCTGCGTTAATCCCCTTGTGTATCCTCAAATCACTTAACTCCTTTGAGTCGGCTCCCGGAGTTCCTTTTGGGCAGTAGTTTCCTGATCCACAGAGAGATAGATTACATTTGGATATTTTCCTCAAGTAATTCCCTTGTCCATTGACCGAGTTGTTCCTCAGCTGGACACCGGCTCTGCAGCACGCAAGCGACGGTCCAGGGTGTGTGCATCTTCCTGGGGACACCGTCTTCATTACATTCTTCCCCTGCTTGTCTCCAGGTGTTGAGCAGGAGCATTCGGGCTGCTTCATATCCAGACAAGTCCCTGGCCACTTTTCCTGTGGCTGCTTTAGTGTCAGAGACTCAAGAGTCCCATTGCCGAGGGGCCCCTGCAATTGAGGGAAGTTCTCTTGGCGGTGGAGCTCCGATTGCTTCAAGCAGCCAGGAAGCTTGGGGTCTGTCTTTGGGGTCTGGACCTTCTGATTGTCCTGGGGATGAGTGGGTTTGTGAAGACAAAAAGCTTCCTGGGGTGGTGGTATCATAAAGGGTAAAGAACTCTCACTTTCCTGTTGTTTCTTTAAAAAATGCCTTTCCAGCTGTTGAAGTGAATTTGGAATGCGTGATTGGGACTTAGTGTGGACGGTAAGACAGGATTCATCACAGGGACTCTTGTGAGGAGGAGGAAAAGGTACTGCGAGTGGGCCACGGGGCTGTGGACCGGGCGGAGTCAGGACTGTAGCAGGCGGTGGGGCCTGGGCTTGGCATGCAGTTGGAAGTAAAAGTTGGAATCGACCTTCAGTGTAGGGCAAGGAGTGACGTTGCAACAAGAGTGGGTACTCTTTAGCTTGCATTTGAGCTGGTAAGGCATTAGGAATTTCATTAAATAAGACAGTGGGAAACTCTAGGGTGGATCCAGAGACCCTGAGAGCAGCTGCCAGAGACTCGCTGTGCAGAAAAGGTAGACCCCAGAAAAACTCACTGAATTTTTGTGGAAAATGCTTCTGAGCACTGGGTATCTGCTCTGCTTTGATGCTGGCATTCCAGAAGGGCTGGGGAGGTGCAGTGATCTGCTCCCCATCGAGTGCCTTCAACATATTTAAGGCCTGCAGATGGTATTCTGATACACCCTTTCCTTTTTCTTCCCAAATATTCCATTTCTCTGCCTTTGTGATTTCTATTTCCAGCAGTTTGTGGACATTGGGGTTGAGCAAGGTGGGCCTCCCTACTTCCCCCTGCCTCTTTGTGGGTCCTTCCCGAAAGGTGTCTTCTTGGGGGTGCCAGGTAGAGTGCTCTTTCAGAGACCCAAAGTATTCCAAGGAGGGAAGCTGTAAGTTCTTGGCAGCTGCCCAACACTGGGGTGGGGAGGCAGTAGGGAGGCCTGTGGGATCCTGACTTGTGATGGCTGCCATGGCAGGTGTGGAGCAGCGGTTGTGTGGAGATGGGCTCTGCCTGGGCCTTGCCAACAAGTCATTCTGAGAATGAGTCCCTGTGGGGTGCGGGGCTGGTGAGTCCCAGAGAGTGCTTGGAGGCTGCAGGTAGGCCTTTGAATCCGGGGGTTTGGCACTGGGTGAGGGAAGAGCCAGTGGTGTGGGTGAAAGACTGTCAGGTTCATGGGAATGTGCGCAGTCTGGTGATTGACTCAAGGCGGGTAAGACATGAGAAGTTGAGATGCACATCTGGGCCCGTGGAAGGGTGGAGTTCTGAGACCTAGGTGTCCGGAATGGATGAGCCGCAGAACCGTGTGGGGCGCGCGTACCGACGTAGACTTCAGCTGTACCTCTATTTCGCCAGCTACCAGAGAGGGCTTGAGCTTTCTGTTGACCAAAGCTGCCAGTGTCAAGTGGGTTTCCCAAGTGGCTGCAGGAGACAGAAGGACCAGATTACAGCCAGGACTGAAGGGGCAAGAGACCTAGCAGGCTAGCAAGGGTCGGTGCAAGCTCAGCCCCTCCCCAAGCCTTGATGGCCTGCTCTTCCTGCCCCACCCCACTGCCCGGGACTCCTGTCATTCTCTGCCCATCCCTGAAAGTGTCCCCCAAACCAGCGCATCCCAGCTGCTCTGCAGCCCGAGGCCACACAGGCACCCTGGTTGGAAGATGCACCCCGCGGTGAAGCAGGAAGGTTACTTACTTCTGCCTAAGACGCAAACGCAGGTTCTGAGCGCCATATAGTTCTTGCAGGAAGCTTCGGAAAACTGGAAATCAAGAGAACCGTTATGGTGCAGCCCTCCCAGAGGACCGAAAGGAATGTCACACGGGCTGTGCACTTAGGACGTTGGACTCTCCAGAGCTCAAGGTCAAATGATAGCTTACTCCCACGGGCAGGAGGTGCTTTGGCATTTCAAGGAGCATCGGTTTCCAATATTGTCTGTGGGGTCTCAGTGAGCAATCTGAACCTTGGCAAAGTTACACAGCTTATCGCAGTTACCCCTCAATGTTCCACCTCCAAATCCACCAGAATCTGCTCCTGACACCCCCACTGCTCCCTACTGGGTCCTACCTTGGCCAGCCTTCATCCCATTCTAGGCCCCTCCTGTACATCTGGGAAATATCTGGGTTCTGTTTCCATCCACAGTATCCTTTTGTTCAGGATTATTACCTGAGAGAGACGGGCTGTTGCCACTGGCATCCTGCAGAGGAGGGGACAGGAGAGCTTACAGAGTTTGGTTGAATGGGCAGAACCTTACCTTTCAGAGCGTCACCTTTGTCCCTTGACCTGCTGCTTCTCCTTGTCTCCACCTGAGGCTGGGGCACAAGAGAGGAAGTCAGGCTGGAATCCAATCCTGCGTCTGTTCTTTGTGACAAACTGCAGGCATTTACTGGTGATTAGAAGAATGACAATCTCCATGGAATGACTAAAGCCCAGAAACCAGCTTCTGTGTGAGACCTAGAGTGCATTTCTTCCGTCAGCCTTCCTCTGCTCACGGAGAGCACACACTCTCAGCACTCAGTGTTCTGGTGGGCAAGATTTTGATTATGGAGGCTGAAGCTCTGGGCCAGCCCTTGACCACTTCCTCCCCGGGGTCAGCCATGCTTTCTCAATTAGCCCAGACAGAAAAGGAGCCTTGGCCCAGAGACTGGAGCTCAAGGAAAGAGACTGAGGACCCAGTGATGAGAGCTGCCCTTTGAAATGTCTAGTCATCTAGTCCTTAGCCACTGCGTCACTATATTGGGGATTTTTACCTATTGCCCTCTATAACAACTAGAGATGGGAGGTCTGAGATCTTCAAAGAGAAATATTTTTGAATGCTCATCTGACTGGCAAATGATTTACATATCATACGAGTCAATAGTTCAGTCGTTCAATCAGATCAAGGGCAATGGTACAATCAATGATTACCATATCCATTTTAGAACAACACCCCCCCCCCCTCCATGGTTAAATTGCCTTCAAAAGGAGTTGTGTAATCACAGTCAGGTCTAAAGCTCTCTGTCCCCTCTGGCCTCCTTCATTTTTTCGTCTTGAAATCAATCCCCCTTCACTCCCTAGCTTCCCGATGGGGAAGTTCTCCACACTGCTGATCTCACAATCCCTCCCTCTGCCATGAGATCTCTCCACCTGCAACTCTGTCAACCCTTGTGTCCATGATCATGATGCATCCACGCCTCCTGTGCTTCACAAACAGGGAAAGCCAACAGAAATAATGAAAATCAACATAAGCCGGCAAGGATAAAATGATACCAATGCAGTGAACAAAGTCCTAACAGTGAGTAAGGACGCACCAGCCCTCATCAACATTCCAAAGCCAGGGCTGATGGTCTCTTCTTTCTTGAGATTTCCCCTATCAGGAAATTAATTACGAAAGGAAAAATTTATAAAACAAGGAAAAATCAATCTCTCCTATGGCTGGGTTGAGAATTTCTTACCTTTATCCTTTTCCTGGGTGGTCGCACAGGTGGAGTATTTGGAAGGAAGGGGAGGACCAGGAAGAAGCAACCCACTCCATACAGGATGCCCAAGGTCAAAACAGTGAACCAGGTGGGGTATTGGTAGGTCAGCCAGGAAGCACTTTTCTGTTCCAGCAGAAAGAGAATCTCCTCCATCTTCTGGATACAGCGGTTGCACTCAGGCAACTGAGCACTCTGAGTCCCCTCTGGCTTCAAACCCACTTGCATCACAAACCTGGGCCCACATCACTAAAGGGTCACAGTGGGGTGGGAGGTGACAGCAGGACAACACATAATCCCTCCCTCTACCCTCCAGCTCATCACATCCCTCCCCTGCTCTGGTCTTCTCTCTCCCACTGCCTGCTCTGGGCCTCCAAAGTCACCAGCTGCACCTGATGGAATGGAATCTTAGTGCAAGTTCTTATTCATTCCACCTCCCACCTAGGTATTACCTGCTTCCTTGGCAAGTTGCCTGAATCATGACCAATTTCATAGGCTTAGAATATCTGAAGTTGTCTCTGTCCTCAATGAAAACCTTCTCAAGTCATGGTTTTACTTTGTCTTATCCAAGATAGAGAACTTAGGTTTATGTAACATTTATTTAGCTTTATGAATGTTGGATGAAAAGCTTGGAATTTGACTTCTATGACCAGGAGAGTTATTCAAGAGCTGAGGTATATCTCTCCCAGGAGAGAGATCTAACAAATTTTCTGCCAGATGGTACATTTGGGGAGACAAGGAACACTTAAGCATTAATCATTCTTAACAGTGTCCCCTGCAAATCTTCCTTGTGTGTGACTACTGCCCATTTAGGGCTTGCTCTGGGAACACTTGATGGGGTAATAAGCCTTGCAACAATTCAGGCTCAAAGGGCAAGCATCTGGCTGAGCAAAATAAAGAGATAATATGGATTGAGTTGTGTCCTTACCACTACCACTTGAGATATTCCCCCAAAATTCGTTGGAACCCTAACACTGAAGGCTATAATCTGATTTGGTTATGTGAGGGCTCTCTCTGGGAGAAATGTACCTCTGTCCTTGGCTTCACACAAGAACCAATTGACGCAGAAACCTAGTTTGTGATCCAAGTGACTTTATAAAGGATAGAAGAGGCAAATATGCTCGTGGGGGGTGGGGGCGGACTGGACAGCCCACGCGCGCTGGGTTGCATGACAGCTGGTGGGAGGCCCCCACCCATACCCTGTTGGTAGGCATGGCTGACGGTACTGTTTGACCCCATTGACTGAATTAAGCCCACCTGGTCTAGATGGGGGCCCGCCCAGGTTGACCTGCTTCCTGTCACAAGGACCTAAATGTGTGCATCTTTCCAGCCTGAAGCAGCTTTCAACTGTCTGTGATGGGGAGGAGGTTTGGCATGCACAGCGACCACCCTCAGTTCTGCCTCTACTTACCTAACAGGTACACGGCATTTCTTTTCTGTTTTTTAAAACAACAACAAAAAAATCATTTGTAATCTTTCTATTCCAGCGGTGCTAGGAGCAAGGCAGAGGCAAAACCCAAGAACAGGGTTCTTCTCTGTTGAAGCGCGATAAACTCACGGGGAAGCAAACAAGCATCTTCATCCACGTGAAGTGAATCTGTGAATCAGCAGCTCCCAACTGACCAAAGCACGCACAGAGCAGCCCAGCATCAAGGTCCGTTTCTGTGCACTGCTCCCACTGTGAGGAAGAGCTTCATGTGCATTAAAAGGGAACTTTTGTAATATTTGAATTTTGAATAGTGGTTTTTGTCAGAAACTGGAAAAAAATCTCAAAGCCTGAAGAAACTCCTTTCTAGTACTGAACATTCAAGGGAGCCTGTAGAAGCCTGAAATGATTGCTAGGTGACCACCTGGATCTGCTTGTTGAGTGAAAGTGGCAGAATAGCAGCAATAGAGCAGCGGGTTCATTCTGACCACTGACACTCGTGGACCTGGTTTACAGGCAGTAGAGAAGAAGATGAGAGCAGGTTGACTCGTTTGAAGTCCATGACCTACTCTGAGGGGACTAGAGTTGTGGAGAATTGGTGATGGGGCCAAGGCCTAAAGGCAATGCGACCAATGGACACTGAGGTGAGGCCAAGAGAGGGAGCCCACATTGACTTGACCCGAACCCGACCAGATGAAGAGAAGAATGTTGAGCCTGTGCACTGGTATATACTGCTGCAGACTGTATAGACGAACTGTCCTGCTTTGACTTTCTTGTGGATGTGGACTTCACAAGGTTCCAACTGGCATGAAGACTCTTTATATTGAAGAATATGATTGTCTCCTCAGAGCACTGGGTTGATGGAAGTAGGCAGTAGAGAAACTGGATAGCCAAAATGGGCCAGATAAAGGCGTGAAGTGGCTAGCTTACAAGATTTCATAGATACTGGAATATATTCATAGAATTATAGGATTAATATGTGGGTGTACCTTACCTGCAATTGTTAAGCATAGGATATTTTTGTTTCATCACTTACAGAATATTATGTTTAAAGGAGGGTGGCACGGAGTGAAATGTATGCATTTTCATATTATACTGTTAGATACTGATATGATTCTATTATTGTTTTGAAATTATATACGGCTAAAGAATTTTGTGAAAATGTCAAATGGACAAGGGGTGGTCTGTTGTAGTTATACAATCTGGTGTCAATTTGGGACTTGAGAGGATTAAGAGTGAAGGGGTAGACTCTAGTCTCTCTATTGGGTTATGGCCAATGAGGCCTCTTTGTGGGCCTGGCCTTCCCGTCAGGGTTCTGGGAAATCTGGTATTTCCTCCTTGGAGGCAGGAGACTATCTTTCTGCTCATTCCCTGAGAGATGTCCTACTAACAAGACACATGGCACCACACTGATAGAACCCATGCCCTGGGAACTGGAGGAGCCACATGGAGACCCTGCCAAAGCTGAGATGCTTCTACCACCACTGGATGCAGAAGACTTTGCAACTACTGACCTGTGATCTTCCTGCATTTGGGGTCATTGAAGGTGTTTCATGAGTCTGAAGAGAACATTATAGATTGATATCAGACATGGGCTAATATTGGACTTATGGACTTGATCTTGGTTGGGCTGGAATGCTTTCTCAATATACAACTGTTCTTGTATATAAAGGTCTTTCCTATACACATCTGAGTGTGGATTTGTTTCTCTAGTCTACCTGGACTAACACTCATGGATCCCTTTCAGGACTGTAAGTTCTGTTCCCCTGACTGCTGCAAAGTATGTGACAGAGAAGAAAAGGGAGAAGAGTGAACTGTACCCATTTATTGAGGTAAGAAAAGTGATGAAGGAGCATGGCCGGTTCCCCAAACTTCATGAGTGGAAAAATGGGCTCTTGGCACAAAATGACATTCAATCTTCACCAAAAGATTCAGGGCTAAATTGCTGCCCTATCTCTGACCTCAGCTTTTGTTTTATTTTAATTCTCATATAATTCACATATATCATTCAATACTTCAGTCATATTAAGATTTGTGTAATCCTCACCACAATCAGGTTTACATCATTTCCTTCTTTTATATTCATTTTTGTTAGCCCCCCCCCCTCACTCCCCCAAATCTTCCCTGCCTGTCCCTAGGTGATTGTTAATTCTGTTAGTGTCTCTCTGGATTTACCTCTCCTGGATTTCATATGTATTAAAAAAAAATACAAAACAAAATCAAGAAACAAGTAGAAAAGAAAAACTAACAATGATAAAAGAGAGAAAAACCTCAATCGAACAGAAAGTGAAAAATACTAAAAACTGGAACCAAATTAAAATTAGTCTGAAGAGATCAAATGATCAGGTGTTACATTTGAACTTAACTGTATCTGTTCATGTCCATGGACTGTGGTCAGAGGGAATTCACCCCACATGTGCATTTGAGTCCTTTTGCAAACTGGGTGTTCCGAACTTAAGCTCTGATTCTTGTTCATACCTGCAGATTGAGATTCTCTTATTTATCACCCTGGCATCACACTGGCTGTGCTGCTTGTTCTGGGCGGCCTTAGTTGATATCTCACTTAGATGGCTGCTTATTTTCAGGAAAAAAGGTTTAAGTACAAGGCCCTGTTCTTTGTGATGGATGTGCACCAACTGATTTCAGGGTTTTTTTACACCCTATGCTTTCCAGTCAAATATTCACTTGAGGTAATTCAAAACACTCACTTGGCTCGATGACGCCAGAATAGCTCCCCTCCATGCAGTTCCATGGAGCTCAGCATAGTTAGGGCACAGTGATGAAAAGACGATTGAACCATGTACTGAACGTTCAGGTTTTTCCCTGCTTTTGAAAATCTGTTTGCGCTTGTAGAGTAAATGTTTTGTACTTTTTAAGAGTGTAAAAGAAATAGATGGAGGGATTCAGAGAAAATGGCGACCAGATAGGACCCATCTATCTGGAGCTCCTGCTGCCAGACCAGAAAAATAGGAAATTAGGTGAAGGAAACGGGGAGGTGGAGTTCTGAAATTAGAACTAGGGTAACAGGGTTTCTCCTGAACCCCTTCTTTTGTGGGATTTCCACTCACAAAGCAAACCAAGAATGCTTTAAAGCACTATAATTTTGACGAAGTGGCAGGTGCCAGATATGCCCTTGCCTGGAGCAGGGATCCCTGCAGGTGGACGCCCTGAGAGGGGGCAGAATCTCAGACACGAGGGGAACCCCACACTGAGCTCTCCATGCGGTTGGATGCCTTGAGCTCACGGTCAGGGGTTGGTGGTGGGTAGCCATAATTTAGAGTAGAAGAAAAAATATATTATTACCTTAGGAAGATCATGGTGTGGGAGAAAAAGGCAGAAAGTCGGGAGTCCAGGGAGCAAATTTAGTTCCAATTGGCCGACTAGCAAACAACCCCCCTGATAAGCTGCATCTCCCCCTCTGGGGGTCAGCTTGACAGCCACCAAATCTGAGCACATCACAAGTAGAATTTTTTTTAAGGGTGAAACATAAATGATTGGTTTAAAACTCAAACCCAAGTCTGGTTGCTCAGCTCCAAGCACCACATAGGGGAGTCCCTTAACATAAATCAGCATAAGAAGCAACCTAGCTAAGGAATGCCAGAACTCAGCCACAGGGCCTGGCAGCTTTTACCATAACAAAGACCCGCTGTAGCAGTGTCAGCCTTAAACAGCACTGAGCTGTAGCCCAGAGACTGTGGGAGACAATTTCATTCTAGCTGGCCAGAGGGATAAAAAAGAAAATCCTCTGATCTAGGAAGCATCAGCAGTCTAGATAGGACAACAAGCTTCCCTCTCAGTGATTCTACACATAGCTGGGGAGGCCCTGCCGGTCTTGGAGCCCTAGACGGGGCTGAGGGAGCCCCCCAGTGCCCCCTCCCAGCCCCTGCTGCAGTGCTACATGCAGCACAAGGCAGGTACTCCAGCACCCAAGTGACCCCTGGCCACGGGCGCGATCTTGCTTTTGAAGTAATCTCACACAGCATCTGTGGAACCCTACATCAGGGATGGGAAAGTCCATTAACGCATGCCCAGGAGAGCCAGCATAGGAAAGCTGGATTTTCCTGCCCGTGGGCTCCGATGGATGTTGCACCTGGAGCAGCCCACCTGGGCCAGATGATTGCAGTTCAGCCAATGGGATTGACCTGGGGTCCTTCACCAGCCTCCCCGGGAACCCTTGAAAAGGCAGGAACCAGAAGGGAGAGGGGTGGTCTGGTCGTCTTCCTGGGAGGAGAGAGATCCTTGCATGACCTGAGGCAGTCTCTGCCAGGCCCCATGGTCAAAGGAATCCTATGGGTGCCTTGTAAAACCTGAAGCTTCTTTTAACTCTCATTAAATTCACTTGGATCACGAGCCTGGCTTCCGCATGAAATTTTTCTCGCGGGGAGCCAAGGACTGGGGTTGGAATTTAGGCCAGAGAGAGAGACCTTACAAGTCCATGACCCCGTGACCTTGAGGAAGAGTTGGAATTCCTCTGGCCTCAAGGACAGGTGATCAAGTATCATTACCTCCTTACCCACTGCTCTACTTATTCTCACTTTATTCACTAGCCCTTCTAACTTTTCCACCGCACTCAGTTTCAACGTGCTCAGGTTGGTGTTGGGCTTTTATTTACTCGCTTTCTTCTTTATCCCTCTTTTTTCCCCTTTTCCCCTCTTTTTCCTCTTCTCTCCCACTCTCTCCTCTCATATGCCACTAAAGGCTTCCAGGTCACTTCCCTCCGCTTAGGGCAAATCAACCCAAATAGCAGGAGGCACTCCAGCCTGCCCTGTGTGGGAGTGCTGTACACCACACAAGGCACCTGGGACAAACACCTACAGTGCGCTGCACCGTTGAAGAAACCTCCGTCATGCCTCTAAGGTGATCTCGTCAACTAGGGCAATTCTGCCCAGCACCACTGGGTCCCGGCATTAAAAGGGCACACTGCCCTGCCATGTTGGAGCAGTGTCTAAACCGCTCTGGCCCTTCATCCAAGCAATCAGGGATCAGCTTACTTTATTTCCTCCTTCTCTCTCTCCTTGCTCTTTACCATCACAGCCAACCTTAGTGAACTCAGTTGGATTTATTTCCTTCTTTCTCTTTATTCTCTTTTTCTTTCTTTCCTCTTTCTGTCTTTGCTTTCTTCACCTCTCTCTTAGCTTGTACGATTCTCTCTGCTCCCTCTCATTGCTTGCACATACCACTGCTGGTTTCCAGAGCCCTACACTCTGCCTAGGGCAACCCTGTCCTCCTAGTGGGCAGCCTGACCCCTAAGACAGTACTGCACACAGGACGAGTCAGAGCTACACACAGCATAACACAGGGGCAGTTATTTCTTTAACCATTTAAAAAATACTCTCTCCTCCTCCTTCCTTTTCTCTTCTCTCTTTTTCCTTTTATTGGACTCTTCTTACAGGTTTTCTGCTTTTCTCCGCTCCATCTAGCTCTTCTCTACTTCCTACCACAGCCTCCACAGATTTGGTTCTCCTTTTTAGTTGTTTTCTTTTCTTTTTTTTTTTTTTTACTGTTGTCACCTTTGTTTACTCTGTGCATTTTAGTTGTGTGTGGGTGAGTGGTTGTCAGTCTGGTTGGCATTATTGCCCCAGTCTGTGTCTTCCTCTTTCTCTCTTTTTCCTCTCCTTTCACTCTCTTTCCCATCACAAGACAATAGCTGTCTCCAGGCCACTCCCCTCTGCCTAGGGCAAACCTGAAGGCCCAACTGAGGGAGCTCCCACCCCCCACTTATTGGTGTGGCAAGCAGCTGGGGAATTCACGCTGGTCCTCTCCCACACACCAGGCCACAGGTTGTTCTCCCCTATAAAAAGTGGGGGCATCCCCAGCCTAAATCCTGAGGTCCTACAAGTGACTGGGGGAAACGCCTGACCACCACTTGTGAGGCTCCACGCTACTGTGGGAACATCCACCCAATCTCCAAGGCGATCTCTCTGTACATCCCCTTGTCTAGCCAGATTTGTAAAGTAGAATTTGGATCATGATAGTGGGGGGAGGAAGCATTTAGGAACTAGAGGAAACATGTTTCATTGTTGCTACCCTGCACCCTGACTGGCTTATCTCCTCCCCACATCCCTTCAGGAAGGGGGTGTCCAGTTACCTACCAATGGGCTTTGAGTCTCCACTCTGCACTCACCCTCATTTACAATGACATGGTTTTTGTGTTCTTTGATGCTTGATATCTGATCCCTTCAACAGTTCATGGTCACACAGGCTGGTGTGCTTCCTCCATGTGGGCTTTGTTGCTTCTGAGCTAGATGGCCGCTTCTTTATTTTCAAGCCTGTAAGATCCCAGATGCTATAACTTTTGATAGCCAGGCACCATCAGCTTTCTTCACCACATTTGCTAGTGCACACATTTTTCTTCAACCATCATGTTGGAAAGGTGTTCATCATGGAATGCCAATTTAATATAACGTGTTCTTGCATTGAGTAAGTATTTGGCAATGTCCATCTACTGCCTTAATACTAAGTCTATAAATATATGCACGTTGATCTATTTACGAACCCTCCTGTATAAATATATTTACATATGTACATGCCAGTATGTAGACCTCTAGAAATACCCTTTGTCACCTAGTTCTTTCCTCTATTTACTTTTACTTTCCTCTTGTCCGACTATCATGCTCAGCTTTCACTTGGGTTTGAGTAATTTCTCTTGGTTACATTGCCCTTGCTGAATACCTACCAGGCTTCTCACACCCTCCTTGCGACGGATTTTGGATTACTTGTTGCTCCCCTGTCGCTGGATTGGTCAGCATCACCTCCTTACCCCCTCCTCTCTCTCTCCCATGTCCCCGGGAACCATTGGTCCTGTTGTTTTCTCCTCCAGACTATTCTTCCAGCCTATCTTATCTAGATAGATCTGTTGAGATAATAATATGCACCAAAAATCAAACCATAGCAAGATAGGCAATGGGTGAGAACACTGTGATGACAAATAAAAACAACAACAGAAAACCAATGATCAATAAAAGAGTAAATTAATTAAAAGACAAAAAAATTTTTTAAGAAAGAAAAACCTGTAAATAGATCAAGGTCTGATTTTTTTTTCTATAGGTGTGTCCTTCAGTCAGGTCTGATGGCGTATCATGCTCTGGCCCCAGAGTCTGTCCTTTGTACTCCCTCAGGGGCTACCCGCTCTGCTCTCATGGTTGCTCTGCTGCATGCTTTTAGTGATTTGCCTCCGTGTTGGAGGGCCAGTCGGGTCAGTCCCAACACAGAGTCTCCGGTATTGTCCCCATAGGGCTCTGGGCCAGCAAGGGATGGCATGTCTCATAGTGGGATCAGCCATATGGTCCACTCTGTACATTGGCTGTTCAGAGTGCCAAAATCATCCTCCAAGCCTGGTGGACCAGTGTGTGCTCCACTCTCTTCCTCCCCCTTCATTTGCCCCTGTGTGCTCTGATCAGACATGTCCATCTCCCCTAGCTACAGGTTCAGTGCCGTCTTCTAAAGTAAATTCTTCTGGGGGGAGGGGCAGTTGTCCACGTAGCTGGTATGGAGGCTGGACCATCCACTTTTCATTTAGGATCAAAAGCATCTAGCTTTTAGCATTAGGTGCTATTGAGTCAGTTCCAACTCAAGGCAGAATGAACCACTGCGCAGTCCTACACCATCTTCAAAACTGTTGTTATACTTGAACCTAACATTTCAGCCTTTTCCAGGGACTGGCATCTCCTGATAACATATCCAAAGCATGTGAAGTCTCCCCGTGCTTGCTTCTAAGGACCTTTCAGACTGTTCTTCTGACACAAATCTGTTCATTCTTCCAGCACTCAATGGTATTTTTAATATTCTTGGCTAGTGTCATCTTGATGGGTTGAAACACTATCTCGCTCTAGTGTTGATGTACATTTTTCTGATGCCTAATTATACTGAGTATCTTTTAAGGTAATCATTTAATTTTTATGGCATTTTGAAAAGATGTCAATAAGGTCTATTTAATTTGTGTTCAGATGGAAACACATAACTCAAACTAAATATGTGACAGTAGAATAAGAATCCATTTTATCCTAAATACTTGAGATATTTATACAGCCTACTCAAGTTTTTATCAACATAGATAAGGTGGCGGTGGTGGTGGTGGTGGTGGTGGTGGTGGTGGTGGTGGTGGTGGTGGTGGTGGTGGTGGTTTTTAAGAGTTAATCTCTAAATAGGGGGCTGTAGTACTGAGCACTGAATCTCCTTTGCTTGATTAATTTTTATGTTAGGGAAGTAATACAAGGATTCCATCAAATGACCCATCAGTTTGAGGAAAAAGCATATCAGAATTGATGGTCAAAGCCTATATGGCTTTATGGTTTAGTCTCTAGGGGTATGTAATGCTCTTGTGAAAATAGTATTCCTCATGATAATAACGAGGAACTGGTGGGCCTCCAGGGCTGGGAGCTGAACTGAGGGGCAGTTCTACCCTGTCTAATAGGGTCACTATGAGTTGGCAAAGACTCGATGGCTGTCAGTTTGGTTTGTTTGACTTGAGTACTGGCATTCAGTGTGTTTATTGAAATCAATAAATTACAAGCATTTAGATGTCTATTTTTTTGTTTTGTTTTTTTTTAATTTTATTTTATTTATTTATTTTTTAAATTTTAACAATTTATTGGGGCTCATACAATTCTTTTCACAGTTCATATATATACATACATCAATTGTATAAAGCACATCTGTACAGTCTTTGCCTTAATCATTTTTTTCTCTTTTCTTCTTTTACATTTTATTAGGGACTCATACAACTCTTACCACAATCCATACATATACATACATCAATTGTATAAAGCACATCCATACATTCCCGCCCCAATCATTCTCAAGGCATTTGCTCTCCACTTAAGCCCCTTGCATCAGGTCCTCTTTTTTTTTTCCCCTCCTCCCTCCCCCTTCCCCCCTCCCTCATATGCCCTTGGTAATTTATACATCGTTGTTTTGTCATATCTTGCCCTATCCGGAGTCTCCCTTCCCCCCTTCTCTGCTGTCCCTCTCCCAGGGAAGAGGTCACATGTGGATCCTTGTAATCAGTTCCCCCTTTCCAACCCACTCACCCTCCACTCTCCCAGCATCGTCCCTCACACCCTTGGTCCTGAAGGTATCATCCACCCTGGATTCCCTGTACCTCCAACCCTCATATGCACCAGTGTACAGCCTCTATCCTATCCAGCCCTGCAAGGTAGAATTCGGATCATGGTAGTTAGGGGTAGGAAGCATCCAGGATCTGGGGGAAAGCTGTGTTCTTCATCAATACTACCTCACACCCTAATTAACCCATCTCCTCTCCTAAACCCCTCTATGAGGGGATCTCCATTGGTCGACACTTGGGCCTTGGGTCTCCACTCTGCACTTCCCCCTTCATTTAATATGATATATATATACATATATATACATATACACATATATACACATACATACACACACTTATATCTTTTTTTTTTTTTTGCATGATGCCTCATACCTGGTCCCTTGGGCACCTCGTGATCGCACTGGCCGGGTGTGCTTCTTCCATGTGGGCTTATTTGCTTCTGAGCTAGATGGCCGCTTGTTCACCTTCAAGCCTTTAAGACCCCAGACACTATCTCTTTTGCTAGCCGGGCACCATCAGCTTTCTTCACCACATTTGCTTATGCACCCATACAAAATTTAAATCCCCCAAGCCTCTGAAAACTGCGAAGATTTCACAGCACTAGGTTGGTACTCTCCCATCCAAGAATCAGTGTAACTGGCAGGGTGTGAGGCATTCAGGCTCCCTCAGTTCCTCCTACTGCCTTCCCTGACCCTGGTCACTTGCTTCTATTACCTCTCTTGGACCTTACATGCATTTGAATTAGAACACCATAGAGTACAGTGCTCTACATGTGCAGCAGCTCTAACCATGTCACTCTCTGTCTCTATGAAGCCTCTTCCAACAAAATTCAAATGCGATTGTATGTGCACACATAAACACACGCATGCACCAGAGCACCCTTCTTAACAGAGAGTCAGGAGGGTCTCTTATTTGCTGTCCTCACTTTGGACACAAGTCCCTTGATGATGAGTAGGAGAAAAGGAACATCAGGTAGTGGGGGAAACCCTAAGGAGGAACAGAGGAGAGCTTTAACTAAGAATAATGCTACTAGGGGAATGATGGCATGTGAGGAAAATTAGATACTTCCAGACTGTCAGATTTTTCCATACAGCAAAATTAACTTTTCTAGTTTTGTCTAAAACTGGCCCCAGGAAATTTCAAATAGCACATCTCAGATTATCTAACCTACAAAGGAGTAGCCGGCCTTCCACCCACCCCCACCCCACCCCCGCCAAAAAACCAAGCGGTACAAAGCTCCACTGGGTACACATTTCAAAATATACATTCTCCTGTTTGGGCAGGCATCTGGCAACTTGCTCCGAGCTAGTGCACCCACACTTTTTTCCCAAGGCCATTGCTGGTGACAAGACCTTGTGCTCTTCTCACAAGCCAGAATGCAAACATAAATCAAGTCAGTGTAAGACGCCATCATCACCTCACTCAAATACACCTCGTCAAGTGAACTCAAACTTCAAGAAGATGCTCATTTGTTTGGTTTTGTTGATGTGAGGGTGATAGTGCATTTGGAGTTTAGTCATTGCACTAGGTCAGACTGTTAATCAAGCTTCCTATATAGAGGTTCTGAAGATATTGTGTAAGAAGGTCTGAGTTGTCTGGCTAGACCAGAGCTTGCACACTGCTATTGACTAGAAGTTCCGACACACAGAATCCAGGGCAGATAAACCCCTCAGGACCAATACTGAGAGTAGCAACACCACGAGGGAAGGTAGGGGGGAGAAGCAGAAGAAAGGGGAAACCAATCTCAATGATGGACATACAGCCCCACTCCACCACCCAGGGGAACAAACAGCAGAAGTTTGGGTGAAGGGATACAGCAGAGGCGTAAAATATAAAAATAAAAAGTATGTATAAATTATCAGTGGTTCACGTGGGTGGGAGGAGGGGAAAAAAGGAGCTCAAGGAGAAAGAACATGTTTGGAAATGATGATAGCAATGTATGTACAAATGTGCTTCATACAAATTGGTGTATGAATTGTTACAAAAGCTGTAAGATCCCCCAATAAAATGATTTATTTAAAATAAAAAGGACTGATTAGTGGTAGACAGGGGACTGGTTTTGCCACCATGACAGTGCACCTGCTCACACAAAAAAAACAGCATGCCTCTATCGCCCGATCTGATCCCAGCACACCGAGGCAAAATACTAAGGGTGTACAACAGAACAGGAAGGGGAACAGAGCAACGAAGTCCCCAGGGAATACCAAAAATAGACTTTGGGGCCAGGGCTAGCTGACCCATCATACTCTATGAGAAAACACTCCTAAAGGCCAACAAACAGTCCTTGAACTAACTAAAAGCTTTTCTTTCTTGTGTTTTGTTTTGCTTTTTGTCATTGGCTTGTTGGTGGTGGTGTTGTTCTTTTGTTTCATTTTGTTGCTTGGGTTTGCTCTGTCTCGTTTTTGTGCATGCTATGATTTCCACAGGTCTGTCTAAATGAGATAGGCTGGATGAACAATCTGGAGGAGAAAACAATGGGACTGACAGCTGGGGGAGGGAGATGGGAAAGGGGGGTGTAGGGAAAAAGGAAGTGCTGTTAACAAACCCAGGGACAAGGGAACACCAAGTGATCCAAATAGATGGTGAGGAGGGTGTAGGAGGCTTGGTAGAGTGTAACCAAGAGTAATGTAACCTAGAGGAATTACTGAAACACAAATGAAGGCTGAACATGAGAGTGGGACAATCGGAAAGTAAAAGGAAATCAAGGAAAGAGGTAGGAAGCAAAGGGCATTTATAGAGGTCTAAATAAAGGCATGTGCATATGTAAATATATTTATGTATAACGATGGGGAAATAGATCTATATGCATATATTTATAGGTTTAGTATTAAGGTAACAGATGTACATTGGGCCTCCATTCAAGTACTCCCTCAATGCAAAAATACTTTGTTGTATTAAAGTGGCATTGCGTGATGCTCACCTCCCCAACACAATTGCTGGAGGCAAATGGGTGCATAAGCAAATGTGGTGACTGAAGTTGATGGTGGTCGGCTATCAAAAGTTATACATTCTGGGGTCTTAAAAGCTTGAAGTTAAACAAGTGGTCATGTAGCTGAGAAGCAACAAAGCCCACATGAAAGAAGCACACCAGCATGTGTGATCACGAGGTGTCGGAAGAATCAGGTATCAGACATCATCGGAACAAAAAAATCATATCTTTGTGAATACGGGGGAGTGTGGAGTGAAAACCCAAAGCTCATTTGTAGATAATTGGACATCCCCTTACAGAAGGGTAGCAGGGAGGAGAGGAGCCAGTCAGGGTGCACTGTAGCAACAATGAAACATACAACTTTCCTCTAGCTCCTAAATGCTTCTTCCCCCACAACTAAAATGATCCCCATTCTACCTTACAAATCTAGCTAGACCTGAGGATGTACACTGGTACAGATAGGAACTGGAAACACAGGGAATCCAGGGCGGATGATCCCTTCAGGACCAGTGGTGAGAGTGGCGATACGAGGAGGGTAGAGGGAGGGAGGAATGGAAAGGGGAAACCGATTACAAGGATCTACATATAACCATCTCCCTGGGGGACAGACAACAGAAAAGTGGCTGAAGGGAGATATTGTATAGTGTAAGATAAGACAAAATAATAATTTAGAAATTATTCAGGGTTCATGAGGGATGGGGAATAATTATCAGCTGATGCCAGCGGATTAAGTGGGGAGCAAATGTTTTCAGAATGATGAGGGCAATGAATGTACAAATATGATGTATGTATCAATTGTGATAAGAGTTGTATGAGGCCCCAAAAATTGATTATAAAAAAAGAGAAAAGAAATAACAGTATGAAAACATCCCCCAAAAAAGCATGCCTCTCTTGTCCCTCATATCCTAATCACCTGAACTCACTCCATGTGACTTCTTTCTGTTTCCATGAATGAAGGACAGTGGTTTGACAACACAGAAGAGGGGGGGAAAAAACAAGGGTGTCACCCAAACTGCTGAGTTTGAAAAATGTTTCCAAGAATGTAATCACAGATTAGACAAATGTGTGAAGTGTAATGGAGAGTACTATGAAGGGGATAAAAAATTTAAATGCATAGTTTTGAAAAAATTGTAGTTTTTGTCGGGTTCCCCCTAGTAGCTTCCAATTTCATAGCAACTCAAGCCATCACCATACATCAAACTGACAGAGAAGGGGTGGGTTTTGTGTGTAGGTGGTGTTGGTTATTGCACAGGGGCAAGGGACTTCTGGTGGCATAGTACCTTATGCCTTGGGTGTCAACTGTAATGTCAGCAGTGGGGAACCACCAGTCAGTCCTCAGAAGAAAAGGATGAGGCGTTCTACTCCCATAGAGTTAGCCTTTGGGAAACCCACAGAGATAGTTCTGCTCTGATCTCATAGAGTCGCTATGGCTCAGCATCGACTCCATCGAAGTGAGCTGACAAACTAAAGGCAGGAGATCTGAAAGAGGATGCGGAGACGTTGTCTCAGGTACTTTGGACATATTACTATGGTGGAACCAGTCCTGCAAGAAGGGCATCATTTTTGGCAGAGGGTTAGCAAACAAGAGGAAGACCCTTACTTAGGTGGATTGACACCGTGGCTGCGAGAATCGGCTCAAATACAGTAACAAGTGCGAGGATGGCGCAGGACTGGGCTTTGTTTCTCTCTCTAGTGCACAGGCCCCTATGAATCCGAACTGACTCCAGGGCTCTACAATATCAACTACTACAACCCTGAAGTTCAAACCTACCCAGTGGCTTCCCAAAAGGGAGGTGTGGCCATGTGCCTCTGTAAAGATGACAGCTAGGGAGCCCCTGCGGGGCAGTTCTACTCTGTGGCACAGGGGCAGCCAGGAGTCGGAATGTGCTTCACAGCAAAGGGTGTGCTTTGTCTCAGTTTGTGCCTGCTGCTGTTTATGCTATGCACTGAGTTTAACATGTGACACTCAGGAGCGAATGAATGGAAACACACCCATGATGCTTCCATGATGCCAGATGCAAGCTGACACTGTTTCTGAGTTCTGGGCATATTATTTTTTCAGAGATAATTTCCTGTAGCGGTGACACACCGAGTCCTATTTCATGTAAAAGCATCAGCAGCAGAGGAAAGCACTGCACAGAGAGAAGACTATGACACGTAACAGGCTTTCCATAGAGGAACAAAAGGGTGGATGTCTTGGGCTGCACTCTTTTCTTGTATACAGACAGTAAACAAGCTGAACACATCTCACCTAAGCATAACATTACAACTACTTGAAGCCCAGCTCAGGCATCTGGACAAGAGGCAGCAAGGAAGGATGGGAGAGAGTTAATGGGCTGGGCGTCCCCAAAGGTGCAGAGTGGGAATCAAGGGAGGATCCAGGACGAGCCAAGGCTTCTGGCAGAAGTCTGAGAGGAGAGCAGCAGAAAGGAGCTGCTCTCTGGGTCCTCACAGATGTAGCCAGTGAGAGAGCAGCAGTGCTGCCCCCTGGCGGTGCGCCGAAGGCAGGGCCGCTTCCCCCAGGGCTGGAGAGCTCTGGGGAAAGACAAATCCTGTCACTTTGGATGCCAAGTAAGGGGGCACTGTGTGCCGGTGGTGTACCTATGTTGGCCAAAGCGCTGCCCACTGTGCATTTGCTTCCCACAAGCACAGTTATCCTTCCTCGTGCATCCAGGAAAGACAGTTCTAGAAAAACACAAGCAGTAAAATAAAACACTGCCAGGTCTCGAACCATCCTCACCATTGTTACTATGCCCACTGATGTAGCCACTGGTTCGAGCTGTTTTATTGCCCGTCCTCCACTTTTTGCCAAGCATCATGTCCTTCATGGACTTGATGTCCCTTCAGGGACTGGTCTCTCCTGACAGCACGTCCAAAGATATCAAATGAAGTCCAGCCATCCTTTGTCCCCATGTTCTCTTGGCAGTCCTTGTACTTTTATTGCTCAGTGTCTGATTATTTGGGACCAGGCCTTATTGCTGCCCCTTCTTCACCTTGGCCCCCAATCCCGACCCCAAGCCCTGCACATCCACTGTGTGAAACCTCCTGTTCCTGTAACCATCCCTGTGCTTTTGTGTGGGGGGGGTCTAGCTGGGTTCCCCTGGCAATTCGCCAGCTGCCCTTGGGAAAGTTCATGGAGTCGGCTAATTAGTAGAAAAGCCAAACGTCCAGCTGAGATTGGTTTACTCCCTAGCACCCTTGGGCAGGAGCACAGCCCCACTCCCGGTCCCAGGTAGCCAACGACCACACCTAGGTTCTCCGGACTTGGCAGCTGTAACATGTGGCCTGGGCTTCCCCTTCATTTCCTGCTCCTTTCTGGCTTGCTGTCTGACTTTTCTTTGCGGAATTAAAGCTGCAAATTGACAGGATCCCATAAACACTCTAAAGCCACAAAAAAACACCAAATGCCCACCCAAACATGTGAAACTTCCAAAAATCATCCTTAGAAGATTCCCAAACCCTAAACATTCCTAAACCCCATATATGCCCTGAAAACACCATGAAAGCCCTAAGAAAACCTAAAATGCTGGGGGAAAAAAACACATATAATATGAAAAATACCCTAAAATCCCTAAGGAACTCTGTAACATCACTAAAAACACCATATTGTGCTGAAAAATACCTATACACTCTAAAAAACCACCCCTAAATCCCTTAAACACTCCCTAAAATCTTATAAAACACCCTAAAAACCCCAAACCACCCGAATGCCCCAAACACACCTTGAACGTCCACAAACAACCTAAAAGCCCTAAAAAATCACATGCCACCAAAAAGCCCTAAATGACCGCAAAATGCCAACTCATAGCCACCCTATAGAGGGCTTCTGGAGCTGTCAGTCTTTTATGGGAACAGCTTTATCGTTCTCCCAAGGAGAAGTTGGTAGGTTTGAAACCCTGACCTCATATTTAGCAGTCTAATAATTGCTGGACAGTGCCACCAAGGCTCTACTGGTGTAGTGGGTTACACATTGGGCTGCTAACCTCAAGGGAAACGGTTCAAAACCACCACCCACTCCTTGGGAGAAAGAAGAAGCTTTCTTTCTATTCCCCTAGATTTCTCATTGAAGGTGTAAAGTAACCTGTTAAATGCTCGCAGTGGCAGCAGCAATGTCTCATAACCATGGGGAAATGTGGTTCAGAAACTTCAGAAGCAAGCATCCACCAGTAGGTGACTGACCAGCAGTATTGACTTGGGCAAAGAGAAGGTGACATGGAAGGGTAAGGAGAAGAATGCGTGCAGAGGGCAGGTTGGCAGCTGAGCCTAAGTCCAGTAGAAACAACAGCAGAATGGCCTGTTCCTGGAAGGGCCACAGGAGATGGTGCGACTTCATGTAGCCCCCACTTACATGTGTAACAGCAGCAATTGCCTGAACACGTGGTCTCCCCAGGGAGGAGCCTTTGTGTGGTGTTAAGATGCTGTTACTGTCTGTTGTACTGTGGTGGCCTGCATTTGGCTGTAATGGTGGAAATTTTGCAGCCAGTAGTTCAAATGCCTGCTGGGTCACTCACTGCAGGTAGACTTCAGCAGTTTCCAGACAGAGACGAGGGAGGAGGACCTGGTCTTCCACTTCTGAAAGAACTGGCCAGTGTGAACCTTGTGAATGGCAGAACACTATACCTGAACATGAGTACCGCAGGCTATAAGGCATGATGGATTGACACAGTGGCTGCAGCAATGTGCTCAAACATAGGATAGTGCTGGCCTGGAAAATAGTTCATCGTCCATTAAAAAAAATCATTATATAGGGGCTCATACAACTTTTGTTGTTGTTTTTCCCTAAGGGAGAGCAGTGTATTGGTACACTGAGAGGTATATAGATCAATGGATACGAACAGAAAAGCTACACATATATTCACCAGTCAACAGGAAACTAGCCTTCGAAAAAGGACACAGAAATATCCAAAGGGACAAATTCTGCTTGCTCAACAAATGGTGTTGGACAAACTGAGATACCGTATGTAGGAAAATGAAGCAAGCCCCAAACCTTCCCCCATGCACAGAAATTAACTGAAGAGGGGTTAAAACCTGAAAGTAAACCTCCGGGCTATCATAATCATTTTTTCGATGACCTCATCGGTCAGAAATCATTGTAGGAACGCCAAAGCGTTCTTGTGTTCAACGTCTACATACATAGCAGGTGCTCCAGTAAAGGGGAATCTTGGTGGAGCTGGCTCATCCATTCCTGAAGAGAGTAGAGCACCACGTTGGCCCATCACAGAGCTCAGGTGTAGAATCTTCCTCACTGTCATCCTTTATCTCAGCAGTGTCAGTGTTGGATTATGAATTTCCCAAAGAACCAGTATCGCTCAATTCTGTGCACAATGCTGACTCACTCTCGCTGTTATTTCACTGGTCTAAAAACCCATTTAGGTTAAAATGACACTTTTTTGATGCCATGACCTAAAATTTTTAGTGAGAAAATGTTCCCAATGACATTACATGGGTCTTCGTCTAATCCTGATGCCATGTTCTTTTTCACAGAGACCAGCTTCTTGTATAAATTGCTCAGCATACTGATGGAATAAGAACAGTGAAAGGATACAACCCTGATGCACACCTTTTCTGATTTTAAACCATGCAGTATCACCTTGTCCTGTTCACAGTCTCACCTGGTTCTATCTCTTGGCCTTTGCATAAGCTCCATATGAGTACAATGAAGTGTTGTGCAATGCCCATTCTTTTCCATGGTATCCCCAAGATTCACCTCCTTCCACTCGTGGTTTCCAGAACGTGGGGTTGGGACAAAGCCTGGATAGTCTCATGGCAAGACCAGATCAGGAATGGAGCTGAGCCGGGAGCAGCTTTATTTGCTTGCTCCAGGGAAAGTCTGCCAATGTGACTAAGCCTCAGGGGCTTTCTACAAATGATAAAGGTGAATCCCTCTCTCGTTACCCACTGATCATCTCTGAGCCTCTTGCTCTCATATCCCTTGCACAGACCTCTACCATTAGATGGACAATTCGGTAACGTTTGAACACTTTTCTGATGCTGAGCCTGGGGAGCAACTAATAGCTGAGTAAATATTGATTGAAAGATGGTGAGTGGAAGAAAATAGCTTTGCCAGGTCCAGGTTGTGATGGAGATGAGAGTGTTACCAAATCCTGCTGTCCCCATGGTGGGTTTGCTGTATTGTGCCCAGTCCTGAAAGTCTGAGCCAGGGGTTTTAACGTGGCCCCTTTCAAAACATATAGGTGGAATTCTTGGACCATGAGCTGTCCATAAAGCTTTACCAAGTAGATGTCCGCCCTGGAGCGAAACAACCCAAGAACCTAGATCTTCGTGAAGGTGTTGGTAAGGGATGCAGCGGAAATCATAAACTTGACTGAAAGCAAAAGAAACTTTGCCTTCATGTGCCTGCAGCTGGACGAAGTGGTGCTGGAGCACACCCTCCTTTGTGATTCTTCTTGTTCTTTTTATGAGCTGCTCCCTGGCCTGTGTAGTCCCGTAAATCTGGAAACTCTTTGCTGGTGGGGGCAATTGTTATATCCTCCCCCCAGATCCAGATGTCTTGTCCATGGTCAGTGTGCAATCCTTGTTTGCCAGAGGAGTGGGGCATCTAAAGGCAGGCAGGGGTCACATACTTTTTTTCTACACTTTCTAGAAAGACCAGAGCTAAACATCTTGCAGCCCTTTTCATGTCCTCATTCTTTTCTGTATTTATTTTCCATGAAAGAGGAGAAGAAACGCGACAGCATCTACTGACAGCAAGTCAAATGCCATCGTGTGTGTTCAGAGGGCAGGCTGGTTCTCATTTGCCTAACTCATCAGTCCCATCGTGCCATGTCCATGTTAGATTGTTTAGGGAAACAGATGACATATGTTATGATGCTAAATAAGCTGAAACAGTGCCAGGATGGAGGCAGAAGGGTTTTATTTGTTTGTTTTTAAATGAAGCATGGCTTTCTAGTGACTTATTGTGGTGGGGAAGGGGGGCACCGAGAGCAACAAGACATGGCTGTGACAGTGGTCTGGGAATTGAGACAAATCATTGCTTCTGCAGCAGAGATGAGCTGCCTCTGACCTGTCAGTTACTTGAAGGGAGACTCTGCATTTGGTCAGACAAGTCTCAGTTGGAGATGGTACCAGCTTTCCTCCTGAGCCTCTGTGGTTCCCTTTGAACTACACAGGCCCGAATCGCTTTTAGCTGAGCAACAGCAAATGGCAACACAGACTTGCCATATTGCTCTTTTGCGTACACTCTTTAAAAATCATACTAAATATACATGCATCAAAACATTCGTCACTTCCACGCTCTACAAGATTATAATTAAGTGGCATTCTGCATGTTGTTCATATATCATCCTTACCCATTCCAAAATTATGTCATCACCCTTATGGAAGCTCAGTATCGTCTCAGGGATGGCACTTCCCCTCCAGGCCCTACTGGGTTAGGCTGGGTTGACTAGAGAAATAAATCCAAGGACACTCATATAGGTATAAGAAAGACTCCACCTCACTTATTTGTCCAATTGACATGGCATTATGTAACAACCATACTTACCTTCCTACCTATCCCTGGAAACAATTGGGAGATGTTTGTCTCTATTCATTTTCCTAGCCTAGATATTTTTTGTAAGTGGAATTAAGCAAAATGTGTCCTTTTTGAAGCTGATTTATTTCACTCAGCATAATGCTTATGAGGTTCATTCCTCTTGTAGCCTGTGTCAAGAGTTCATTTCTCTTTATGGCTGAGTAGTAGTCCATTGTATATACCGTAGGCAACATGTTTGACTTATCCATTCACCTATTGATGGGTATTTAGACCGTTGACACGTTTGCGAGATTGGGAATAATGTTGCAAGGGCCATCTGTGTATTTGTATCTATTTATGCGCTTGCTTTTAATTGCTTATATCCTTCATTTCCTTTTCTTTCCTTGTTAGACTCAGTATGATCCCCTTCTGCCCATCCTCTAGCCTCACAACCTCTGTGTCTGATGTGCCAGGATCTCACCAGAAGCCTTAACACCAAGATTCTGAGCCCTGACTGACCATTCTGACCATCCAGGGAATTGAATATTCCGGAGCACACAGAAGATGAAGTTATCAAAACTCCTTAGGCATAACCGAACAACTGGAGGGAGTGCTTTATTGGGCTGGGGGGCTGGGGATTATAGTTGTGAAGGACACCAAGAACAATTGTCATTACCTAGACTGTAAAGACTATGTTCGACATCCATGCTGGTGAGTAGCAGCTGGATTTCAGAAGCTCACAAGTGGCCATCTAGGTGGCAAGTATTGTCACCTTCACTCTGGAGGAAAGAGTGGTGAGTGGACCACATGAACATTAGACTTCATGACTCTGAGCACAGAATAACTAGATGATCTCCAACTATCAATTCCAACTTCTTTGAAAGGGATCACATCCAAAGGTCCTAGATAGTGAAGCAAAATTCACAGTCATAAAAGAGACCAGGCTTATTGGCTGGATAGGGACTAACAGAACCTCTGAAACGATGGTCCTTATTCACTAAGTTTGAAAATGAACTCCTACCTGTGGTTCAATATTCAGCCAAATAATAGATTGGTCTATAATGGGAGCAATTACACAAGTGAGGCACGCAAACCTGAAAACAGCAAACCATTTGATCTCAAAAGGGCAGTATTAATCCAAGGCCCAAGTTCAGAAGGGTAGGAAGAGAGGAGGAAGGGAAACAGAAGACATAAGTAGGGAGTGGAACAAGTCATATTATATTGTGGAGATTGCAATAAGTGGCATAAAACACAATGGGTATGAATTGTTGAATAAAAAACTGATGATCTTGGTAAACCTTCACCTAATTCACAATAAAAACTTATGAGAGAGAAAAAAATCCAAGCACCTAGGCTGCATTCCAGGCCAATAAAATCGGACTCAGTGGAGATGGGACAAAGATGTCTTTTGGACAGCTCTCTGGCGATCCCAATGAGCACACAGGCTGATACCCACCATCTGGAAACTATGGGGTAGCTGCTTCTCCGGTAATGCCTCGGGGGAGCGCTTGGGTCCCTCAAAGAATGCGGGATGATGAAGGGGCAAAGGTCATCAAACCTCACCCACAGCTTTACACTGGGGGGCTGCTCTCTGAGGAATGTGGGAAGGGTCCACTTGCATGCTGTCTCTGTGCAGCAGATCCAACAGACTCAACACCTTTCCAAAGCTGGCAAGAAAGTCCGAGAGACTAGATGTGGGCACCACGCTGTGAGTTTCCCAGAAGGCACGAGACAGATCGAGAGCAGTCACAGGAACACAGACTCCTCCGGAAATGCCGCCATGCGCAGAACATGCATCTCTAATTTCATTTCACACTGACTCAAGCATTCAGTCCTTTTTACGAAAACCCAGCTTCTCATTACAGTAACCGGTTTAAAATGACAATCTTCTGTTGAGCAAGTCTAAGAAATGACCTTCCTTTATTTTACATGGTATAAAAATTCAGTTTCCTAGGCCGATGGGCTCTAGGGACAGGTGTTTTTATGTACTAGACATGGCTTTCAAAGTTCTTCAATTGCCTAAATTAATAACGACTTTTTTCCTTTGGCTTTTCTAAGGGACACATTAATTTCAATCTTTTTCTAAGGAAGTGAATATCTAGCTATCTCATTTGGATAACTTTCTGCCTTCAGAGTAGAATTTGAAATAATCTGCAAGGTTACCCCTTCCCCACCCTGCCCCAGCAGCCCAGCCTCTTTCTTCCTTCCAGCCTCCAGCCACCGGGGTTTGGTTGGGAAAGGAGATGCAGAAGGGAGTCTCTGGATTTTTCTATCAAAAGGTTGGCCACACCCCCAGTAGACCAAATGTAATTCATTATGGTGGGTTTTGGTTTTACTACATTAAGAGTTATCCTTAGGGAAATTACAAACAAACAGAAATAGGAAGACTTTATATTTTATTAACGGATGTACTGCTCAGTCTCATTATATTTTAAAAGACAAAGTATAAAAAAAAAATCTGGCTCCATTTAAAATGTCCTGACTAGCAGAACTTAAAATACACAAATCTTAACATGAAAGTCTAGATGAATAAATAAAATAAACAACGAAACAGCTTTCTCAGGAAAAGCCATAATAAAGAGCTCGACTATTTTTTGAGCTGTTTAAGATGCTCGTGTTAAAGGGAAAAGAGTATCATTGTTGACTTTGAAATGTAGAACCATTTGCTTAATTCAGTGATGCTAAAATGGGCAGTTTGGCTGAAGAAAGAAATTGGCTTGTAGCATTTGATGAGCAATTTCTTCTTTTGAATATAGAAATGACCAGGGATGCGGACACGCTTTTTATTCTTTTGAGGACCCTCTAACCAAGAAATCTTTTAAATGATCATTACACAGTGAATGCCTGGAGGCTCTGGAAACTATTTATTTTGACATTATTATAAGCTCAAAATGATTCACCAATGCAAAAGAAGAAGAGAAAAAGCAATTACATACTAAGCTGTAAATACTGGAAGCTTTTCTGTGCTGAAAATAATTGGACAGAGTTTTTTCTTTTTTTAAGTAATAGTGTCCAAAGAGATTCAATGATCTTATTGCTTATGGATTTGGAGCTTAACTATATTCCTTATTTTAAATTTGATATTAGAATAGCAAGATTATAGACCTTGATACAGTGTGACTTGGAGAAGTATCGTTTCATTAAATTATCAAGTTAAGGCTCAAGGAGCCTGATGGAATGTGTGTGACCATGAGGCCAGCCAGTTGGAATCCGCTATGGCTCACAGAGAAAGATGCGGTTCTCAGCTCCTGTAAAGATTTAGAACTTCGGGAACCCACAAGCATAGTTCTACGTTGTCCTTTCAGGGGTCCTCAAACTTTTTAAACAGGAGGCCAGTTCATTGTCCCTCAAACCCGCTGGAGGGCCGGACTATAGTTTAAAAATAAAACTATGCACAAATGCCTATGCGCACTGCACATACCTAATTTGAAGTAAAAAAAAAAAAAGGGGGGGCAAAAACACCCGGCATGCTGAATAAATGTCCTCTGAGGGCCATGTGGTCCGCAGGCCATAGTTTGAGGACCCCCTAGATTGATATAAGTCAGAATCGACTTGATAGTGTTAGGTTTCTGGGGTGGTTGACCTCAGTTCTTGCTTAGCAACGCTGAAAGAATTCATATGGCAGAAGCACTTTTGTAAATCCAAGTGAATGTTATGAAAGAAAGTTTCAGGTATCGCAGTCCCCAAAAGTCCCCACTATCTCCGGAAAGCACGCCGGGCTGCATGGCAGGGGTGGGGAAAGTTTGCAGCTGAATATGGCGGTTTCATGGGAGGAATACCTGAGCAGGAGTGCAGAACCAGCTGAGGAGCCACGGCAGGAACCCCCAAGGGCCTCACCCTCCACTTGCAGAGCACGTGAACAAGGGAGGGCGACAAGGAGCCCAGGCCTACTTCTATCACCTCCCAACACCACTGGAGGGCATTGGTCGATCGTACTGGTTGATTTTGGTGCACTTTTGTGAAGTCCTATTCTGTATGACCAGGTGGACCTTCCACCTGGGTCTACATGACTTGGGTCAGAGCATGCTCAGTTCTGAATTTTGCCATAGGTATCTAATGAGTGTGCCTGATTTATTTCCAACCCCTTTGTTGTGGCCCGGACAGCTCATTTTCGTTTAGTGCTGGCACTTGGGAAGACAAGCCCTAATCTAGCAACCTGTCAATAGCAGTAAGTGAATGGAATTAAAACTCAACTCATAGCCATAAATTCAATTCGGACTCATAGCGACCCGAGAGGACAGGGCAGAATTGCCCCCTGAGGATTTCTGGGGCTGGAATTCTTTACAGGAATAGAAGTCTCTTTTTTCTCCCTCCCAGTGGCTCCAAAGGACTGACCTTGCAAGGAGATGTCCAGCGGGTGCCTGCAGGCTCCTTCATTGAAAATCTCTGCTAGTTTATGAAGCGGGAGGGAAATTTTGAGGAGGCCGTCTGCGGCAGAGTTAACTCCCCATTAAAGCCAATGAGCTTTTCCACATCTCTCAAAAAACAAACAAAAAAACCTAAAGTGACTACTTCAGATTAATATGCTGTAGGTAGAACCACCTCCCACTCAGCAAACCAAACCAATCAACCAACCAACCAAACAAACAAAAACACCCCAAATCCTGTTGCCTTCAAGTCAGTTCTGACTCATGCTCACCCCTTGTGGTACAGAGTACAATTGTTGCATGAGGTTGTCTAGGCTGTACCCTTTATGAAAGCAGATGACCCCTTCCTTTTGTGGTACAGCTAGGTGGGTTTGAACTGATAACCTTTATATAAGCAGCCCTATCCAGCGATCTATGTCAACTAAAGTGTCAAAGCATGTAAAGACTGATCCACAACCCCCACTTCTCTCTTCCTCTTCTGTGATGACCTGGAATCCACCTTTTGATCTGGTGGCACCATATTTGTGAAGCAGCCCGAATCACTGACGGACGGTGTGCAGGACAAACACCCTGTAGAATTGCCCTTCCAGCGTCAGAATTTGCATGAACAAGAAATAAACTTCTAGATTTTAAGCCACTGAGGTTTCAGGGGTAGCTTCTTTCTGCAGAACAGACTAGGCTATCCTGCCTGATCATCTCTTCACAGGGTTTTTGTGGAGAGCTACCAGAGCAGCTCGATCCAGGGGAGCTGCCAAAGCAGATACCTACACTTTATCTGGGATTGTAGGTTGTAGTACCAAAGTTTTTATTTGCCCGGGAGGCACTGAGTAAATTTTTTTTCTTCTGAAAACAGGACAATATGTAAGTAAGTTTGGAGACATATGTAGCTGGATCTGAAAGTCCTCTTACCTTGCAGTTTTCTTTGGTAGAGATAGACTTGTTCTTAATGAAACCCATGACAGTCAGTGTCACAAGTGACTTCTGAGGAGAGGCCAAACAGCTAAGTCAAGGCCAGCCTACCGTTCTCTTAAATGCTGTCTCATGCTCTCATCTGCTCTGACGTGTTTGCTCAGGGGCATGTGGCAGCCACTGGGCGGGCCTTACCATTGGCACTGAAAATCATTGTAGGGGATATTAGAGGATTTACATCAAGAAGACCTGACTTCCTGGCCATTGCTCGGGGGCCACAGTTCCCAAGACAATCAGTGTCAAGGGCAAAACAAAATAAAACATGACGAGGCCTCTGGGGCTGGGTTGAGCTGGATATGTAACCAAAGCCCCCTTCTACCAGGATCTTCCCAAGAGGAGATTGCTCTTTTCCATAGCTAAACAATTTTGTTTAACACACGTTCTGCTGGGGAACCTTCTGGGAAGCAGAAGAAAATAAATCTGCCTTCCTTTGAATTAAGCTGGGTTGGGTCCAAGCCCTGTGTAGTGTGTATTCTTATCATAACATCTAAAGGAGTCTCATTTCACCATTCTTAGCTATTAAAAAAAAAGTTCCAGGCACAATATTTCAATTTAAAATTACACACCAGGAGTAGTTCATATTTAATACACTTTATACAGGTATTACAGGTACAAGGGACGTACTTGTTAACTGCCAGGTTGCTGGCTTGAACCAACCAGCTACTCCACAGGAGGTACTGTGTTTCTGTGAAGATTTTCAGCTTGGAAGCCCACTGGGAGAGCTCTCCTCTGGCTTGAGTCTGAAGGTGCTTGACAGCAGTAGCCTTTTGTTTTTATAGAGGTATAAAGCTTTCTTTCTTTCTTTTTTTTTCTCGGTATAAAGCTTTTTAGAACAACAAAAACAATTCCTTTTGGAAGTAAGCCAGAGATAAAACCACAAGTTACATGCTTTACTTTTTTTCTGTCCTGCTGCTGGCAGCCACCCTTTCATCGATTGTGCACACCAGCATGGTGGTGAAGTGGTGAACTCTGCGCTCTCACTCCCCTGGCTACACACTCGGTCTCCTCACTCATCGTGTGGCTTCACCCAACGCACGGAGCCTCCTGCAGGCTCCTCACCCTGTGTGTGTAAAAGTGCGAAGGAGACAGACTTCCTCAGAGCTGTGCTTTAGAGAGAATCCTCCTCACATTCTCAGCACCGCCTTGAATAGGGCAGCACTGCACATGACATCTACTTGATGATTGTTGATGGTGTGGTGGTGTGTTTGTACGGATAAAAAAAGAGCCCTGAATGGTTATGTAACAAGTAAGGGAATAAATAGATCTTCCTTCATCCACCTTCATCTTTCATTGTTCTATCACTCTCTGATTGCAATATTAGAGGCTAAAATGGGCAGAATTCCCACCTCTGAACAAAGTTTGTGCACATGGGTGTGCATGCTTGTGTGTCCATGTGAGTGTGCCTGTACAATGTGTGTGCACGTGTGTGTGCACATGTGCACTGGAGCCTGGCAGCAGCAGGGGAGGCGCCTGTCTCTGTTCAGCAGTATCTGACGGCTGCTGCAGGTGTAATGAGAAGTGATTGGTGATCTGTTCAGGGAGCTCCTGGGGTGGACTCAGGGAAGGAGCAGCAAAGAAGACATACTCATCTCCCCCATATGTAGATGAGGTGATGGAGGTGGGCGGTAGAGGAGCAGCTCCTTAGTAATGAGATCACAGGGGAAAGGCCTTGGATGAGGTGCCAGACATCCCTGCTTTCCCAGAGAGGGTGGGGACTGGGAACGAGGCTGCATCCTGCCTAATCAGTTACAGTTGCTCTGTCGCTCTGGGGAGGGAGGCAGATGAGGCAGGGAGCTTCCGGAATCTCTCATCTCCAGTCCTTCTAGGTGGATGTGGGAGCGTGTGAGGACGGCCACACTGGAGGGTCAGGGTTGATCGCCTTGCAGTGTGGAGCCCGGCCTGGACCTGCGTTGTGCAGGGTGACCAAGGAGCTCTGAGGGCAGGGTTCTGGGTGGGGGCTTTGTCTACTAAGACCCACAGCCGCGCCCTGTGTCGCAATGTTGGCATGCAATGTGCAAAGACTTGAGACAATGTGAAATGGACCATCCACTTCACTTGGAAAGACAGGAGGGCTGAAAATCAGATTGGGAGATCTGATCTCGTTTGCTGCACAGTTGTGAGAGGAGATATTCCTGGCTTCTCTCATGTTGGGAACCGGGCATAATCAGCCTGACAAAACCAAGGCCATATTGCCTGCCCAGCAGGGCTAAAGCCACGTCACCTCAACCTTATCTTACCCTGACACACACCAGATGGCCCACCCTTGTCTGCTCCAGCACCGGACATTCCAACTGCAGACTTGCGGCCGCCTGCCCTGTGTGCTCTACACCCCCGCCCTTCCTTTTTTTTTATCTCCCCTTTGAACTCCCTTGTTTGCCTCACCCTTTATAGAGAGGCTTGTGTAGCAATAAACTCAGACCTTGACAAGAATCTGCTTGGTCTCGCTCCTCTCTCTCGCCCGTTTCTCTTTCAGGCTGGGTCCTCCTTGGAACCCCTCGAATAACTGAGTCCCGCGGGTTGGGGCACTCTCACACATGAAACTATATTCCTCCTCAGGCATCAAGGAGGTGATACGAATGCTTTGATAACCTAGTATCTGTCAGCTGGGAGGCACAACATAGTGAGAGCCCTTATTAATCACTTGGAGATTAGCTGAGGGGTGGGAGAAGCCAGGCATGAGGCTTTCCAGGGCTGCTCAGCCTGCACAGGAGTCCTTTCCTGGGTTGGACAGAGGTGCTGCCATCTGAAAGCTCAGATAGAGCAGTTGGAAAATTAACTGACCTGGTACAAGATCTATTTACATATATCAAAAGATCCTGGGTAATAACATCTCATGTTTGTGCAGCATGCCACATTTGTCAAAGGGCTTTCTCATTTACTGTCTTACTTGGTCCTCAAACTAAGAGGCCTTTGGGCAGCTATTGCTGTTTAATTTTGGGCGTGGTAACAGCTTTGGGTATAGTACTGGGCTTGGAATCAGGCTGTGCAACCCACAGCAGGTCACTTAGCTGCTCTGGATTGGCTTTCTTCCTCTACGAAGGTCAGCGCTTGGACTAGACCATTTTCCCAGTGGCAGCTCTGCTGACATTTTGGCCAACATCGTTCTTGTGGGGCTGTGTTGTTCCCTGCACCAGGATGGCAGTGGGACTCCCTTCTTCAGAATGTCTCCAGGCATGGCCAAATGTCCCCAGCAGAGCATGCTGCTGGGCTGGCGCACGGCAGGATGATGCACTCAATGAGTTGGATTTTAAGTTTTCAGGTACTTTACATGTCTGCACAGGGAGACTACATCAACAATTACCCAGCAGTCAATGGGTCATCACTGACCCTCTCTATAATTCCAACTGAGATCATGAAGCACCGACTGAGTTTCTGAGCTTAGCACCCTGCATGGCACAAGTTGTTTAGCACTCAGCTACAAACTAAAAGGTTGGCAGTTCAAACCTATCCAGAGGCCTCTTAAACAAAATCCTGGTGGTCTGCTTCAGAAGAGTTGGAGCCATGAACACCCCATGGAGTGAAGAGATATAAACATGAATGTGGATGTGACTCTAGGTATAGCTACAACCGGGAACCATGGAATCAACTACATCATGGAATCAACTTCAACTCCTGGCCTCCTTGTGTGTCCAAGAAGAACTGTGCTCCCCAGGGTCTGGAAAGGCAGCTTGGTCTGAAGTAGATTTGCAGGCCCTTCTTTCTAGGTGCCGCTGGGTGGCCTCAACCTTCCAAGCATGCTATTAAAAGCCAATCCGTCACCTGTGTGCATCACTGAAGACACACAGACACAGGGAGCAATGCCCTGGCTGGGGCACTGGAACAGCGCTGGCATGCAGTGAGTGCTGCCCAGTTAGCGAACAGGTCTTCCCTTGGTACTTTCTCAGGTCTGTGTGAAGCTTTCTAAGCATCCAGAGTTCTCGGCCTGATTCTGCTGCCAACTTGCAGTGTGGCTTCGAGCTAGTCTCTTGCCCTCTCTGGGCTTGATAACAAAAGCAGGGCAGGCCAGCCACAAATATCGTGTGGCTAGCAGGGGAAAGCAGTTGAGGACACAATTGCAGATGGAGTTCATCCTTTGGACTCATCGCCCCTCCTCCCTAACACCCCCCCCCCCACTACACACACACACCTTTTCAACTGCACCAGATGGGTTTTAACTTTCCGGCACCAGAAAAGCAGACCTTGAGTTTTTTCCTTTATGGAATGTAGGCCATCCCTGCTTATGTGTCACATTCAGTCCTCGTTCTTCTCCCTACTCTTGTCCCTCCTCCAGTCATCAACAAGTGACTGCAGGGCGGTTTCCCAGCAGGGCTGTGCTCAAAGATTCATAATGCTGGGTTTTCCTTTAGTTCTCCACAGTCTTGGGCTTGGAACAATCCAGGCATTACCTTATCAAATGCTCATTTTAGGGGGGAAGGACGGGGGCACTGGAAACACCGTATGGGCTCAATCCTTTTCTGCACGTGTGTGAGGGGTTTCCAGGAGTTCGAATTTCAACTTAAGTGATTTATTTTTTGTTGTTTAATCGCGTGCCTGTCATCTGCTGGACATTTCTTCTACAGTGTTTTGTTGTTGTTAACCCCATTTCTAAGATCAGAGATAGAAGGGTCAGGCACAATAGGCAGTTAAATTGACTCAATCTGGGGTGTGAACCTGCTTCTGTCTGGTTCCTCATAGCCCTCAGTCATTTTAATGCAGGTGTTGTGAAGGGTGTGGGTTCAGCAGCCACACACTGCCTCATCTCGCCTCCTCGTTGATAGGCTGTGTACCCTTATGTGAGTTGTTTAATCTCCTACCAAGCTTGTGAGAGCACTACTTTTATTAGCTTCATTTTACCGAGACTGTGAGAGGTCAGGGGAGTGAAGGCTTACATATTGCCAGGCATATAATATGCTAATGATAGTCAAGATATATAACTAAGCATTTCTCTGTTCTTGGTTCTGTCAGTACCTGGTGTGGCCACAAAGGAGAAACCTGGTTTCCTGCTATTTTGAGCATCTAGTGTGAATGGCAGGAGATAAGTCACAAGCTAATGAACCCTTGTGGTGTAGTGGTTAAGCACCCTGGGCCCGGCTATCAAAAGATATAGTGTCCAGGGTCTTAAAGACTGGAAGATAAACAAGGGGCCATCTAGCTAAGAAACAACAAAGCCCACATGGAAGAAGCCACCAGCCTATCTCGACATGATCGCTGAAGACAAAGCGGGTGCATAAGCAAATGCGGGCATGTTTTCCTGATGTGCACTCACCCTTTACATAAAACTCTCTCTTATACATACGCGTTTCTGTGGATTTGTTTCGCTAAGGCACCCAGACTAACATAAGCAGCATGGAACGCATTTAAGAAGCCTAGACAAGGGCAGGGCAGGATATTTGGAGGGACTGGATCCAGAATTAGAGAGGAAGGGGTCCTGGAGGTGAAACGGGCTGCTAGCTCCCTGTCCCAAGGGGGACAATGAGACTGCTGGCTCCCATGAAGATTTACAGTCTTGAAAACTCCATATAGGGTCACTGTGGTTGGAATCCACTGGACGGCAGTGGCCTTTTGGGATTGAAGGTGGAAGCCACCAAAGAGCCTGCGGGGAGTGTGTGAACTTCTGGAATACAGCGAACAACCTCTGCACATCTGCTTTTCGTGCTGCCCAAGTCATGCATTGACATTTGTCCAAAAGTGAACCATCACAGCTGCTCTCTCAGGAAGCTGGGGGCTGAGCCCGCTGGTTCCACTCTGTCAGCATTTCTGGTCCGGGTACCTGCCCTCTGCCCCGGCACAGGCAATGGGCTTTTGGAAGCAGTGCTCCCTGGGTAGTGGGTGTGATTTGGCTCCTCTGGCCTAACATGATGAATGCTGAGAGGGGGTGGATACTAGGGGGTTAAGCTCCCTGACCTTTCCCTAGCCCAGGGGAAAACTTACTATTTAAAGTAAGTTTTAGACAGAATCTTTAGAAAGATAAATTGTTTACTTAATGTACACAATTACTCCCCAACACATCTGTTTTGTGTCTGCTCAACTCAACCTCATAGGCTATGGATGACCTTGAGCAAGTTTTTAAAGTCACAATGGGTTTCTACCAGGATTGAGAGTTCAGCTCTCTCAACTCTCCAACTGGTTATTAGCACCATAGTCTCATTTCTATTTATGGATTTACTTTGTTTGAGGGAAAAAAGACTCCCAATTCAACTATATTTTATTAGGAACTCCTTTGCTATCTTTTACACAAGAAAAAGGCACAAACCGCTGTTCTGGATGAAGGAGAGCATCCGCATGAGGCCCCAATGGTGTCGGAAGGACCCACAGCCACAGTTACTTAAATAAAATGACACTCATTCTGTCCTGCTGACTCTGACTCATAGTGACTCTGTGTAGGGATCCTGAAGTTGCTACCTTTACAGGAAGCAATAACCTCATCTTTCTCCTGTGGAATGACTAGTGGCTTTGAAACAGCGACCTTGCTGTTAATAGTCCAACACTATCCAGCATCACCACCTGAGCTCCTAAAAGCTTAAATGAGACATGGAAAACAAACACCTTTGTCACAAAACTGTCCCTGAAGACGGATCAATTCATGGAGTTGCGGGAGGGCCTGTGAGAGCATGAGCGGGACCTTCATTGGGATGTGCACACGACCGTATATCGCTGAGTCTGGCCCGGGGAGTGGACGCAAGCACACTGCCTGATGGACAAGCTTTCTACTGCCAGTCGGCAGTAGGAAAGAACTCAATGGTGGCTGAATGTGTGGCCCCTCAAAATGGATTTAGGGTCTCCACATAGACTCTCACTGTGAGCCACAGCCTATTGCTCAAAATTTAAGCTCAAATATGACTTGAATGCCTAACATTCTGTTTCCTTAAACTAGAGTACTGCCAGGATCAACTAGAGGCCTGGATGACCTATCAGGTCTGAACAACGATCTCAAATCACTTCACATGATCCATTCCACCAGTCATGTCACCAGTCACGCCTCCTCACTTACCCATTCCAGAGACTGTGCCTGTATAACCTATCGACTAACACATTCCCACATGTCGTGATTATGAAACCAACCATCATGCTGGAATAAGGACCAATCACGATGTAAGGGGCAGGGTCAGTGCGAAAGCAAGATAGGGGCTGAGGGGAGCCAAGAGGGTCCCGTCACTCAATCCCTAAACCTGATCTAATGTCACTAGACTGGGGTCTTCCTCACATCTCAAGGGCACCCGATTCATGATTGAAGTGAATTGTGTTTATTCAATCTTTGTTCTGCTTGCCGTCCTGCTATGCTGCCTCCTCTTCTTGCTTTATGTTGTGGTGACAAATGGCTTGAGAGGGATTTGACATAGGGAGAAAGCCCACCCACATCAACTGTCACCAGAAGCAGACACTAAGTTCATTTCTCTCACCTCACAGAACTATGCACATCAGACACTGGTAGAGCTGCCAGGAAGGGGAACCCTTAGTGCAGTGGTTCTCACCCTGTGGGTTGCGACCCCTTTGGGAGTCATATGACCCTTTCACAGGGCTCGTCCAATTCATAACTGTAGCAAAATTACAGTGATGAAGTAGCAAGAAAATCATTTAATGGTCAGGGGGTCACCACAACAAGAGGACCTGTATTAGGAAGGTTGAGAACCACTGCCTGAGTGTGCTTAGGACTTTGCTGCCCTCAGGGTCACCAGACATTCCTGAAGGCAGAGTCACTGCAGGAAGCCCTTCTGGGAAATGCCCTGAAGCCAGGTCTCAACCAACTCCATCCACCCTCACCCTCCTAGATCCTAATCATAGGCCGCTTGGAAATGCTCTCTGCCACTTCAAAGACTGTAAGTCCATGGGAGCAGAAAGCCTCCTCTTTCTCCCTTGGAGTGGTGGCTGGTGAGTTCAAACTGCTCACCTTCTGGCTAACAAAACCCACAGACCAGCTCCCCCTGAGCTCATTTTGGTTTGCCGCACAGCACACATTGTTGGGAACCTTCTGAAGTAGCTGTGCCATGTGCAGGTTGGGGGATTTCGCACAAGATGCAGAATTCCACCCTCTTTTGGCAAAAATAATTTTTGCAATAGCATTGTATTCTCTTCTGGATCTGAGTAGCAGCTACTCTCATGCAGTCCTAGCACATACATGCATGCACAGTCCTCCCAACTCCCTAAGGTCTTATGCCGAGTCTGCTCCATGCTTTCCTGTGTCCTATGTGGCGCTGTAGGCACCCAAGGCATGGGCTCTGCAGCCTGGGTTCAAATCTCTCCTTTCCACTTCCTCACTGTGTGGTCATAGGCTCATGACTTTATCATCCTGTGCCACTGATTTTTCATCTGTAAAATGAGGCAAGAATAGAGTCCACACATAGGCTTGTTAAGTGAAATAATTGAATTATTATATACAAAAAGCTTAGAACATTGCTCGGCATCTTGCAAATACTGTTAGGTAGCTTAGCATAGGGACTGGATCATCCATTACATATGCTCAGGTTCAAACTTTCGGCCAGGAAGGGGTGGTGCACCTAGGTGGTTGTTACACCTGGATTGGCCCATCTGGGCCAGGTGAATTCAATCCAGCCAATGGGGTTGACCAGGACCATCAACCATGCCTCCCTATGGAGGAATTGAAAAGGCAGGATCTTGACCTCTCCGATGTCTCCCTTCACCCACTTTTCTGTTGTCCGTCCCCCAGGGAGGAGGTCACATGTAGATACTTGTAATCGGTTCCCTCTTTCCAATCCACCCTCCCGCTACCCTCCCAATATCACCACTCACAAATTATCAAGGTTTCTTGAGGGATGGGGGAGCGGGGAGGAAGGGGTAAAAATGAGGACTTGATTGATGCCAAGGGCTTATGTGGAGGCAAATGTTTTGAGAATAATGAGGGCAGTGAGTGTACAATGTGCTTTACACAATTGATGTATGTATGGATTGTGATAAGAATTGTATGAGCCCCTAATAAAACGATTTCAAAAAAAAAGAAAAGAAAGAAAAGGCAGGATCCTGGAGCCCACGTAGTGACTTTCTCTCCAGCAGCTTCTAGGCAAGCTGTGCAGGGGTGAGGGGCCCTGAGGTGCCTGTGTAAACCTGAAACTTCTTCTCTCAAAAAACTCACTTGGATCACAATCCAGGCTGCGGAGTGAATTCTTTCTCTCGCGAAGCCAAGGACTGAGGTATATTTCTCCCACGAGAGATCTAACAATAGTATCTCTTATTATATCATTAGGAGCCCTGGTGGTGTAGTGGACTATGCATTAACCTGCTAATCGCAAGGTCAGGGGTTTGAACTGACTAGCCCCTCCGTGGGAGAAATATGAGGTTGTCTATTTCTGTAAGGCAATCGTTCTCAACCTTCTGAATGCCGCCACCCTTTAATACAGTTCATGTTGTGGTCACCTGCAACCATAAAATTATTTTCATTGCTACTTTATAACTGTAATTTTGCTATCATTATGAATTGGATGACCCCTGTTAAAGGGTTATTTGATCCCCAAAGGGGTCGCGACCCACAGGTTGCGACCCCTGCTGTAAGGATTTAAAGTCTCAAAACCCCAAAGGGGCAGATCTTTGTCCTATTGGGAGTCAATAAAATGGTAGTTAGGTTTTTTTCTGCATCAGTATCAGATTCTGGTGGCAATCTCAGTCATCCTGCATTGTGGTCTGGTTTGAACTCCGGAAATGACTGCCCTGGTTTGAGGTGAGGGCCACGGTGCTTCAGTGGTAGACCTCTCATCGTCTTTCACCGGGAAGACCCGGGTTTGATTTGCAGCCAATGTGCCCCAGACTGTCAGTGAAGGTTTGTGTGTTGCTACGACACTGAGGCTTCAGTGGTGTTTCCAGACTGAAACAGAATAATGAAGAAAGACCTGATCATCCCCATCCACACATTGACCTATGGCCCACCACTGTTGGCTTCCTCTCCCAGTCCTGGTGGTAGCACAGATTGGCACAGTTTGCTCCACTGCCCATGAGGTGCCCATGAGAGGCTGAGTCGACAACCACAGTCAAGATTAACAGCTTAAACTCCATTCTGGGTCTATGGAAACAAGAACAACCTTCTGAAATGAGGTCACATTGCTATTTGGGACTGGGAGGATGCCTTTGTGATATGGATTGCACTCTGGATCCCGAGGGGGACTTTTAAACACAGCCACATAGCAGCTCCGGAAATTGTCATAGTGAGAAGGCAGGTTAAAAAAAAAAAAAAAAAGCTTTTACTGGCTTGCTCAAAGGAGGCTGCGGGTAGATTGTGGGGTGGAAAACTCCTCTGGAAATGAAAAGTTTTTTTCCTTACATATGCATCATTTCTTCTGGTCCTGAAAGAAAACACAAAGCAGACGAGAGAAGGAAACGGAGACTAGCAGTCATCTTGTTGGTATTCCCACAGCACCCCCTCCTTAAGCACTTGCTGCCATCTCATCCAACTCCACTCAGTGTATTTACACCCGGCAATGATGCAGAAATGTCTGCGTACTCCAGTTTGATTGTAGTCGGGCAACGTTTATGGCTTTGACATTCAACTGAGCATGGCAGGACGTCTAGAAACAATTATAACCAGCACCTGCTCTGTCTGTGCTGTGGGCAGGCAGTGACGGATTCCCAGCCTCTGGAACACTAGTGTTCCCTCCCAGCTCAGGATAATGACGGTGACACTCGGCCCCCTTGTTGTCTGGGGAGCTCAAGGAGCTCTCCTCTGAAACCTCAACTTATGGGCATTTCTTTAAGTGAAGACATCAAATTAGTGACTGGAAAGGAAGGCGTAGGAGATGATTATTGGCCACAAGACAAGCCTCAACCGCCTCCAGAGAGCATGTCTCCTAAGTACCAAGTCGGCGGCGACAGCTAGGGGGCCCTGGGTCACCGGGTGGTGTTGAGCGGGGACTCTGGGGCCCCGGCGTGGGACGCTGGCGGGTGCAAGTTCAAGAGGGTCAGGGGCTGATGCCTCCCCACGCCCCTGCCCTCCCCCAGCAAGGGCGCTCTGGGGTGCTTGGTCCTTGAGGCCCCGGCTGGCGGGGCCGCCCACGGTCAAGGCTTCGGGCACAAGCGCAGGTGTGCTGAGGCCTGCGCCTTCCGGGGGTCTGGGCTCAAGCAGGTGGTCGCGGCGGCTCCGCGGGCGGGCGGGCGCCCAGCAGGATGACCAACGACCCCCGGCGCGTCGCCGGCACCCAGCGCCCGGGCGTAGAGGCGGGCGGGGGGGCTGCGCTCCGCTGCCGCCAGGGCCCCCTCCTTCCGCGCCCCCCCCCCCGCGCCAGGTGAGCCCGGCCTGGGCCTCGGCGGGCGGCGGGGCTGCCCTCTCGCCGCCCTCCAGCGCCCCTCTCGCCGCCCTCTAGGGGCCGGGCCGCGCCGAGCCGGGCGGCCGCCGGCCGGGGCTGGGGGTTGGGAGGGGCGGGGGTCACGGGCGGGTCGCTCGTTCGGCCGCTGGCGGGGGGCGTGGCCGGGCGGCCGCGCGCGAGGCCGGGCCAGCGGCCGCCACGCCCTCGGGCTCAGACTCCGACTCCAGCTCGGCTTGCCCTGGCGGCGGTGGCGCCGTGAGGAGGAGTCCGCGCTCCTCTGTGCTGGCGGCGGCGGCCGGCTCCAGGCCGGGTTTTGGCGCCGCCCGCCTGCTGCCTCCTGGCGGCTCCTGAACTCCAGCCCCCTCTCTATCAGCCTCTCACTCTGTCTCAATATGTCTCAAGATGGCGGCCAATGTGGGATCGATGTTTCAATATTGGAAGCGCTTTGATTTACAGCAGCTGCAGGTCAGGCTTCTCTCTCGGCCTCTCGCTCGGGGGTGGGGGCTGCAGGCGGTCGCGCCCTCCCCGGGGACGCCGGGCTGCCTTGCCGCCGGGGAGCCGCGGCGGAGGGGAGGAGGGGGGTGCCGGGGAAATCGGGGCCGACTCGGGGACAAGTCCCTCTCACTCCCCGGCCCCCATTGATAACTCGCTTGATCGGAAATTGATCCTCTTTGTTCAATTCATCGATCAGCCCAACATGGCGCCGGCAGCCGCCGCCGCCGCCACTGCTGCCCCTGGTGTCTGCCCCCTCCCCTGGCGCCCCCGGCCCCGAGCCGCCGCCGCCGCCGCCGCCGCGGGACCGGGAAGGGGGCGGCCTCAGGCGCCAGCGGGGTGCGCAAAAAAAAAACAAAAAAAAAAAGAACCTGAGGAAAGTTGTGTTTTTCATTGCTGTCTCATACCCTGTATTCTTTTATCTCCTCTCTGAGATCCTTCTGTAAGGGGATGTCCAGTGCACTGGAATTAGGTTTTGGGTCTTTACCCGGCCGTCCCCTCTCATTCTCCATGATAAGATTTTTTTGTTCTCATGATGCCTGTTGCCTTATCCCTTTGAAACTTTGTGATCACACAGGCTGGTATGCTTCCTCCATGTGGGCTCTGTTGCTTCTGAGCTAGATGGTTGCTTCTTTACCTTCAAGCCTTTAAGACCCCACACGCTATATCTTTTGGTAGCTGGACACCATCGGCTTTCTTCATCACATTTGCTTATGCAGCCGCTTTGTGGTCAGTGATCGTGTAGGGAAGGTGAGCATCGTTTAATGCCAATTTAATAGAACAATGTTCTTGCAATGAACGAGTCCTTGAGCGGAGACCCTATGTCCACCTGCTACCTTAATACTAAATCTATAAACATATGGACATAGATCTATTTCCCCATGCCCCTTTGTAAATATATGTACATGCCTTTATTTAGACATCTATAACTGGCCCTTGCTTCCCAGCTCACTCTTCTATACCCTTTGATTTTCCTCTTGTGCCCACTGCCATGCTCAGTCTTCCTTTTGGTTTCAGTAATTACTCTTGGTTACATTACCCTTGATCACGCCCTACCAGGCCTCGTGCATCCCCCTCACCACCGATTTCCATCACTTTTTGTTCCCTTGTCTCTGGGTTTCTTTACACCACTTCCTTTCCCCCCACCGTGCTCACTCCCATGCCCAATGGAAAGGGCCGGTCACATGTTTACTCCTCCAGATTGTTCATCCAGCCTCTCTTAATTAGACAGACCTGTAAAATTAATAACATGCACAAAATAAGACTGAGCAAAACCAAGCAGCGAAAAGAAAAAAACAAACAAAAATGTAAACAAAACCCAACCAAAATCCAATGACACTAAAAGAAAACAACACTAACCAAGAAAGAAAAGTACAAGGACTGTGTGGTGAACTTTAAGAGTGTTTTCCTGTCCAGTCTGTTGGGGCACCGAGCCCTGACCACAAAGTCCACCTTTGGCATTCCCCGGGGACTTTGATGCTCCATTTTCTTTCCCTTCCGCTGCACTCTCTTAGTGTCATGCCTCGAGGTGGCAGGATCAGTTCGGGCGCAGCTCCCACACTGTGTCTCCAGTGTTGTCCCCTCTAGGGCTATGGGTCTTTGAGGGACGTTTCTCATCATGGGGCTGCCCGTGTGGTCTTCTCTGTGGACTGGCTTCTCTGATTGGGAACATCATCCTCAAGGTGTATTGGGCCAGGATGTGCTCCTTTCTCCCCTCCTCCCCCTTGTTCTGCCCTGTGTTCTCTGATCAGATATGTCCCTATCCGCGAGCTGCAGATCCGGTGCCATCCTGTGAAATACAATCTTTGGGGGCTGCAAGGATGTTGGTGGGTGGGTGTCAGCTCAGATCTTTTGGGAGTCCAGGAGATATTGACTGTTCGATGGGCACAGTTCTGTGGGGCACCGTGCTCTTGGTCCAGACGCTGGTTGTGAATATGACTTTGTTTTTAACCAGTTGTGTGTCTCTGGGTCAACTGCTGTGTGTTTTTGAGTGAGTTTTCTCATCTGGAAAGTAAATGTACTGGATTATCCAGACTCCCATGTCAGCAAGTTATCGAGAGGAGTTAATCAGAGGCTATTTCATATAGTGTGTACCTGCGCGCTGCAATCTAGACCTGGGGTGGCAATTATGAGCTCAGGATAGAGATGGTGTCCAGGAGGTAACATACGTGGCTCCATATTGAAACAGGAAGCCCACTGTGGAGATTTGGTCCTTCCGTTGATGTCCACTGGCCACCTAGTCTCCTGCTATAACTGCTTCACTGGCTCAGCAGCTGAGCCAGGAGCCAGTGCCATCATAACCAGGTGGCTACCTCGGAAAAAGGGCAGATAGATATTTGTTATCTTGTTGTCTTGGGGAGCCCACCTAACCTCCATGCAAACCTTCTGGTGTGAGTTATCTGTGGAAGGAATCATAGGCTCACAGTAATTCACATCTTTCTTTTTGACAATGTGCCCGTATTCCTTTCTGAACCTGAGAAGGTGGCCCCTGTGTCCACCAAGAAATTTACTGGCTGGCCTCCTACATGGAGAGTTAGCCTGGGCTTTTGGCGGCAAAGTGAAACAGAGCCCTGACCCCTTTATTCAGCTTCTTCAAGCATTATTGTCTCTTGCTTGGGTCTCTCTAGGTGCAGATGAGGCCCGTCCACTCTAGTGGAGGGTCGTGCACCTCTCCTGGGGTTTTCAAAGCACTGATTTTTCCAGTGTCGTTCTTTCCTGCAGTAGGCACATTGATCCTTCCCCATGGCTTGGCGGTGCCCACAGGTTAGTCTCTCCGTGAGTGGGCCATGCTCTCCTTTTCCTGAGTCTCTAGGGTCTCTCATGGCAATTTCTAGTATTTTAGCTAGTTTCTTTGTCTCTGTCGTGCTAGGGTCATCTCTGTTGTTATACATTCAATGAGCCACTTGTACCAAATCACTAAGATTTTTCCCTTCAAACCATTCCAACTTCTTTTTCATGTCTGAGGCAGACTGACTGAGTCATAAAGGCAATACTTATTGCCCTCCTGTTCTCGGGGCCTCCGGGCCGTGAAGGGTATAAAGCCCATAGGCTTCCATCAGCCACTCTAGAAAGGCAGGCGGACATTCTCTTATAAGAGCCTGAAAATTCTCACTGACCTTAGATAAATTCATAGGTTTCCTAGCTCTTCCGCAGAGGGTCATGTAAGAGCAACGGGTGATACCTGGTAAAGCCCTCTGGGCCTTGCTAGGAATTGAGATCCCACATTGTTGGTGTAGTGTCCAAAAGAGTTTCTCTCAAGTGGGGAGTGCCCGCTCGCTGACCATCAGGTTCGCTGACTGCTTACTGGGCCTCTGTCTGGAAGGGCTACCCTTCCTCCGTTGTGAACAGCAACTGGAGAAGTTGCTGGCAATCATTCCAGGTGGGCTGATGAGTATGGAAGACATAACAGTACTAGTGTGTGTGTGGGGCTACTGGTTGGGGGTGGGGGTGAGGTTGGGGGGCCGGTGGGAGAGGGAGTTACTCAATAAGGGCATGTTAGAAATTTTCTATTTCTGTCCCCTAGAAACCTTATAGGGCGGGGGTGGAACCAAAGGGTCTGAAGCCTTCTCTCCCACTCCCAGAGTTCTCCTGCAAAATGGTATAAAACCAAGTAGGGGAGAGAGATCGGGAGGGGAGGGAAAAGGAGGGGGAGAGGGAGAGTTTGGGGGAGGGGGACGGAGAGGGATGGGCTCCACCTATGTGGTTTTGGGACCTTGTAACGTTTGTTTTTCCGGTCCTGCCATGTTTCCTGAAACCTTGGAAACAAGGACCCTTTCTTTGAGGGAGGGAGTAAGTCTTTTATATTTGCAGGCTTTTTAGTGGCAATGTCAGCCCACACTTGAATTAAAGGAATCAGATCGGGATGTCCTGGTTCCCCTTAACCATAACTATGACCTCTTAGTAATAGGGGATGGGAAAACTAGTCTTGCGTGGGTCAATCAGGGACTCCTTCTGCCCCATCACTTTTAAACAAATTTTAGTGTCTCCAAGCTTTTGGGTTGAAACCACATCCTCTTGGTGAACACCTAGAGCAGGGGTCCTCAAACTACAACCTGTGGGCCACATGCAGACAGCCGAGGACATTGATCCTTTCTGTCGGGTGTATATGCCCCCTTTTTTTTAACTTCAAATCAAGATGTGCAGTGTGCACATGAATTTGTTCGTAATTTTTGTTTTTTTTAAACTATAGTCTGTCCCTCCAATGGCCTGAGGGACAGTGAACTGGCCCCCTTGGTAAACAGTTTCAGGACCCCTGCCTTAAGGTATCCTGGACTTAGGGGTTACTAATCTCCCTGCCCTGAAACATCCCTGCTGTTGTGGGAGGCTACCCGCAACCCGTTGTGGGAGGCTACATGGGAATTTGGACCCCGGGTAATTTACAAGCCTTTACTCCAATTGAACCCAAGAAAATTCAAAATAACTTAGGTAGTTACTCTATTTTGGTCACTATTGACTCCTCCTGTACTAGCCCATTATTTCCATTTAACGCTATAACGCGGAATATGATGTTTTAATAGCATTTTAAAAAATGTATATATATATATATATATATATATATATATATATATATATATATATATATATATATATATATATAACTATGAAAGTCCACAGCAAAAAAAATAATTTTTTCCCAAAATTATAATTGAAGCAGTATAGGGTTAAAAAGAAGGATGGGTCTTATCAGCGGGTCCAAGACCTTAGCATCATAAATGAATCAGTTTGTACTATTTAAGAGTGTAAAAAAAATTGATGGAGGGATTCAGAGAAAATGGCGACCAGATAGGACCCATCTATCTGGAGCTCCTGCTGCCAGACCAGAAAAATAGGAAATTAGGTGAAGGAAACGGAGAGGTGGAGTTTTTTGTTCCCTTGTCTCTGGAGTTCTTAACACCACTACCTTTCTTCCCACCTCCCTCTCTCGCATGTCCTCCAGGATGTGCAGTTCCGTTTTTTTGTCTCCTCCAGATTGTTCGTTCAGCCTATCTTATTTAGACAGACCTGTAGAGGCAATAACATGCACAAAAACAAGAAAGAACAAAACCAAGCAGCAAAATAAACAAAACAACAAAAATCCAATTACAATAAAAGAAAACAAAGGTCAACAAGATAGAAAAGCTCATAGATAGTTTAAGGACTATGTGTTGGCCTTTAGAAGTGTTTTCTAGTCCAGTCTTTTGGGGCACCAAACCCTGACCCTAAAGTCCACCTTTAGCATTTCCTTGGGATCTTGCTGCTCCTTTTACTTGCTCTTCTGCTGTACCCCCTTAGTGTTATGCCTCGGTGTAGCGAGATCAGTTTGGGGGTAATTCCCACACTGTGTCTCCAGTGTTGTCCCCTCTAGGGCTATGGGTCTTTGAGGGACGTTGTGTCTCGTCGTGGGGCTGGCCATGTGGTCTTCTATGTGAACTGACTTCTCTGAGTGGGAACATCATCCTCAAGGTCTGGTGGGACAGGATGTGCTCCACTCTCCCCTTCTCCCCTTCATCTCTGTGTGCTCTGATCAGATAATGTCTCTGTCCAGGAGATGCAAATTCAATGCTATCCTCTGAAATAAAATCTTTGGGAGGGGTTGTGGGGAATATCTGCTCAGATCTTTGGTGTGTCCAGGAGAGAGGGACTGCTCGGCTGGGCACAGCCACGAGGGGCTCAGAACTCTGGCTCCAGAAAATGGTTGTAAGTTTGGCTTTGTTTTTAACCAGTTGTGTGCCTCTGGGTCAACACCTGTGTTTTTTTGAGTTAGTTTTCTGATCCGAAAAGTAAAGGTACTCCATTGTCCAGACTCCCATGTCACCAAGTGATCGATAGGGGCTAACCAGAGCCTGATTCAAATAGTGTGGATCTGTTAGGTGCCTTCTAGACCTGGGGTGGCGATTCTGAGCCCAGGACAACAATAATGTCCGAGAGGTGATATAGGTGGCTCCATATTGAAACAGGAAGACCACTGTGGAGATTTTGTCCTTCCACTGATGGCCACAGGCCACCGCCTCACGTCCTGCAAAAACAGTTTCCATGGCTCAACAGCCAAGCCAGGGGCCAGTGCCATAAAAATCATATGGCTAACTGGGACAAAGGGCAGACAGATATTTTTTATCATGATGTCTTGAGAAACCCACCTAACCTCCATGCAAATCTTCTGGTGTGAGTTATTTTTGGAAGCAATCATATGCTGACAGTAATTCAAATCTTTCCTTTTGACAATTTGCCTGTACTCTTTTCTGAACCTGAGAAGGTAATCCCTGTGTCCACTAAGAAATTGACTGGCTGGCCTCCTACTTGGACAGTTAGCCTGGGATCCTGGGGACCAAGTGAAACAGAGCACTGACACCTTCATTCAGCTTCTTCAAGCATTATTGTCTCTTGCTTGGGATTTTCTAGGTGTGGATGAGGCCCGTCCTCTCTATTGGAGGGTTGTCTGCTTCTCCTGGGGTATTCAAGGCACTGATTTTTCCAATGTCCTTCTTTCCTGCAGTAGGCACATTGATCCTGCCCCATGGCTTGGCGGTGCCCACAGGTCAGTCTCTCCGTAAGTGGGCCATGCTCTCCTTTTCCTGAGTCTCTGGGGTCTCTCATGGCAATTACTAGTATTTTAACTAGTTTCTTTGTCTCTGTCGTGGTAGGATCATCTCTGTTGTTACACACCCGCTGAGCCACTTGTACCAAATCACTAAGATTTTTCCCGTCAAACCCTTCCCACTTCTTTTTCATGTCTGAGGCAGACTGAGTAATAAAGGCAATACTTATTGCCCTCCTGTTCTCGGGGCCTCCAGGCCGTTAGGGATATAAAGCCCGTAGGCTTCCATCAGTCACTCTAAAAAGGCACGCAGACATTCTCTTGTAAGAGCCTGAAAATTCTCACTGACCTTAGATAAATTCATAGGTTTTCTAGCTGTTCCACTGAGGGCCTGCAAGAGAAACTGGTGATACCTGGTTAGGCCTTCTGTGCCTTGCAAGGAGTTTGGATCTCACATTTTTCGTGCAGTGGCAAAAAGAGTTTCCCTCACATGGGGAGTGCCTGCTGTCTGACCATCATGTCCATTGACTGCTTACTGGGCCTCTCTCTGGCAGGGCTACTGTACCTGTGTTGTGAACAGCACCTGGAGAAGTTGCTGGCAATTTCTGGAGGTGGGCTAATGCATATGGAAAACCGTTTCTATCAAGGAATCAGACCTGCTTTGTCAGAAAAAGGGATTTTGTTGATTCCAATTATACAAATCACTGGAATACAAGGGGATATATACCCAAAAAGGGACTCAGGGGTCTTCCCCAGGTGTTGGGGCTGCTTGCCTTGAGTGTAGAATGGCTGCTGCCGAATCATCCTTCTTGGGGGGTGGGGCGGTCGAGATCCCATACCAGCCCTAGTGTATGTTGGGGTGTGGACTCAGAAAGGAGTTATGAGTATTTCTCTCTCTCCAGCCCCATGCACCTGACAGGGTGGCAGTGATAATGAAGGGTCGTAAGCTAGTTCTCCCACTCCCAGAGTCCTCCTGCAAAAAGGAATAAAGCCGAGACGGAGGGGGATGGGGAGGGGTTGGGGAAGGGCAGCCTCCACCTTAGTGGTTTTAGGACCTTGGGTCTATTTTTTTTCTGGTCCTGCCATGTTTCCTGAAATCTTGAAACAAGAACCCTTTCTGTTGCAGGAGGAAGTAAGTCTTTTGTTTATGCTGGCTTATTAGTGGCAATGTCATTCCACGCATCAATTTTAGGGATCAGATAGGGATGTCCTGGTTCCCCATAAACATAACTATGAACTCTGAGAAATAGGGGAAGGGAAAACGAGTCTTGCATGGGCAAATCAGGAACTCCTTCTGTCCAATCACCTTTAAACAAATTGCGGAGTCTCCAGGCTTTAGGGCTGAAACTACATTCTCTTTGTGAGCGCCTAGAGCAGGGGTCCTCAAACAATAGCCTGTGAGCCACATGCGGATAGCCGAGGACCTTGATCCTGTCCGCCGAGTGTTTGTGCCCCGTTTGTTTGTGTGTTTTTTTTAAACTTCAAAATAAGGTATGTGCAGGAAGCATAGGAATTTGTTCATAGTTTTATTGAAACGATAGTTCGGCCCTCCAACTGATCAGAGGGACAGTGAACTGGTCCCTGTTTAAAGAGTTTAAGGACCCCTGGCCTAGAGAAATCAGAAATCCGTAGTTCTGGGGAGAGCACTCCTGTTAAGGAGGTTTCCTTTCTAAGCAAGCCCAGACAGTGGCAATTGGATCTCGGTGCACCTCGAAATGTTGTAGCCACTCTCCATTCCCAGAAAGAAAACTACTCCGACCGCTGGCAAGTTCAACAGAAAAAGTTTTTTTTCCTGAGCAGCCCCAGTCTAATTGTCCAAAGGTTTTTATACTTTTGCAATGTGCAGGTGTGCAAGCAGGCAGAGTAGAGAAGCAGGGTGTTGCAGTTAGTCATTCTTAGTTGAACAAAGACTGCTCTGGTCGCTCTCGCGAATCTTCTGAGCATCCATATCCTTTGGGACATTCCCTTGGGCACATCTGCACAGCCTACCTCCCCTATATCAGCTAGTTCATTTACAGTTCATAGCTACTTTATTTACTTTACATGGTGCCTTCTGTCAGCTCATAATGGCTTCACTCTTGTCAAGGCTGTTTAAGCTTTTCCCAGAGATCCTATATAGCCGCCATTGTGGCCATGGGGAAACGGGGCCTGTGACCCTGGCCAAGATGGTGCCCACCAGCCCAAACATGTGGAAGGGCACTGCCTAGGGAGCTGATTGAATAGACCTGGGAGTTAGCCCTGCCTTGTCCTGGGAGCCAAATATTTCCCTTTTCCCCTCCATTCCCTTTCTCCTGGCTTTTCAAACAAGCTGCTTTAGCCCTATAATGCCCAGCACAACATTTTTATAACATTTAATTGAAACTTATCTAGTACCAAACTTATAAATTATCAATGTGACAATTTGGTTACATTTCAAAAACATTGCACGTTTTATATATTTGAATGCCATATATACATATTGATAACTATGAAAGTAAAGAATAAAAATGTTTAAAATTATTTCCTGAATTTAAAACTTGAGGCGTTATAGTGTTAGTGTTCTACCAGTGTAGGTTTGTTCCTTGTTACAGGCTGGTTTTCCGTGGCCCAGGCTTAGGCCAATGGCATATGGAACCCTTCCTGTGTAACTGTTACCTTTAGGCTTTCAGTGTTGCTGCTTAAGGCACTTTTGGGGAAAGCTCTTACTACACAGTTCCACTGCCACGATGTTCCAGACAGAAATTCCAATTCCCTTAAGGTTCCCTGAGCTTCCAGATGCCCCTTCCCTTCAGAGATTTGAGAGTCTGCTCCCGCCAGCAGGCATCTTGGAGGGCCGTGGGGCCATTCCAAGCAGTGGTTCTCCTAGCTTGTCTAGAATAATGGTTGGACTTAAAGTCGACCTCAGTGAGTTGTCTTTGATCCCTTACTTCTTGCTGGGGCATCTTCCTGAGGCAACAGATTCAGGGCAATAAAGGGCTCGCTCTCAAGTGGGGTTTATTGACCTTGAGGCAGCAAGCTCTACATAGCCTTCTTTTGTGCTTTCTAGATGGGACTTAGCAGCTTCATACTCAGGAATTGCCCCCTTGCATGAATCCTGTCCAATTGGGATAGAGTTGACACAGAGGCTAGACAAACAAAAGCTGATACACTATGCAACTTTATTTGAGAAAGGAGAATGGTGGCCAGAGAATGGTACACTTTCCCTTCTAACCCTGATTCACCTGGAACAGTTTTGTAAAGTGATTGGAAAGTGGGCCGAAATGCCAGAAGTTACAGCATTTCTCCTTTTGAGGAGCAGTAGAGACCTTCATCCCCAGTGCACCCAGGAACCCCTAAGGCAGGCATCCTCAAACTGTGGCCCGTGGGGCACATGTGGCCTGACGACATTTATCCCACCCTCAGGGTGTTTTTGCTGCCTCTGCATGTCCTACTTAGTAGCCGATTCGTGCAATGTGCATAGGAATTTGTTCATAGTTTGGTTTTTTTTAACTATAGTCTGGTGCTCCAACGGTCTGAGGGACAGTGAACTGGCCCCCTGTGTAAACAGTTTGAGGACCCCTGCCCTAAGGGATCCTGGACTTAGGGGTTACTAATCTCCCAGCCCTGAAACATCCCTGAACATTCTACCCGTTGTAGGAGGCACCATGGGAATTTGGTCTCTGGGTAATTTACAAGTCTTTTATTCAATTTGAAGCCAAGAAAATTAAAAATGACTCAGACACTTACTTTCTTTTGATCCCTGTTGACTCCCGCTGTAGTATTCCAATATTACAATTTAACGCTATAACGCATGACCTTTTCATTCCATTCAATTAAATGTGTGTGTATAGATAGATAGATAGATAACTATGAAAGTAATTAATGAAAACAAAATTTGTTTGACCAAAGTTAATAATTGAGGGATAATAGGATTAAATAGAAGCATGGTTCTTAGCAGTGGGTCCAAACATTAGGATCATAAATGAAACAGTGATCTCAGTGCACCCAGTAGTTCCCAAACCCTGTACCCTCATAGGGGAAATTGTGGATGCTTTTACTCCCGTGCCTATACTTAGAACGAACAAACACACATGCCTGATAATCCTAAGATTTTTTTTGTTTCCTGTGACACTCACCTAATTTCAAGGGCACTGCCACCTCACAAGCCTAGCCTTGTCTCAGTTAAACTGTTCACCCTTTTGTCCGTTTGTTTGTTTTTCCAGAAGTTCTCAAGTTACCAAGCCCTCTGAACCAAGTGTGCCACCTCTAGGACCACCATCTCCTGGACCACCTCAACCTTATCCATCCTAGACCTGAATGGACAACCCCTCCCAGCAGAGTAGAAAGGGTATGGACCCAAAGCCCCACTTCACCCTTTTGCCAGCAGGAAGGACCTAAAGATGTCGTCGCCTTGTACCCCAAAGATTTGGGTCCATATCTCTTCAGGGTGTAAATTTTAGGTAGCTAGCATAGGGACTAGGTTGTCCATGATACATGCTCAGAGGGCCAAGCTAGCCACCCAGGAAAGAGTGGCACACCGAGCGTGCTCAGAGGTCCAGGTTTCCAGTCAGGAAGGCCAGGTACACCTGGGTGGGTGCTGCACCCACATTGACCCACCTAGGCCAAGTAAATTCAATTCAGCCACTGGGGTCCACCAGGGTTGCCTACCATGCCTCCCTATCTCTCCTAAAACACAATTGGATCACAAACCTGGCTTTGGCGTGAATTCTTTCTCATGCAGAGCCAAGGACCAAGGTATATCTGTCCACAGAGAGAAAAACCTAGGAAAGCTCTTTGGAGGCAGCAGCACTGCACATGAGTGGCTATTGGATACTGTTTAGATGCATGGCTTTCTATTTGGAACTTTTTTTTTGTCTCACCTGAATGGAAAGGAAGAGGTAATACTTCTGGATCACACAGTATCCATGTCCACAAATGAGCTGCTCATTCCACAGTCCTGGCAGTGCCTTTTGAAAACCCTCTGCTTTAGAATGTCACTCCTTGAAGATGGCAGTGGGAGTGGCTGGGGCCAAGTATGCTGCCTCTTACTCCCAGTTGCAGGTTTCTGGATGCTGATTGTATCTCTTACAGCATCAATTAGTGGGCTTGTTGTCTGCCTCAGGCTTTGTTCACAGAGATCCTCCAGCTAGGTGGTGGTGTGTGCGCATAAGCAGAGGCTTCCTGCCAATCCCCCATGAGTAGTAGAGCTCCCATGGTGTGGACTCCATGAAAGCCGTGCTCCAGCCAGCAGGATTACAAAGGAGGGTGGGCCCGGCAGGACAGGAGGGCCATTGCCCCTATGGAATGACCTCAGAACCCCGCCTCCCTCCCTGTCCAGCTCCTGGGACTATGGGCCCTAAGCTTCATGCCTGACTCAGGAATAGACACAGGGTGAGGCAACTCCAGGAGGTGATTTTGCTGATCTAATCCAGCCTGAGATCATCCTTGCATGTGCCCTCTGTCCAGACCTTTTTTTAAATTGTTCATGCAACACTAACCACAATGCATATATACATCGGTTGTGTAAAGCACATTTGTACATTCATTGCCCTCATTATTCTCAAAATATCCACTCTCCACCCCACCCAAGCCCCTGGCCTCAGCTCCTCATTTTTCCCCCTCCATTCGAGCTACCCTTGTTAATTTACTAATTATTTTCTCATATCTTGCACTGTCTGATGTTCCTTCACCCACTTTTCTGTTGAGGTTAAATGTAGATCCCTGTATACGGTTTCCGTTTTCCAACCTACCCTCCCTCCACCCTTCCTGAGTCTGCACTCATAACACTGGTCCTCAAGGGCTCATCCACCCTGGATTCCCCATGTTTCCTGTTCCTATCTGTCCAAGTATACATTCTCTAGTCTAGCCTGATTTGTAAATTAGAATTGGGATCATGATAGTGGGAGATAGGAAACATGTAGGAACTAGGGGAAAGCTGTGTTTCATCGTTATTATCTGGTACCTGTCTTGGTTTATCTCCTCCCTGACACCCTTCTGTTAGGGATGTCCAGAGGACTGTAAATGGGCTTTGTGTCTGTCCCCAGCACTCCCCGCTCATTCGCAATGATAAGATTTTTTTTGTTCTGATGATGCCTGCTACCAAATCTTTTCAAAACCTCATGATCACACAAGCTGGTGTGCTTCTTCCATGTGGGCTTTGTTTCTTCTGAGCTAGATGGGCGCTTGTTTTCCTTTAAGCCTTTAAGACCTCACATGCTATATATTTGATAGCTGGGCACCATTAGCTTTCTTCACCACATTTGCTTATGTACCTGCTTTGTGTTCAGTGATCGTGTAGGGAAGGTGAGCATCATAGAATGCCAATTTAATAGAACAGTATTTTTGCAACGAGGGAGTCCTTGAGCAGTGGCCCAATGTCCATCTGCTACCTTAATACAAAACCTATAAATATAGGGACATAGATCTATTTCCCCATGCTCATATATTTAAATATGTACATGCCTTTTTTTAAACCTCTATAATTGACCCTTGCTTCCTAGCTTGCTTTTCTATTCCCTTTGATTTGCCTCTTGGGCCCACTGCCATGCTCACTTTTCATTTGTGCTTCAGTAATTCAGTAATTCCTCTTGGTTCCATTGGTTCCATTTCCCTTGATCACTCCCTACCAGGCCTCCTACATCCCCCTCACCACCGATTTGCATCACCTGTTCTTCCCTTTTCTCTGGGTTTCTTAACACCACTACCTTTCCCCACACCTCCCTCTCTCCCATGTCTCCCCAGAAGTGTTGGTCCTGTTTTCTCTCCTCCAGATTGTTCGTCCAGCCTATCTTATTTAGACAGACCTGTAGATGTAATAACATACACAAAACAAGACAGAGCAAAACCAAGCACTAAAAGCAACAAAACAACCAAAATCCAATGACAATGAATGAAAACAACTCAACAAGAAAGAAGTGGCTCATCGTTAGTTCAAGGTCGGTTTGTTGGCCTTTAAGAGTGTTTTCCAGTCCAGTCTGTTGGTGTACCAAGTACTGGCCTCAAAGTCATCCTTTGGCATTCCCTGGGTACCTTGATGCTTCGTTTTCTTGCTCTTCTGCTGTACCCCCTTAGTGTTATGCCTCGGTGTGGCAGGATTAGTTCGGGCGCATTTCCCACACTGTGTCTTCAGTGTTGTCCCCTCTAAGGCTATGGGTCTTTGAGGGGTGTCTTGTCTCATCGTGGGGCTGGCCATGTGGTCTTCTATGTGGACTGGATTCTCTGAGTGGGAACATCATCCTCAAGTCCTGGTGTGCCAGGATGTGCTCCACATTCCCCTCCTCCCCCTTCATCTGCTCCATGTGCTCCGATCAGATATGTCCCTCTCTCAGAGCTGCAGATTCACTGCCACCTTCTGAAATAAAATATTTGGCATGGGAAGGTGAGTTGGGTGGGAGGATCTGCTCAGATCATTTGATGGTTCAGGATAGATTGACTGTTTGGCTGGGGACAGGTATGTGGGGCTTAGGGCTCTGGCTCCCAACACTGGTTGTGAATATGTCTTTGTTGTTAACCAGTTGTGTGCCTGTGGGTCAACACCTGTGTCTTTTTGAGTGAGTTTTCTCATCTGCAGAGTAAAGGTAATCCATTATCCAGACTCCCATGTCACCAATTGATTGAGAGGCACTAACCAGAGCCTGATTGAAATAGTGTGTACCTGTCAGGCGTGTTCTAAAAACACCTTAAAAGTCGTAAAAACACTATAAATGCCTTAAAAACCCTAAAACATCTAAAATATTTCTAAAATGCTAAGACCACCCCTAAAGACCCTCTAAAACATCTTAAGACCATTAAATACATGGTAAAAGGCTTTCTAAAACACCCTAATGCGCCATAAGTCTTAAAAAAAACTCCTTACGTCCCGAAAACATAATAAATGCCCTAATATTATGCAAATGCCTTAAAACGCAAAATAAAGAACACGTGAAGCCCTAAAAACACGCTAAAAGTCTTTTAAAACCCCAAGAACATCCCTACAAAGCAACCCGAAGCACTATAAAACCCTGTAAAAGTCCAACAGCCTAATAGACATGAATTCACCATGAAAGCAAAAAATAATCCAACAAAACCCTAAAGCCCTGAAAACCAAAACCTAATCCCCGCAAACACTCTAATGCCTTAAGAAGCACCCTAAAATTTTAACAAAACACTAAAAGCCATAAAAACACATATAAGCCTAATAAACACCCTTAAACACTAAAATCACCCTAAAAGCCTTAAAATGTCTGAAAAGCCATAATATTCCCTAAAATTCAAATAACACTCTGAAGCCACAAATAACACACTAAATGCCTCCCAAAACATGTGGAACTTCCAAATCATATCCCTAGAAGATTCCCAAACCATGAACTTCCAAAACCACATAAATGCCCTGAAGACAACATGAAAGCCCCAACAAAACATAAAATGCTGGGGAAAAACACATAAAATATTTTAAAATACCCTAAAATCTCTAAGAAACCCTGTAAGATCACTAAAAACACCCCTACCTGCTAAAAAATACCTATACACTCCAAAAAATCACCCCTAAATCCCTTAAAAACTCCCTTAAACCTTATAAAACACCCTTAAAGCCCAAACCACCCTAATGCGCAAAAAAATTAAATGACCCCAAATGACCTTAAAGCCCTAAAAATCACATGCCACAAAAAAATCCTAAATGACCCCAAAATTCCAACTCAAAGCCAGCCTACAAGTCTTTTATGAGAACAGTTTTATCTTTCTACCAAGGAGAAGTTTGTAGGTTCAACCCCTGACCTATGCCCTTACCATATGAAGTTAGTAATCAGTGGTTTTGCAATTCTTTGAAGAAAGATGAGGGTAATTTTATCAGGAGTGAATTAAACTTGTCTAGTGCCTTGAGTAGAACTGATAACTGTACTACATTGAGTCGTCTGGTCAAGGAGCATGGGATATTATCCCATTTGCTGAGGTCACACTTGATTTCTTGTAATTTCTGTAGTTTTCCTCATATAAATCTGTTGTTTTTTTATTCAAGTATAGATATAGATATTTTCATTTACGCTTGGCTATTGTAAATGGTACTACCTGAAAATGTGTATTTCATTAATTATTATTTCTTGATCTATTTCTTCATCCTTCGAAATATTATCAGTTTGTTGTGGTAGATAAACATTAGGACTTTGCATAACTTAGAAATATTACATTTCACAGAAAAATCATATTAATTATGTCGACAGAGCTATAAAAGGAATGTTGCCCTGAATATCTTCAGATATGACAGCTGTTTCATTGAGAAATTAAGCCAGACAGACACAATGTGATGTACATTTTGTTATTTTCATGTGGGTTCCTTCACTCTTCCAAAAAAATTAGGTTCATGAGCCCCTTGGGGAATGAGTTTGAGTTCAGATCAGATGTCTATTTATATATTTGAGTCCTGAAGCCCATTTGATGGACTGTTCTGTTGCTTCCAAAGTAGTCAGTCACTTCCCCACCAATTAGAGAATTTGTCCGAAGCAAAAGTAAAAGTGTGGCGTACGACATTTGACTGCACACCATCTAAAATCACACTCTCATTTGGTGTTGGCAGTTTTACTTGTATTTCAATTGTAAACTACACTTCAGAGTTCAGGCTAGTGAAAACGTTTCAGTGGAAAAAATTTGCACACAACTACGTGCAGTTTGTGATTCTGTTGTTCCCAAGCAAGGCTATGAGGACAAAGATGCACAAGCATGGGGGGCACTGCAGACAATGTGTGAAAGTTTCCAGGAGCTCAGGGGTGGACAGCGGCTGCTAATTCTCCCGTGCTGGCAGTGAGCTATGTGGGAGGGCTTTGTGTGAGGTCCCTGTGGGGTCTCTGAGAAGTCTCCATAAAGGATGCTGAGAACTTCATATGAAGTCTCTGTGCGAGGCCTCTGAGTCTCTCTGGAAGTCTCCAAGGAAGTATGTGTGTGAGGTTTCTCTCTCGGGTATGTGTGAGTGTCCTTGTGAGATGTCTGCTGAATTGTGGGGGGCGGGGGGCAGTTGTTTCGCTGAGGTCTCTGCAGGTCTGAGTGGGCTTCCCTTTGTTTGACCTCACAGCACCATATAAGAGGACCTGGTGGCAGGGGAAAGGGAAGGGGCTTGGTCCATGCACCCCTTGCTGTTCTTTCAGGGTCTTCTCTCCATCTCCGTGCACTTACCTAGCACGAACGGTAGGGTTCAGCAGCGGGGAGTCCGGTGTCCAGCTCTTCACTCTCTCTAGGAACACACCCAAGCTACCTGCTACCCAAGAGGCCCCAGATCCAGGCTCTGCAGATCCAGAATCTGATTTTTTACTGCCACAGTCACTCCAGAGGCTGCCTTGGCACAATCAGGACTCCAGAAACAACATCATGCTGCTGTACCAGCAGTCTCTGGGGCCTATGTCCACTTCCCTCCTCCACCACTGGTGTCAGTCCCCACCCACCCCACACACACACTTGGTGTCCTGACTGAGGCATGGAGGTCAAGGCTCAGTGGATGTCTTCCTCGCCATCCTTTACTGTTTAGTTCAGTAAACAGTAAACCCTGGCCCACCAGGGGTGTTCTTTTAAGCACATGAGAATTTACTCTAGCGGATCAACTAATCATATTTTGGGGGGCCCTCCTGCCTTCTTCTATAATCTGGTGCCCAGGAAATAAAACCCTGTGTTAGAAGCACAGAGGAAACACTGACCACTATTGAACTGGTTTCCCTTATCAAGACAGGTGATGTCTAATCTCCGTGCACATCCTGATTTCCCAGGAGTCTCTAGGGGAAGGGAAGGCTGCTCCCAGTTGTGACTTTCTTTGCAGCACTCAGTCCTTAGAAGCCACTCACTCCGGAGAACATTCCTAGAGCACGTGCACGCGTGTGTGTGTGTGTGTGTGTGCGTGTGTGTGAAGATCACCAGCCTGGGGTCATGTTTCCTGAGAACATTCCTAGAGTGTGCGCGTGAGTGTGTGTGTGAAAACCACCAGCCTGGGATCATGTTTCCTGAGAACATTCCTAGAGCGTGTGTGTGTGTGTGTGCGTGTGTGTGTGTGTGTGTGTGTGTGTGTGTGTGTGTGAAGACCACCAGCCTGGGGTCATGTTTGCTGAGAACATTCCTAGAGCATGTATGTGTGTGTGTGCGCACGCGTGTGTGTGCATGTGAAGACCACCAGCCTGGGGTCATGTTTCGTGAGAACATTCCTAGAGCGCGGACGCGTGTGTGTATGCATGTGTGAAGCCCAAAAGCCTGGGGTCATGTTTCCTGAGTCCTGGCACCCTGTTATTGACTCATCCCCACTCTACCCCACCCTGGCTATCAACTCATCCTTCCCCCAGTCAGGAGATGGAAATCAAGTAAAATAACAGTTTGTCGCCCCACTAAAGATAGTATTGAGAAAGTAACCTTCCCTGCTTGAAAGCTGTGCCTTTGCTATCCAACCCAGTGCTCTCTGTAGGAGATAAAGTTCTGCTGTGGGGGCAGCTAGCTAAAGCTGGGGTGAAGCACCTGGCCGATTCCCCTTTGTAAGCCTGTGTTAGCTCCGCTTGTGTCTTGCGTCATTTCTGGGGATCCTCATGCTCTTTGGCCCCCTTTGTTACGTCCAACGCTTCATATTCTTCTTCACTGTATCCTTCCCTACCCTGTGTCCATGGTGCCTAACCATTAGTGGTTATTACACAGACGCTCATCCTGTACCACTCAGCCTAAGCTGTTGCTCCTTCTCCGGGTTTATATACAGAGGAAGGCATGTGAGCTGTGAACCGGATTTTCCCTTGGTGCAGTGGGTGAGCAGAGTCCCCCGCTGGCAGCCTCCCTAGCAGTTCCCACCCACATGTGTCAGACCTGGGACTTCCATCCTGGAGGTTACCCTAGGCTGGGAGAGAGGCAAAGGTAGCAAAATATGTCATTTCACATTTTGTGACAGGTGTATTGAGGCGGAACCTCCATGCCAAACTTGGCAGCCTTCATCAAATGCACATGTGGGACTTAGACAGGCCGCCACATGTCTCATGCCTGCTTGGTACCATGAGACGCTACTTTGGTCTAAACCTCTTCTGGACCCTCGATGGAATTTCTTGGCTGGATTGCGCCTCTCAAAACCTATCAACTGCAGCCACATAACGTTGAAGACAAAGTAATGGCACCAGGGAACATTCTTCACTGTGTTGGGACCTTCTGAGGTTTTCACAGTAGGGGTGTTACCATAAATCATAAGAGGTGCAAAATGAAGAACTTGGGATGGAAGTGGGTGGGAAACACTGCTGAAAACCTCCTCCAGAGCCCTGCCCTTTGAGAAGTCAGAGCTAGCACTCAGAGAAGGAGACGCAGTATCTAACATAGTTAAAGGTATATTATGCCAACCTCGTCAATGAACTCATGTGGGGTTAATTGAAGGGCAGGGAGATCAATGGCTCTGTGAGCCTAGCCTTTCTGGTCTCTTGCTCTCTGATAGTGCCACCAGGGTGGATATGCATTTGTTAGGTCCCTAAAGCAGCTGGAAAGACTCATTTCCTGGGAGATCCCTGAGGAGAAGCCGCATGGACCTACCCTGTTGCAGCCCTGGTTTCTGCAGCAGCCTCATGGAGAACCTGCCAGCGCACGGACTACAATTTCCTCCTGCAGTCATTGTCTCCCCGTGTGTTTTTGGATTGTGAGGAGGACTTTGTAGATTGGTGTCAGACACATGGGATACTATTGGACTGGTGGTCTTAGATTGAACTGGGTTGGGATGCTTTTCAATGTTCACTTAACCTTTATATAAAACTCATAAAATATGAGTGTATGAATTTTGTTTCTCTAGTCTACACAGACTAACACACATGACACCCCCTCTAGATCCCGCCATGCAGCACAGAAGTCACACTTTAATGTAGGAGGGGGAAAATCTCTATTATGGAACAATGAATATCATGGCTGAGAGAAGCCATTAGCCTGTGCAGAACAGGCTAAAGTGGCTGGCATGGATACTTTCCTACTAATCAGAGCAGAAGAAGCGTCTTCTAATTTGCCAGATAAGACATATTCTCGAAGACAGTGACGTGGGCAGTGGTAAGGGTAACTGGAGTAAGCCCACCTCCTCCGCCTCTGCTGCTGCAAGCTGACTGGGCACACAAACACCCTGGGGGGCAATGCCTGAGTGTGGCTTCTGATATTGAATCCCCTGAACGGACAGAAATTTGTGAATACATCCCTGATACAGGTGCTCGTGGTGGGAAGGCTCTGGCAGTCAGGTATCGCCTGGTGGAGGCAGGGTCTCACACTTGCCACTCTCCTGTGTTCTACAAAGAAAGGAGCCCTGCAGCTGGAGGAACATCCATTAACTGAGGCCTGCGCTTCTTTTCGTGGACATAACGTTGACGCAAGATACTCCTGATGACAGCCTGGTGTCCCCTCTAGGACTTGGCCAACATCTGTCGTGAGCACCTGAGCCTCCGTGACCTTGTTAGGAGACACTGGTTGTCTTTGAAGGGGCCCAAGGCTGTGACCACAGGGTAATACGGGCTTTCCTTTTTGCAAAGGATCACCGTGTCCTGTAGATTTTTTGCTGGAGCAAATCCACTGGACAAAGTGCTTCCTCCATTTTTTGCTGTGGCCCTCAGCAGGAAGCTGTCCCTTCTCTGGTGGGAGCTGTGAGGACTTGATCTCAAGGCACTCAGCCAATGCCTTGTCTTGCACAGGCTGGCTTAACCCACAGACTTGGGAGATGCCTCTTCCCGCTAATCCTTTTCCATGCTCTTCTGGATTGGGCCATTTATGAGTCTCCCTCTTGTCAGTGGCAACAGCATCCTTCCTTCTCCTTGTCGAGGGGTCCTGAAGGTTGGGGCTTTTGAGCTTCTGCTGCCCCATGTAACTTGCTCTAGCCACCACGAAGCCACTTGGCCCTTGACATATTGGCTTATCCCCAGTGAACAAATGCTGGGGGCGGCAATGGACCACCTGAGAAGGCAAAACATTGGTGGCAGTGAGCACATCAGTGGTGCAGTCCTGAAGGAGCCCGTCAACAGGACAGCATGGAGAACCATCCTCTGCCTCTACCTCCACCTGGAGCTTAATCTCACTGCACACTCGTGCTGTAAGGCTTGGCTTTTCAGGAACTGGAGCACACTTTCCAGGTAGCAGGAAACTTTTACTACATCCTAGAGCCTCGAAGCACCCCCGGGTCCACATCATTAGTTTGAGATTTTGCCAGCACACTGGTTTTGAAAGTGTCTCTATCGTCTAGCTCTATTGAAGAGGACTTCTTGACCACCACCAACCCTGTCTCTTTGGCTCTTGAAGATGGACATTCAGAGTTCACTTCCAATCTGGGGCCTCCTGGGGCACAACTAGCACCCTCTTTCCTTGACCCCTTGCTGGTCAGTACTGGATTTGAGGTTTGCTCTAGGCTCTCTCTCTCTGGACACTTTCATTCTGGAAGGTTCTGCCAAGGATACTGGGCATGAAGGCTGGAAACGGCTGCCTGAGGGCCAATGAGCATCCACTGTCATTATCAAGTGGGGGGTAGGCTGGGGTTCCCTGAACAGGCTCCTCTGTAGGGGAGCAATCAGCAAAAGGACTCTCCAGGGTAGGGCTTGATTTCTTTGTGGTCACTCTCTCTCCCCAGTCTGCCTGACAGGGTTCTCCCAGGACCTTGGCAGCCTCAGTTACTAGGTTAGTTCAATACTTAGGGGTGGCTAAGCAGGTGGACTTTGGAAAGGACATTGCGTTGTCTTTTCTTGTCCTACAGAGGTTTGTGGGCTCAAGGACTTTGAGGGGCATGCACCACCTCTGCCTCATTTGGAGCCTTACGATATGCGAGTCCAGCACCTGTTGAGTGCCCGGGCAGAGAAAGGAAAGGCTCTGCATTGTGTTCAGATCTTCCAGCTCTCCCCAGGAGGCCACATTGACAACATGTGGGTGGGTCAGGGAAATAGACAAAGCGTGCGTGGTCGCAAGACATGAACGGCAAACAATGCCAGGGATCTGATCCTTTCTAATCTGCTCCACCTTCCTGCACATGTGGACATTCAGGGTGTTTTCCAGTAGGATTTTATTTGGACCCCTTAGGGTGTAAGTTCCTGCGTTAATCCCCTTGTGTATCCTCAAATCACTTAACTCCTTTGAGTCGGCTCCCGGAGTTCCTTTTGGGCAGTAGTTTCCTGATCCACAGAGAGATAGATTACATTTGGATATTTTCCTCAAGTAATTCCCTTGTCCATTGACCGAGTTGTTCCTCAGCTGGACACCGGCTCTGCAGCACGCAAGCGACGGTCCAGGGTGTGTGCATCTTCCTGGGGACACCGTCTTCATTACATTCTTCCCCTGCTTGTCTCCAGGTGTTGAGCAGGAGCATTCGGGCTGCTTCATATCCAGACAAGTCCCTGGCCATTTTTCCTGAGGCTGCTTTAGTGTCAGAGACTCAAGAGTCCCATTGCCGAGGGGCCCCTGCAATTGAGGGAAGTTCTCTTGGCGGTGGAGCTCCGATTGCTTCAAGCAGCCAGGAAGCTTGGGGTCTGTCTTTGGGGTCTGGACCTTCTGATTGTCCTGGGGATGAGTGGGTTTGCGAAGACAAAAAGCTTCCTGGGGTGGTGGTATCATAAAGGGTAAAGAACTCTCACTTTCCTGTTGTTTCTTTAAAAAATGGCTTTCCAGCTGTTGAAGTGAATTTGGAATGCGTGATTGGGACTTAGTGTGGACGGTAAGACAGGATTCATCACAGGGACTCTTGTGAGGAGGAGGAAAAGGTACTGCGAGTGGGCCACGGGGCTGTGGACCGGGCGGAGTCAGGACTGTAGCCGGCGGTGGGGCCTGGGCTTGGCATGCAGTTGGAAGTAAAAGTTGGAATCGGCCTTCAGTGTAGGGCAAGGAGTGACGTTGCAACAAGAGTGGGTACTCTTTAGCTTGCATTTGAGCTGGTAAGGCATTAGGAATTTCATTAAATAAGACAGTGGGAAACTCTAGGGTGGATCCAGAGACCCTGAGAGCAGCTGCCAGAGACTCGCTGTGCAGAAAAGGTAGACCCCAGAAAAACTCACTGAATTTTTGTGGAAAATGCTTCTGAGCGCTGGGTATCTGCTCTGCTTTGATGCTGGCATTCCAGAAGGGCTGGGGAGGTGCAGTGATCTGCTCCCCATCGAGTGCCTTCAACATATTTAAGGCCTGCAGATGGTATTCTGATACACCCTTTCCTTTTTCTTCCCAAATATTCCATTTCTCTGCCTTTGTGATTTCTATTTCCAGCAGCTTGTGGACATTGGGGTTGAGCAAGGTGGGCCTCCCTACTTCCCCCTGCCTCTTTGTGGGTCCTTCCCGAAAGGTGTCTTCTTGGGGGTGCCAGGTAGAGTGCTCTTTCAGAGACCCAAAGTATTCCAAGGAGGGAAGCTGTAAGTTCTTGGCAGCTGCCCAACACTGGGGTGGGGAGGCAGTAGGGAGGCCTGTGGGATCCTGACTTGTGATGGCTGCCATGGCAGGTGTGGAGCAGCGGTTGTGTGGAGATGGGCTCTGCCTGGGCCTTGCCAACAAGTCATTCTGAGAATGAGTCCCTGTGGGGTGCGGGGCTGGTGAGTCCCAGAGAGTGCTTGGAGGCTGCAGGTAGGCCTTTGAATCCGGGGGTTTGGCACTGGGTGAGGGAAGAGCCAGTGGTGTGGGTGAAAGACTGTCAGGTTCATGGGAATGTGCGCAGTTTGGTGATTGACTCAAGGCGGGTAAGACTTGAGAAGTTGAGATGCACATCTGGGCCCGTGGAAGGGTGGAGTTCTGAGACCTAGGTGTCCGGAATGGATGAGCCGCAGAACCGTGTGGGGCGCGCGTACCGACGTGGACTTCAGCCGTACCTCTATTTCGCCAGCTACCAGAGAGGGCTTGAGCTTTCTGTTGACCAAAGCTGCCAGTGTCAAGTGGGTTTCCCAAGTGGCTGCAGGAGACAGAAGGACCAGATTACAGCCAGGACTGAAGGGGCAAGAGACCTAGCAGGCTAGCAAGGGTCGGTGCAAGCTCAGCCCCTCCCCAAGCCTTGATGGCCTGCTCTTCCTGCCCCACCCCACTGCCCGGGACTCCTGTCATTCTCTGCCCATCCCTGAAAGTGTCCCCCAAACCAGCGCATCCCAGCTGCTCTGCAGCCCGAGGCCACACAGGCACCCTGGTTGGAAGATGCACCCCGCGGTGAAGCAGGAAGGTTACTTACTTCTGCCTAAGACGCAAACGCAGGTTCTGAGCGCCATATAGTTCTTGCAGGAAGCTTCGGAAAACTGGAAATCAAGAGAACCGTTATGGTGCAGCCCTCCCAGAGGACCGAAAGGAATGTCACACGGGCTGTGCACTTAGGACGTTGGACTCTCCAGAGCTCAAGGTCAAATGATAGCTTACTCCCACGGGCAGGAGGTGCTTTGGCATTTCAAGGAGCATCGGTTTCCAATATTGTCTGTGGGGTCTCAGTGAGCAATCTGAACCTTGGCAAAGTTACACAGCTTATCGCAGTTACCCCTCAATGTTCCACCTCCAAATCCACCAGAATCTGCTCCTGACACCCCCACTGCCCCCTACTGGGTCCTACCTTGGCCAGCCTTCATCCCATCCTAGGCCCCTCCTGTACATCTGGGAAATATCTGGGTTCTGTTTCCATCCACAGTATCCTTTTGTTCAGGATTATTACCTGAGAGAGACGGGCTGTTGCCACTGGCATCCTGCAGAGGAGGGGACAGGAGAGCTTACAGAGCTTGGTTGAATGGGCAGAACCTTACCTTTCAGAGCGTCACCTTTGTCCCTTGACCTGCTGCTTCTCCTTGTCTCCACCTGAGGCTGGGGCACAAGAGAGGAAGTCAGGCTGGAATCCAATCCTGCATCAGTTCTTTGTGACAAACTGCAGGCATTTACTGGTGATTAGAAGAATGACAATCTCCATGGAATGACTAAAGCCCAGAAACCAGCTTCTGTGTGAGACCTAGAGTGCATTTCTTCCGTCAGCCTTCCTCTGCTCACGGAGAGCACACACTCTCAGCACTCAGTGTTCTGGTGGGCAAGATTTTGATTATGGAGGCTGAAGCTCTGGGCCAGCCCTTGACCACTTCCTCCCCGGGGTCAGCCATGCTTTCTCAATTAGCCCAGACAGAAAAGGAGCCTTGGCCCAGAGACTGGAGCTCAAGGAAAGAGACTGAGGACCCAGTGATGAGAGCTGCCCTTTGAAATGTCTAGTCATCTAGTCCTTAGCCACTGCGTCACTATATTGGGGATTTTTACCTATTGCCCTCTATAACAACTAGAGATGGGAGGTCTGAGATCTTCAAAGAGAAATATTTTTGAATGCTCATCTGACTGGCAAATGATTTACATATCATACGAGTCAATAGTTCAGTCGTTCAATCAGATCAAGGGCAATGGTACAATCAATGATTACCATATCCATTTTAGAACAACACCCCCCCCCCTCCATGGTTAAATTGCCTTCAAAAGGAGTTGTGTAATCACAGTCAGGTCTAAAGCTCTCTGTCCCCTCTGGCCTCCTTCATTTTTTCGTCTTGAAATCAATCCCCCTTCACTCCCTAGCTTCCCGATGGGGAAGTTCTCCACACTGCTGATCTCACAATCCCTCCCTCTGCCATGAGATCTCTCCACCTGCAACTCTGTCAACCCTTGTGTCCATGATCATGATGCATCCACGCCTCCTGTGCTTCACAAACAGGGAAAGCCAACAGAAATAATGAAAATCAACATAAGCCGGCAAGGATAAAATGATACCAATGCAGTGAACAAAGTCCTAACAGTGAGTAAGGACGCACCAGCCCTCATCAATATTCCAAAGCCAGGGCTGATGGTCTCTTCTTTCTTGAGATTTCCCCTATCAGGAAATTAATTACGAAAGGAAAAATTTATAAAACAAGGAAAAATCAATCTCTCCTATGGCTGGGTTGAGAATTTCTTACCTTTATCCTTTTCCTGGGTGGTCGCACAGGTGGAGTATTTGGAAGGAAGGGGAGGACCAGGAAGAAGCAACCCACTCCATACAGGATGCCCAAGGTCAAAACAGTGAACCAGGTGGGGTATTGGTAGGTCAGCCAGGAAGCACTTTTCTGTTCCAGCAGAAAGAGAATCTCCTCCATCTTCTGGATACAGCGGTTGCACTCAGGCAACTGAGCACTCTGAGTCCCCTCTGGCTTCAAACCCACTTGCATCACAAACCTGGGCCCACATCACTAAAGGGTCACAGTGGGGTGGGAGGTGACAGCAGGACAACACATAATCCCTCCCTCTACCCTCCAGCTCATCACATCCCTCCCCTGCTCTGGTCTTCTCTCTCCCACTGCCTGCTCTGGGCCTCCAAAGTCACCAGCTGCACCTGATGGAATGGAATCTTAGTGCAAGTTCTTATTCATTCCACCTCCCACCTAGGTATTACCTGCTTCCTTGGCAAGTTGCCTGAATCATGACCAATTTCATAGGCTTAGAATATCTGAAGTTGTCTCTGTCCTCAATGAAAACCTTCTCAAGTCATGGTTTTACTTTGTCTTATCCAAGATAGAGAACTTAGGTTTATGTAACATTTATTTAGCTTTATGAATGTTGGATGAAAAGCTTGGAATTTGACTTCTATGACCAGGAGAGTTATTCAAGAGCTGAGGTATATCTCTCCCAGGAGAGAGATCTAACAAATTTTCTGCCAGATGGTACATTTGGGGAGACAAGGAACACTTAAGCATTAATCATTCTTAACAGTGTCCCCTGCAAATCTTCCTTGTGTGTGACTACTGCCCATTTAGGGCTTGCTCTGGGAACACTTGATGGGGTAATAAGCCTTGCAACAATTCAGGCTCAAAGGGCAAGCATCTGGCTGAGCAAAATAAAGAGATAATATGGATTGAGTTGTGTCCTTACCACTACCACTTGAGATATTCCCCCAAAATTCGTTGGAACCCTAACACTGAAGGCTATAATCTGATTTGGTTATGTGAGGGCTCTCTCTGGGAGAAATGTACCTCTGTCCTTGGCTTCACACAAGAACCAATTGACGCAGAAACCTAGTTTGTGATCCAAGTGACTTTATAAAGGATAGAAGAGGCAAATATGCTCGTGGGGGGTGGGGGCGGACCTGACAGCCCACGCGCGCTGGGTTGCATGACAGCTGGTGGGAGGCCCCCACCCATACCCTGTTGGTAGGCATGGCTGACGGTACTGTTTGACCCCATTGACTGAATTAAGCCCACCTGGTCTAGATGGGGGCCCGCCCAGGTTGACCTGCTTCCTGTCACAAGGACCTAAATGTGTGCATCTTTCCAGCCTGAAGCAGCTTTCAACTGTCTGTGATGGGGAGGAGGTTTGGCATGCACAGCGACCACCCTCAGTTCTGCCTCTACTTACCTAACAGGTACACGGCATTTCTTTTCTGTTTTTTAAAACAACAACAAAAAAATCATTTGTAATCTTTCTATTCCAGCGGTGCTAGGAGCAAGGCAGAGGCAAAACCCAAGAACAGGGTTCTTCTCTGTTGAAGCGCGATAAACTCACGGGGAAGCAAACAAGCATCTTCATCCACGTGAAGTGAATCTGTGAATCAGCAGCTCCCAACTGACCAAAGCACGCACAGAGCAGCCCAGCATCAAGGTCCGTTTCTGTGCACTGCTCCCACTGTGAGGAAGAGCTTCATGTGCATTAAAAGGGAACTTTTGTAATATTTGAATTTTGAATAGTGGTTTTTGTAAGAAACTGGAAAAAATCTCAAAGCCTGAAGAAACTCCTTTCTAGTACTGAACATTCAAGGGAGCCTGTAGAAGCCTGAAATGATTGCTAGGTGACCACCTGGATCTGCTTGTTGAGTGAAAGTGGCAGAATAGCAGCAATAGAGCAGGGGGTTCATTCTGACCACTGACACTCGTGGACCTGGTTTACAGGCAGTAGAGAAGAAGATGAGAGCAGGTTGACTCGTTTGAAGTCCATGACCTACTCTGAGGGGACTAGAGTTGTGGAGAATTGGTGATGGGGCCAAGGCCTAAAGGCAATGCGACCAATGGACACTGAGGTGAGGCCAAGAGAGGGAGCCCACATTGACTTGACCCGAACCCGACCAGATGAAGAGAAGAATGTTGAGCCTGTGCACTGGTATATACTGCTGCAGACTGTATAGACGAACTGTCCTGCTTTGACTTTCTTGTGGATGTGGACTTCACAAGGTTCCAACTGGCATGAAGACTCTTTATATTGAAGAATATGATTGTCTCCTCAGAGCACTGGGTTGATGGAAGTAGGCAGTAGAGAAACTGAATAGCCAAAATGGGCCAGATAAAGGCGTGAAGTGGCTAGCTTACAAGATTTCATAGATACTGGAATATATTCATAGAATTATAGGATTAATATGTGGGTGTACCTTACCTGCAATTGTTAAGCATAGGATATTTTTGTTTCATCACTTACAGAATATTATGTTTAAAGGAGGGTGGCACGGAGTGAAATGTATGCATTTTCATATTATACTGTTAGATACTGATATGATTCTATTATTGTTTTGAAATTATATACGGCTAAAGAATTTTGTGAAAATGTCAAATGGACAAGGGGTGGTCTGTTGTAGTTATACAATCTGGTGTCAATTTGGGACTTGAGAGGATTAAGAGTGAAGGGGTAGACTCTAGTCTCTCTATTGGGTTATGGCCAATGAGGCCTCTTTGTGGGCCTGGCCTTCCGGTCAGGGTTCTGGGAAATCTGGTATTTCCTCCTTGGAGGCAGGAGACTATCTTTCTGCTCATTCCCTGAGAGATGTCCTACTAACAAGACACATGGCACCACACTGATAGAACCCATGCCCTGGGAACTGGAGGAGCCACATGGAGACCCTGCCAAAGCTGAGATGCTTCTACCACCACTGGATGCAGAAGACTTTGCAACTACTGACCTGTGATCTTCCTGCATTTGGGGTCATTGAAGGTGTTTCATGAGTCTGAAGAGAACATTATAGATTGATATCAGACATGGGCTAATATTGGACTTATGGACTTGATCTTGGTTGGGCTGGAATGCTTTCTCAATATACAACTGTTCTTGTATATAAAGGTCTTTCCTATACACATCTGAGTGTGGATTTGTTTCTCTAGTCTACCTGGACTAACACTCATGGATCCCTTTCAGGACTGTAAGTTCTGTTCCCCTGACTGCTGCAAAGTATGTGACAGAGAAGAAAAGGGAGAAGAGTGAACTGTACCCATTTATTGAGGTAAGAAAAGTGATGAAGGAGCATGGCCGGTTCCCCAAACTTCATGAGTGGAAAAATGGGCTCTTGGCACAAAATGACATTCAATCTTCACCAAGAGATTCAGGGCTAAATTGCTGCCCTATCTCTGACCTCAGCTTTTGTTTTATTTTAATTCTCATATAATTCACATATATCATTCAATACTTCAGTCATATTAAGATTTTTGTAATCCTCACCACAATCAGGTTTACATCATTTCCTTCTTTTATATTCATTTTTGTTAGCCCCCCCCTCACTCCCCCAAATCTTCCCTGCCTGTCCCTAGGTGATTGTTAATTCTGTTAGTGTCTCTCTGGATTTACCTCTCCTGGATTTCATATGTATTAAAAAAAATACAAAACAAAATCAAGAAACAAGTAGAAAAGAAAAACTAACAATGATAAAAGAGAGAAAAACCTCAATCGAACAGAAAGTGAAAAATACTAAAAACTGGAACCAAATTAAAATTAGTCTGAAGAGATCAAATGATCAGGTGTTACATTTGAACTTAACTGTATCTGTTCATGTCCATGGACTGTGGTCAGAGGGAATTCACCCCGCATGTGCATTTGAGTCCTTTTGCAAACTGGGTGTTCCGAACTTAAGCTCTGATTCTTGTTCATACCTGCAGATTGAGATTCTATTATTTATCACCCTGGCATCACACTGGCTGTGCTGCTTGTTCTGGGCGGACTTAGTTGATATCTCACTTAGATGGCTGCTTATTTTCAGAAAAAAGGTTTAAGTACAAGGCCCTGTTCTTTGTGACGGATGTGCACCATCTGATTTCAGGGTTTTTTTACACCCTATGCTTTCCAGTCAAATATTCACTTGAGGTAATTCAAAACACTCACTTGGCTCGATGACGCCAGAATAGCTCCCCTCCATGCAGTTCCATGGAGCTCAGCATAGTTAGGGCACAGAGATGAAAAGACGATTGAACCATGTACTGAACGTTCAGGTTTTTCCCTGCTTTTGAAAATCTGTTTGCGCTTGTAGAGTAAATGTTTTGTACTTTTTAAGAGTGTAAAAGAAATAGATGGAGGGATTCAGAGAAAATGGCGACCAGATAGGACCCATCTATCTGGAGCTCCTGCTGCCAGACCAGAAAAATAGGAAATTAGGTGAAGGAAACGGGGAGGTGGAGTTCTGAAATTAGAACTAGGGTAACAGGGTTTCTCCTGAACCCCTTCTTTTGTGGGATTTCCACTCACAAAGCAAACCAAGAATGCTTTAAAGCACTATAATTTTGACGAAGTGGCAGGTGCCAGATATGCCCTTGCCTGGAGCAGGGATCCCTGCAGGTGGACGCCCTGAGAGGGGGCAGAATCTCAGACACGAGGGGAACCCCACACTGAGCTCTCCATGCGGTTGGATGCCTTGAGCTCACGGTCAGGGGTTGGTGGTGGGTAGCCATAATTTAGAGTAGAAGAAAAAATATATTATTACCTTAGGAAGATCATGGTGTGGGAGAAAAAGGCAGAAAATCGGGAGTCCAGGGAGCAAATTTAGTTCCAATTGGCCGACTAGTAAACAACCCCCCTGATAAGCTGCATCTCCCCCTCTGGGGGTCAGCTTGACAGCCACCAAATCTGAGCACATCACAAGTAGAATTTTTTTTAAGGGTGAAACATAAATGATTGGTTTAAAACTCAAACCCAAGTCTGGTTGCTCAGCTCCAAGCACCACATAGGGGAGTCCCTTAACATAAATCAGCATAAGAAGCAACCTAGCTAAGGAATGCCAGAACTCAGCCACAGGGCCTGGCAGCTTTTACCATAACAAAGACCCGCTGTAGCAGTGTCAGCCTTAAACAGCACTGAGCTGTAGCCCAGAGACTGTGGGAGACAATTTCATTCTAGCTGGCCAGAGGGATAAAAAAGAAAATCCTCTGATCTAGGAAGCATCAGCAGTCTAGATAGGACAACAAGCTTCCCTCTCAGTGATTCTACACATAGCTGGGGAGGCCCTGCCGGTCTTGGAGCCCTAGACGGGGCTGAGGGAGCCCCCCAGTGCCCCCTCCCAGCCCCTGCTGCAGTGCTACATGCAGCACAAGGCAGGTACTCCAGCACCCAAGTGACCCCTGGCCACGGGCGCGATCTTGCTTTTGAAGTAATCTCACACAGCATCTGTGGAACCCTACATCAGGGATGGGAAAGTCCATTAACGCATGCCCAGGAGAGCCAGCATAGGAAAGCTGGATTTTCCTGCCCGTGGGCTCCGATGGATGTTGCACCTGGAGCAGCCCACCTGGGCCAGATGATTGCAGTTCAGCCAATGGGATTGACCTGGGGTCCTTCACCAGCCTCCCCGGGAACCCTTGAAAAGGCAGGAACCAGAAGGGAGAGGGGTGGTCTGGTCGTCTTCCTGGGAGGAGAGAGATCCTTGCATGACCTGAGGCAGTCTCTGCCAGGCCCCATGGTCAAAGGAATCCTATGGGTGCCTTGTAAAACCTGAAGCTTCTTTTAACTCTCATTAAATTCACTTGGATCACGAGCCTGGCTTCCGCATGAAATTTTTCTCGCGGGGAGCCAAGGACTGGGGTTGGAATTTAGGCCAGAGAGAGAGACCTTACAAGTCCATGACCCCGTGACCTTGAGGAAGAGTTGGAATTCCTCTGGCCTCAAGGACAGGTGATCAAGTATCATTACCTCCTTACCCACTGCTCTACTTATTCTCACTTTATTCACTAGCCCTTCTAACTTTTCCACCGCACTCAGTTTCAACGTGCTCAGGTTGGTGTTGGGCTTTTATTTACTCGCTTTCTTCTTTATCCCTCTTTTTTCCCCTTTTCCCCTCATTTTCCTCTTCTCTCCCACTCTCTCCTCTCATATGCCACTAAAGGCTTCCAGGTCACTTCCCTCCGCTTAGGGCAAATCAACCCAAATAGCAGGAGGCACTCCAGCCTGCCCTGTGTGGGAGTGCTGTACACCACACAAGGCACCTGGGACAAACACCTACAGTGCGCTGCACCGTTGAAGAAACCTCCGTCATGCCTCTAAGGTGATCTCGTCAACTAGGGCAATTCTGCCCAGCACCACTGGGTCCCGGCATTAAAAGGGCACACTGACCTGCCATGTTGGAGCAGTGTCTAAACCCCTCTGGCCCCTCATCCAAGCAATCAGGGATCAGCTACTACTTTATACTTTATTTCCTCCTTCTCTCTCTCCTTGCTCTTTACCATCACAGCCAACCTTAGTGAACTCAGTTGGATTTATTTCCTTCTTTCTCTTTATTCTCTTTTTCTTTCTTTCCTCTTTCTGTCTTTGCTTTCTTCACCTCTCTCTTAGCTTGTACGATTCTCTCTGCTCCCTCTCATTGCTTGCACATACCACTGCTGGTTTCCAGAGCCCTACACTCTGCCTAGGGCAACCCTGTCCTCCTAGTGGGCAGCCTGACCCCTAAGACAGTACTGCACACAGGACGAGTCAGAGCTACACACAGCATAACACAGGGTCAGTTATTTCTTTAACCATTTAAAAAATACTCTCTCCTTCTCCTTCCTTTTCTCTCTTTTTCCTTTTATTGGACTCTTCTTACAGGTTTTCTGCTTTTCTCCGCTCCATCTAGCTCTTCTCTACTTCCTACCACAGCCTCCACAGATTTGGTTCTCCTTTTTAGTTGTTTTCTTTTCTTTTTTTTTTTTTTACTGTTGTCACCTTTGTTTACTCTGTGCATTTTAGTTGTGTGTGGGTGAGTGGTTGTCAGTCTGGTTGGCATTATTGCCCCAGTCTGTGTCTTCCTCTTTCTCTCTTTTTCCTCTCCTTTCACTCTCTTTCCCATCACAAGACAATAGCTGTCTCCAGGCCACTTCCCTCTGCCTAGGGCAAACCTGAAGGCCCAACTGAGGGAGCTCCCACCCCCCACTTATTGGTGTGGCAAGCAGCTGGGGAATTCACGCTGGTCCTCTCCCACACACCAGGCCACAGGTTGTTCTCCCCTATAAAAAGTGGGGGCATCCCCAGCCTAAATCCTGAGGTCCTACAAGTGACTGGGGGAAACGCCTGACCACCACTTGTGAGGCTCCACGCTACTGTGGGAACATCCACCCAATCTCCAAGGCGATCTCTCTGTACATCCCCTTGTCTAGCCAGATTTGTAAAGTAGAATTTGGATCATGATAGTGGGGGGAGGAAGCATTTAGGAACTAGAGGAAACATGTTTCATTGTTGCTACCCTGCACCCTGACTGGCTTATCTCCTCCCCACATCCCTTCAGGAAGGGGGTGTCCAGTTACCTACCAATGGGCTTTGAGTCTCCACTCTGCACTCACCCTCATTTACAATGACATGATTTTTGTGTTCTTTGATGCTTGATATCTGATCCCTTCAACAGTTCATGGTCACACAGGCTGGTGTGCTTCCTCCATGTGGGCTTTGTTGCTTCTGAGCTAGATGGCCGCTTCTTTATTTTCAAGCCTGTAAGATCCCAGATGCTATAACTTTTGATAGCCAGGCACCATCAGCTTTCTTCACCACATTTGCTAGTGCACACATTTTTCTTCAACCAGCATGTTGGAAAGGTGTTCATCATGGAATGCCAATTTAATATAACGTCTTCTTGCATTGAGTAAGTATTTGGCAATGTCCATCTACTGCCTTAATACTAAGTCTATAAATATATGCACGTTGATCTATTTACGAACCCTCCTGTATAAATATATTTACATATGTACATGCCAGTATGTAGACCTCTAGAAATACCCTTTGTCACCTAGTTCTTTCCTCTATTTACTTTTACTTTCCTCTTGTCCGACTGTCATGCTCAGCTTTCACTTGGGTTTGAGTATTTTCTCTTGGTTACATTGCCCTTGCTGAATACCTACCAGGCTTCTCACACCCTCCTTGCGACGGATTTTGGATTACTTGTTGCTCCCCTGTCGCTGGATTGGTCAGCATCACCTCCTTACCCCCTCCTCTCTCTCTCCCATGTCCCCGGGAACCATTGGTCCTGTTGTTTTCTCCTCCAGACTATTCTTCCAGCCTATCTTATCTAGATAGATCTGTTGAGATAATAATATGCACCAAAAATCAAACCATAGCAAGATAGGCGATGGGTGAGAACACTGTGATGACAAAAAAAAAACAACAACAGAAAACCAATGATCAATAAAAGAGTAAATTAATTAAAAGACAAAAAAAATTTTTAAGAAAGAAAAACCTGTAAATAGATCAAGGTCTGATTTTTTTTTCTATAGGTGTGTCCTTCAGTCAGGTCTGATGGCGTATCATGCTCTGGCCCCAGAGTCTGTCCTTTGTACTCCCTCAGGGGCTACCCGCTCTGCTCTCATGGTTGCTCTGCTGCATGCTTTTAGTGATTTGCCTCCGTGTTGGAGGGCCAGTCGGGTCAGTCCCAACACAGAGTCTCCGGTATTGTCCCCATAGGGCTCTGGGCCAGCAAGGGATGGCATGTCTCATAGTGGGATCAGCCATATGGTCCACTCTGTACATTGGCTGTTCAGAGTGCCAAAATCATCCTCCAAGCCTGGTGGACCAGTGTGTGCTCCACTCTCTTCCTCCCCCTTCATTTGCCCCTGTGTGCTCTGATCAGACATGTCCATCTCCCCTAGCTACAGGTTCAGTGCCGTCTTCTAAAGTAAATTCTTCTGGGGGGAGGGGCAGTTGTCCACGTAGCTGGTATGGAGGCTGGACCATCCACTTTTCATTTAGGATCAAAAGCATCTAGCTTTTAGCATTAGGTGCTATTGAGTCAGTTCCAACTCAAGGCAGAATGAACCACTGCGCAGTCCTACACCATCTTCAAAACTGTTGTTATACTTGAACCTAACATTTCAGCCTTTTCCAGGGACTGGCATCTCCTGATAACATATCCAAAGCATGTGAAGTCTCCCCGTGCTTGCTTCTAAGGACCTTTCAGACTGTTCTTCTGACACAAATCTGTTCATTCTTCCAGCACTCACTGGTATTTTTAATATTCTTGGCTAGTGTCATCTTGATGGGTTGAAACACTATCTCGCTCTAGTGTTGATGTACATTTTTCTGATGCCTAATTATACTGAGTATCTTTTAAGGTAATCATTTAATTTTTATGGCATTTTGAAAAGATGTCAATGAGGTCTATTTAATTTGTGTTCAGATGGAAACACATATCTCAAACTAAATATGTGACAGTAGAATAAGAATCCATTTTATCCTAAATACTTGAGATATTTATACAGCCTACTCAAGTTTTTATCAACATAGATAAGGTGGCGGTGGTGGTGGTGGTGGTGGTGGTGGTGGTGGTGGTGGTGGTGGTGGTGGTGGTTTTTAAGAGTTAATCTCTAAATAGGGGACTGTAGTACTGAGCACTGAATCTCCTTTGCTTGATTAATTTTTATGTTAGGGAAGTAATACAAGGATTCCATCAAATGACCCATCAGTTTGAGGAAAAAGCATATCAGAATTGATGGTCAAAGCCTATATGGCTTTATGGTTTAGTCTCTAGGGGTATGTAATGCTCTTGTGAAAATAGTATTCCTCATGATAATAACGAGGAACTGGTGGGCTTCCAGGGCTGGGAGCTGAACTGAGGGGCAGTTCTACCCTGTCTAATAGGGTCACTATGAGTTGGCAAAGACTCGATGGCTGTTAGTTTGGTTTGTTTGACTTGAGTACTGGCATTCAGTGTGTTTATCGAAATCAATAAATTACAAGCATTTAGATGTCTATTTTTTACATACAAAATTTAAATCCCCCAAGCCTCTGAAAACTGCGAAGATTTCACAGCACTAGGTTGGTACTCTCCCATCCAAGAATCAGTGAAACTGGCAGGGTGTGAGGCATTCAGGCTCCCTCAGTTCCTCCTACTGCCTTCCCTGACCCTGGTCACTTGCTTCTATTACCTCTCTTGGACCTTACATGCATTTGAATTAGAACACCATAGAGTACAGTGCTCTACATGTGCAGCAGCTCTAACCATGTCACTCTCTGTCTCTATGAAGCCTCTTCCAACAAAATTCAAATGCGATTGTATGTGCACACATAAACACACGCATGCACCAGAGCACCCTTCTTAACAGAGAGTCAGGAGGGTCTCTTATTTGCTGTCCTCACTTTGGACACAAGTCCCTTGATGATGAGTAGGAGAAAAGGAACATCAGGTAGTGGGGGAAACCCTAAGGAGGAACAGAGGAGAGCTTTAACTAAGAATAATGCTACTAGGGGAATGATGGCATGTGAGGAAAATTAGATACTTCCAGACTGTCAGATTTTTCCATACAGCAAAATTAACTTTTCTAGTTTTGTCTAAAACTGGCCCCAGGAAATTTCAAATAGCACATCTCAGATTATCTAACCTACAAAGGAGTAGCCGGCCTTCCACCCACCCCCACCCCACCCCCGCCAAAAAACCAAGCGGTACAAAGCTCCACTGGGTACACATTTCAAAATATACATTCTCCTGTTTGGGCAGGCATCTGGCAACTTGCTCCGAGCTAGTGCACCCACACTTTTTTCCCAAGGTCATTGCTGGTGACAAGACCTTGTGCTCTTCTCACAAGCCAGAATGCAAACATAAATCAAGTCAGTGTAAGACGCCATCATCACCTCACTCAAATACACCTCGTCAAGTGAACTCAAACTTCAAGAAGATGCTCATTTGTTTGGTTTTGTTGATGTGAGGGTGATAGTGCATTTGGAGTTTAGTCATTGCACTAGGTCAGACTGTTAATCAAGCTTCCTATATAGAGGTTCTGAAGATATTGTGTAAGAAGGTCTGAGTTGTCTGGCTAGACCAGAGCTTGCACACTGCTATTGACTAGAAGTTACGACACACAGAATCCAGGACAGATAAACCCCTCAGGACCAATACTGAGAGTAGCAACACCACGAGGGAAGGTAGGGGGGAGAAGCAGAAGAAAGGGGAAACCAATCTCAATGATGGACATACAGCCCCACTCCACCACCCAGGGGAACAAACAGCAGAAGTTTGGGTGAAGGGATACAGCAGAGGCGTAAAATATAAAACTAAAAAGTATGTATAAAGTATCAGTGGTTCACGTGGGTGGGAGGAGGGGAAAAAAGGAGCTCAAGGAGAAAGAACATGTTTGGAAATGATGATAGCAATGTATGTACAAATGTGCTTCATACAAATTGGTGTATGAATTGTTACAAGAGCTGTAAGATCCCCCAATAAAATGATTTATTTAAAATAAAAAGGACTGATTAGTGGTAGACAGGGGACTGGTTTTGCCACCATGACAGTGCACCTGCTCACACAAAAAAAACAGCATGCCTCTATCGCCCGATCTGATCCCAGCACACCGAGGCAAAATACTAAGGGTGTACAACAGAACAGGAAGGGGAACAGAGCAACGAAGTCCCCAGGGAATACCAAAAATAGACTTTGGGGCCAGGGCTAGCTGACCCATCATACTCTATGAGAAAACACTCCTAAAGGCCAACAAACAGTCCTTGAACTAACTAAAAGCTTTTCTTTCTTGTGTTTTGTTTTGCTTTTTGTCATTGGCTTGTTGGTGGTGGTGTTGTTCTTTTGTTTCATTTTGTTGCTTGGGTTTGCTCTGTCTCGTTTTTGTGCATGCTATGATTTCCACAGGTCTGTCTAAATGAGATAGGCTGGATGAACAATCTGGAGGAGAAAACAATGGGACTGACAGCTGGGGGAGGGAGATGGGAAAGGGGGGTGTAGGGAAAAAGGAAGTGCTGTTAACAAACCCAGGGACAAGGGAACACCAAGTGATCCAAATAGATGGTGAGGAGGGTGTAGGAGGCTTGGTAGAGTGTAACCAAGAGTAATGTAACCTAGAGGAATTACTGAAACACAAATGAAGGCTGAACATGAGAGTGGGACAATCAGAAAGTAAAAGGAAATCAAGGAAAGAGGTAGGAAGCAAAGGGCATTTATAGAGGTCTAAATAAAGGCATGTGCATATGTAAATATATTTATGTATAACGATGGGGAAATAGATCTATATGCATATATTTATAGGTTTAGTATTAAGGTAACAGATGTACATTGGGCCTCCATTCAAGTACTCCCTCAATGCAAAAATACTTTGTTGTATTAAAGTGGCATTGCGTGATGCTCACCTCCCCAACACAATTGCTGGAGGCAAATGGGTGCATAAGCAAATGTGGTGACTGAAGTTGATGGTGGTCGGCTATCAAAAGTTATACATTCTGGGGTCTTAAAAGCTTGAAGTTAAACAAGTGGTCTTGTAGCTGAGAAGCAACAAAGCCCACATGAAAGAAGCACACCAGCATGTGTGATCACGAGGTGTCGGAAGAATCAGGTATCAGACATCATCGGAACAAAAAAATCATATCTTTGTGAATACGGGGGAGTGTGGAGTGAAAACCCAAAGCTCATTTGTAGATAATTGGACATCCCCTTACAGAAGGGTAGCAGGGAGGAGAGGAGCCAGTCAGGGTGCACTGTAGCAACAATGAAACATACAACTTTCCTCTAGCTCCTAAATGCTTCTTCCCCCACAACTAAAATGATCCCCATTCTACCTTACAAATCTAGCTAGACCTGAGGATGTACACTGGTACAGATAGGAACTGGAAACACAGGGAATCCAGGGCGGATGATCCCTTCAGGACCAGTGGTAAGAGTGGCGATACGAGGAGGGTAGAGGGAGGGAGGAATGGAAAGGGGAAACCGATTACAAGGATCTACATATAACCATCTCCCTGGGGGACAGACAACAGAAAAGTGGCTGAAGGGAGATATTGTATAGTGTAAGATAAGACAAAATAATAATTTAGAAATTATTCAGGGTTCATGAGGGATGGGGAATAATTATCAGCTGATGCCAGCGGATTAAGTGGGGAGCAAATGTTTTCAGAATGATGAGGGCAATGAATGTACAAATATGATGTATGTATCAATTGTGATAAGAGTTGTATGAGGCCCCAAAAATTGATTATAAAAAAAGAGAAAAGAAATAACAGTATGAAAACATCCCCCAAAAAAGCATGCCTCTCTTGTCCCTCATATCCTAATCACCTGAACTCACTCCATGTGACTTCTTTCTGTTTCCATGAATGAAGGACAGTGGTTTGACAACACAGAAGAGGGGGGGAAAAAACAAGGGTGTCACCCAAACTGCTGAGTTTGAAAAATGTTTCCAAGAATGTAATCACAGATTAGACAAATGTGTGAAGTGTAATGGAGAGTACTATGAAGGGGATAAAAAATTTAAATGCATAGTTTTGAAAAAATTGTAGTTTTTGTCGGGTTCCCCCTAGTAGCTTCCAATTTCATAGCAACTCAAGCCATCACCATACATCAAACTGACAGAGAAGGGGTGGGTTTTGTGTGTAGGTGGTGTTGGTTATTGCACAGGGGCAAGGGACTTCTGGTGGCATAGTACCTTATGCCTTGGGTGTCAACTGTAATGTCAGCAGTGGGGAACCACCAGTCAGTCCTCAGAAGAAAAGGATGAGGCGTTCTACTCCCATAGAGTTAGCCTTTGGGAAACCCACAGAGATAGTTCTGCTCTGATCTCATAGAGTCGCTATGGCTCAGCATCGACTCCATCGAAGTGAGCTGACAAACTAAAGGCAGGAGATCTGAAAGAGGATGCGGAGACGTTGTCTCAGGTACTTTGGACATATTACTATGGTGGAACCAGTCCTGCAAGAAGGGCATCATTTTTGGCAGAGGGTTAGCAAACAAGAGGAAGACCCTTACTTAGGTGGATTGACACCGTGGCTGCGAGAATCGGCTCAAATACAGTAACAAGTGCGAGGATGGCGCAGGACTGGGCTTTGTTTCTCTCTCTAGTGCACAGGCCCCTATGAATCCGAACTGACTCCAGGGCTCTACAATATCAACTACTACAACCCTGAAGTTCAAACCTACCCAGTGGCTTCCCAAAAGGGAGGTGTGGCCATGTGCCTCTGTAAAGATGACAGCTAGGGAGCCCCTGCGGGGCAGTTCTACTCTGTGGCACATGGGCAGCCAGGAGTCGGAATGTGCTTCACAGCAAAGGGTGTGCTTTGTCTCAGTTTGTGCCTGCTGCTGTTTATGCTATGCACTGAGTTTAACATGTGACACTCAGGAGCGAATGAATGGAAACACACCCATGATGCTTCCATGATGCCAGATGCAAGCTGACACTGTTTCTGAGTTCTGGGCATATTATTTTTTCAGAGATAATTTCCTGTAGCGGTGACACACCGAGTCCTATTTCATGTAAAAGCATCAGCAGCAGAGGAAAGCACTGCACAGAGAGAAGACTATGACACGTAACAGGCTTTCCATAGAGGAACAAAAGGGTGGATGTCTTGGGCTGCACTCTTTTCTTGTATACAGACAGTAAACAAGCTGAACACATCTCACCTAAGCATAACATTACAACTACTTGAAGCCCAGCTCAGGCATCTGGACAAGAGGCAGCAAGGAAGGATGGGAGAGAGTTAATGGGCTGGGCGTCCCCAAAGGTGCAGAGTGGGAATCAAGGGAGGATCCAGGACGAGCCAAGGCTTCTGGCAGAAGTCTGAGAGGAGAGCAGCAGAAAGGAGCTGCTCTCTGGGTCCTCACAGATGTAGCCAGTGAGAGAGCAGCAGTGCTGCCCCCTGGCGGTGCGCCGAAGGCAGGGCCGCTTCCCCCAGGGCTGGAGAGCTCTGGGGAAAGACAAATCCTGTCACTTTGGATGCCAAGTAAGGGGGCACTGTGTGCCGGTGGTGTACCTATGTTGGCCAAAGCGCTGCCCACTGTGCATTTGCTTCCCACAAGCACAGTTATCCTTCCTCGTGCATCCAGGAAAGACAGTTCTAGAAAAACACAAGCAGTAAAATAAAACACTGCCAGGTCTCGAACCATCCTCACCATTGTTACTATGCCCACTGATGTAGCCACTGGTTCGAGCTGTTTTATTGCCCGTCCTCCACTTTTTGCCAAGCATCATGTCCTTCATGGACTTGATGTCCCTTCAGGGACTGGTCTCTCCTGACAGCACGTCCAAAGATATCAAATGAAGTCCAGCCATCCTTTGTCCCCATGTTCTCTTGGCAGTCCTTGTACTTTTATTGCTCAGTGTCTGATTATTTGGGACCAGGCCTTATTGCTGCCCCTTCCTCATCTTGGCCCCCAATCCCGACCCCAAGCCCTGCACATCCACTGTGTGAAACCTCCTGTTCCTGTAACCATCCCTGTGCTTTTGTGTGGGGGGGTCTAGCTGGGTTCCCCTGGCAATTCGCCAGCTGCCCTTGGGAAAGTTCATGGAGTCGGCTAATTAGTAGAAAAGCCAAACGTCCAGCTGAGATTGGTTTACTCCCTAGCACCCTTGGGCAGGAGCACAGCCCCACTCCCGGTCCCAGGTAGCCAACGACCACACCTAGGTTCTCCGGACTTGGCAGCTGTAACATGTGGCCTGGGCTTCCCCTTCATTTCCTGCTCCTTTCTGGCTTGCTGTCTGACTTTTCTTTGCGGAATTAAAGCTGCAAATTGACAGGATCCCATAAACACTCTAAAGCCACAAAAAAACACCAAATGCCCACCCAAACATGTGAAACTTCCAAAAATCATCCTTAGAAGATTCCCAAACCCTAAACATTCCTAAACCCCATATATGCCCTGAAAACACCATGAAAGCCCTAAGAAAACCTAAAATGCTGGGGGAAAAAAACACATATAATATGAAAAATACCCTAAAATTCCTAAGGAACTCTGTAACATCACTAAAAACACCATATTGTGCTGAAAAATACCTATACACTCTAAAAAACCACCCCTAAATCCCTTAAACACTCCCTAAAATCTTATAAAACACCCTAAAAACCCCAAACCACCCGAATGCCCCAAACACACCTTGAACGTCCACAAACAACCTAAAAGCCCTAAAAAATCACATGCCACCAAAAAGCCCTAAATGACCGCAAAATGCCAACTCATAGCCACCCTATAGAGGGCTTCTGGAGCTGTCAGTCTTTTATGGGAACAGCTTTATCGTTCTCCCAAGGAGAAGTTGGTAGGTTTGAAACCCGGACCTCATATTTAGCAGTCTAATAATTGCTGGACAGTGCCACCAAGGCTCTACTGGTGTAGTGGGTTACACATTGGGCTGCTAACCTCAAGGGAAACGGTTCAAAACCACCACCCACTCCTTGGGAGAAAGAAGAAGCTTTCTTTCTATTCCCCTAGATTTCTCATTGAAGGTGTAAAGTAACCTGTTAAATGCTCGCAGTGGCAGCAGCAATGTCTCATAACCATGGGGAAATGTGGTTCAGAAACTTCAGAAGCAAGCATCCACCAGTAGGTGACTGACCAGCAGTATTGACTTGGGCAAAGAGAAGGTGACATGGAAGGGTAAGGAGAAGAATGCGTGCAGAGGGCAGGTTGGCAGCTGAGCCTAAGTCCAGTAGAAACAACAGCAGAATGGCCTGTTCCTGGAAGGGCCACAGGAGATGGTGCGACTTCATGTAGCCCCCACTTACATGTGTAACAGCAGCAATTGCCTGAACACGTGGTCTCCCCAGGGAGGAGCCTTTGTGTGGTGTTAAGATGCTGTTACTGTCTGTTGTACTGTGGTGGCCTGCATTTGGCTGTAATGGTGGAAATTTTGCAGCCAGTAGTTCAAATGCCTGCTGGGTCACTCACTGCAGGTAGACTTCAGCAGTTTCCAGACAGAGACGAGGGAGGAGGACCTGGTCTTCCACTTCTGAAAGAACTGGCCAGTGTGAACCTTGTGAATGGCAGAACACTATACCTGAACATGAGTACCGCAGGCTATAAGGCATGATGGATTGACACAGTGGCTGCAGCAATGTGCTCAAACATAGGATAGTGCTGGCCTGGAAAATAGTTCATCGTCCATTAAAAAAAATCATTATATAGGGGCTCATACAACTTTTGTTGTTGTTTTTCCCTAAGGGAGAGCAGTGTATTGGTACACTGAGAGGTATATAGATCAATGGATTCGAACAGAAAAGCTACACATATATTCACCAGTCAACGGGAACCTAGCCTTCGAAAAAGGACACAGAAATATCCAAAGGGACAAATTCTGCTTGCTCAACAAATGGTGTTGGACAAACTGAGATACCGTATGTAGGAAAATGAAGCAAGCCCCAAACCTTCCCCCATGCACAGAAATTAACTGAAGAGGGGTTAAAACCTGAAAGTAAACCTCCGGGCTATCATAATCATTTTTTCGATGACCTCATCGGTCAGAAATCATTGTAGGAACGCCAAAGCGTTCTTGTGTTCAACGTCTACGTACATAGCAGGTGCTCCAGTAAAGGGGAATCTTGGTGGAGCTGGCTCATCCATTCCTGAAGAGAGTAGAGCACCACGTTGGCCCATCACAGAGCTCAGGTGTAGAATCTTCCTCACTGTCATACTTTATCTCAGCAGTGTCAGTGTTGGATTATGAATTTCCCAAAGAACCAGTATCGCTCAATTCTGTGCACAATGCTGACTCACTCTCGCTGTTATTTCACTGGTCTAAAAACCCATTTAGGTTAAAATGACACTTTTTTGATGCCATGACCTAAAATTTTTAGTGAGAAAATGTTCCCAATGACATTACATGGGTCTTCGTCTAATCCTGATGCCATGTTCTTTTTCACAGAGACCAGCTTCTTGTATAAATTGCTCAGCATACTGATGGAATAAGAACAGTGAAAGGATACAACCCTGATGCACACCTTTTCTGATTTTAAACCATGCAGTATCACCTTGTCCTGTTCACAGTCTCACCTGGTTCTATCTCTTGGCCTTTGCATAAGCTCCATATGAGTACAATGAAGTGTTGTGCAATGCCCATTCTTTTCCATGGTATCCCCAAGATTCACCTCCTTCCACTCGTGGTTTCCAGAACGTGGGGTTGGGACAAAGCCTGGATAGTCTCATGGCAAGACCAGATCAGGAATGGAGCTGAGCCGGGAGCAGCTTTATTTGCTTGCTCCAGGGAAAGTCTGCCAATGTGACTAAGCCTCAGGGGCTTTCTACAAATGATAAAGGTGAATCCCTCTCTCGTTACCCACTGATCATCTCTGAGCCTCTTGCTCTCATATCCCTTGCACAGACCTCTACCATTAGATGGACAATTCGGTAACGTTTGAACACTTTTCTGATGCTGAGCCTGGGGAGCAACTAATAGCTGAGTAAATATTGATTGAAAGATGGTGAGTGGAAGAAAATAGCTTTGCCAGGTCCAGGTTGTGATGGAGATGAGAGTGTTACCAAATCCTGCTGTCCCCATGGTGGGTTTGCTGTATTGTGCCCAGTCCTGAAAGTCTGAGCCAGGGGTTTTAACGTGGCCCCTTTCAAAACATATAGGTGGAATTCTTGGACCATGAGCTGTCCATAAAGCTTTACCAAGGAGATGTCCGCCCTGGAGCGAAACAACCCAAGAACCTAGATCTTCGTGAAGGTGTTGGTAAGGGATGCAGCGGAAATCATAAACTTGACTGAAAGCAAAAGAAACTTTGCCTTCATGTGCCTGCAGCTGGACGAAGTGGTGCTGGAGCACACCCTCCTTTGTGATTCTTCTTGTTCTTTTTATGAGCTGCTCCCTGGCCTGTGTAGTCCCGTAAATCTGGAAACTCTTTGCTGGTGGGGGCAATTGTTATATCCTCCCCCCCAGATCCAGATGTCTTGTCCATGGTCAGTGTGCAATCCTTGTTTGCCAGAGGAGTGGGGCATCTAAAGGCAGGCAGGGGTCACATACTTTTTTTCTATACTTTCTAGAAAGACCAGAGCTAAACATCTTGCAGCCCTTTTCATGTCCTCATTCTTTTCTGTATTTATTTTCCATGAAAGAGGAGAAGAAACGCGACAGCATCTACTGACAGCAAGTCAAATGCCATCGTGTGTGTTCAGAGGGCAGGCTGGTTCTCATTTGCCTAACTCATCAGTCCCATCGTGCCATGTCCATGTTAGATTGTTTAGGGAAACAGATGACATATGTTATGATGCTAAATAAGCTGAAACAGTGCCAGGATGGAGGCAGAAGGGTTTTATTTGTTTGTTTTTAAATGAAGCATGGCTTTCTAGTGACTTATTGTGGTGGGGAAGGGGGGCACCGAGAGCAACAAGACATGGCTGTGACAGTGGTCTGGGAATTGAGACAAATCATTGCTTCTGCAGCAGAGATGAGCTGCCTCTGACCTGTCAGTTACTTGAAGGGAGACTCTGCATTTGGTCAGACAAGTCTCAGTTGGAGATGGTACCAGCTTTCCTCCTGAGCCTCTGTGGTTCCCTTTGAACTACACAGGCCCGAATCGCTTTTAGCTGAGCAACAGCAAATGGCAACACAGACTTGCCATATTGCTCTTTTGCGTACACTCTTTAAAAATCATACTAAATATACATGCATCAAAACATTCGTCACTTCCACGCTCTACAAGATTATAATTAAGTGGCATTCTGCATGTTGTTCATATATCATCCTTACCCATTCCAAAATTATGTCATCACCCTTATGGAAGCTCAGTATCGTCTCAGGGATGGCACTTCCCCTCCAGGCCCTACTGGGTTAGGCTGGGTTGACTAGAGAAATAAATCCAAGGACACTCATATAGGTATAAGAAAGACTCCACCTCACTTATTTGTCCAATTGACATGGCATTATGTAACAACCATACTTACCTTCCTACCTATCCCTGGAAACAATTGGGAGATGTTTGTCTCTATTCATTTTCCTAGCCTAGATATTTTTTGTAAGTGGAATTAAGCAAAATGTGTCCTTTTTGAAGCTGATTTATTTCACTCAGCATAATGCTTATGAGGTTCATTCCTCTTGTAGCCTGTGTCAAGAGTTCATTTCTCTTTATGGCTGAGTAGTAGTCCATTGTATATACCGTAGGCAACATGTTTGACTTATCCATTCACCTATTGATGGGTATTTAGACCGTTGACACGTTTGCGAGATTGGGAATAATGTTGCAAGGGCCATCTGTGTATTTGTATCTATTTATGCGCTTGCTTTTAATTGCTTATATCCTTCATTTCCTTTTCTTTCCTTGTTAGACTCAGTATGATCCCCTTCTGCCCATCCTCTAGCCTCACAACCTCTGTGTCTGATGTGCCAGGATCTCACCAGAAGCCTTAACACCAAGATTCTGAGCCCTGACTGACCATTCTGACCATCCAGGGAATTGAATATTCCGGAGCACACAGAAGATGAAGTTATCAAAACTCCTTAGGCATAACCGAACAACTGGAGGGAGTGCTTTATTGGGCTGGGGGGCTGGGGATTATAGTTGTGAAGGACACCAAGAACAATTGTCATTACCTAGACTGTAAAGACTATGTTCGACATCCATGCTGGTGAGTAGCAGCTGGATTTCAGAAGCTCACAAGTGGCCATCTAGGTGGCAAGTATTGTCACCCTCACTCTGGAGGAAAGAGTGGTGAGTGGACCACATGAACATTAGACTTCATGACTCTGAGCACAGAATAACTAGATGATCTCCAACTATCAATTCCAACTTCTTTGAAAGGGATCACATCCAAAGGTCCTAGATAGTGAAGCAAAATTCACAGTCATAAAAGAGACCAGGCTTATTGGCTGGATAGGGACTAACAGAACCTCTGAAACGATGGTCCTTATTCACTAAGTTTGAAAATGAACTCCTACCTGTGGTTCAATATTCAGCCAAATAATAGATTGGTCTATAATGGGAGCAATTACACAAGTGAGGCACGCAAACCTGAAAACAGCAAACCATTTGATCTCAAAAGGGCAGTATTAATCCAAGGCCCAAGTTCAGAAGGGTAGGAAGAGAGGAGGAAGGGAAACAGAAGACATAAGTAGGGAGTGGAACAAGTCATATTATATTGTGGAGATTGCAATAAGTGGCATAAAACACAATGGGTATGAATTGTTGAATAAAAAACTGATGATCTTGGTAAACCTTCACCTAATTCACAATAAAAACTTATGAGAGAGAAAAAAATCCAAGCACCTAGGCTGCATTCCAGGCCAATAAAATCGGACTCAGTGGAGATGGGACAAAGATGTCTTTTGGACAGCTCTCTGGCGATCCCAATGAGCACACAGGCTGATACCCACCATCTGGAAACTATGGGGTAGCTGCTTCTCCGGTAATGCCTCGGGGGAGCGCTTGGGTCCCTCAAAGAATGCGGGATGATGAAGGGGCAAAGGTCATCAAACCTCACCCACAGCTTTACACTGGGGGGCTGCTCTCTGAGGAATGTGGGAAGGGTCCACTTGCATGCTGTCTCTGTGCAGCAGATCCAACAGACTCAACACCTTTCCAAAGCTGGCAAGAAAGTCCGAGAGACTAGATGTGGGCACCACGCTGTGAGTTTCCCAGAAGGCACGAGACAGATCGAGAGCAGTCACAGGAACACAGACTCCTCCGGAAATGCCGCCATGCACAGAACATGCATCTCTAATTTCATTTCACACTGACTCAAGCATTCAGTCCTTTTTACGAAAACCCAGCTTCTCATTACAGTAACCGGTTTAAAATGACAATCTTCTGTTGAGCAAGTCTAAGAAATGACCTTCCTTTATTTTACATGGTATAAAAATTCAGTTTCCTAGGCCGATGGGCTCTAGGGACAGGTGTTTTTATGTACTAGACATGGCTTTCAAAGTTCTTCAATTGCCTAAATTAATAACGACTTTTTTCCTTTGGCTTTTCTAAGGGACACATTAATTTCAATCTTTTTCTAAGGAAGTGAATCTCTAGCTATCTCATTTGGATAACTTTCTGCCTTCAGAGTAGAATTTGAAATAATCTGCAAGGTTACCCCTTCCCCACCCTGCCCCAGCAGCCCAGCCTCTTTCTTCCTTCCAGCCTCCAGCCACCGGGGTTTGGTTGGGAAAGGAGATGCAGAAGGGAGTCTCTGGATTTTTCTATCAAAAGGTTGGCCACAACCCCCAGTAGACCAAATGTAATTCATTATGGTGGGTTTTGGTTTTACTACATTAAGAGTTATCCTTAGGGAAATTACAAACAAACAGAAATAGGAAGACTTTATATTTTATTAACGGATGTACTGCTCAGTCTCATTATATTTTAAAAGACAAAGTATAAAAAAAAAATCTGGCTCCATTTAAAATGTCCTGACTAGCAGAACTTAAAATACACAAATCTTAACATGAAAGTCTAGATGAATAAATAAAATAAACAACGAAACAGCTTTCTCAGGAAAAGCCATAATAAAGAGCTCGACTATTTTTTGAGCTGTTTAAGATGCTCGTGTTAAAGGGAAAAGAGTATCATTGTTGACTTTGAAATGTAGAACCATTTGCTTAATTCAGTGATGCTAAAATGGGCAGTTTGGCTGAAGAAAGAAATTGGCTTGTAGCATTTGATGAGCAATTTCTTCTTTTGAATATAGAAATGACCAGGGATGCGGACACGCTTTTTATTCTTTTGAGGACCCTCTAACCAAGAAATCTTTTAAATGATCATTACACAGTGAATGCCTGGAGGCTCTGGAAACTATTTATTTTGACATTATTATAAGCTCAAAATGATTCACCAATGCAAAAGAAGAAGAGAAAAAGCAATTACATACTAAGCTGTAAACACTGGAAGCTTTTCTGTGCTGAAAATAATTGGACAGAGTTTTTTCTTTTTTTAAGTAATAGTGTCCAAAGAGATTCAATGATCTTATTGCTTATGGATTTGGAGCTTAACTATATTCCTTATTTTAAATTTGATATTAGAATAGCAAGATTATAGACCTTGATACAGTGTGACTTGGAGAAGTATCGTTTCATTAAATTATCAAGTTAAGGCTCAAGGAGCCTGATGGAATGTGTGTGACCATGAGGCCAGCCAGTTGGAATCCGCTATGGCTCACAGAGAAAGATGCGGTTCTCAGCTCCTGTAAAGATTTAGAACTTCGGGAACCCACAAGCATAGTTCTACGTTGTCCTTTCAGGGGTCCTCAAACTTTTTAAACAGGAGGCCAGTTCATTGTCCCTCAAACCCGCTGGAGGGCCGGACTATAGTTTAAAAATAAAACTATGCACAAATGCCTATGCGCACTGCACATACCTAATTTGAAGTAAAAAAAAAAGGGGGGGCAAAAACACCCGGCATGCTGAATAAATGTCCTCTGAGGGCCATGTGGTCCGCAGGCCATAGTTTGAGGACCCCCTAGATTGATATAAGTCAGAATCGACTTGATAGTGTTAGGTTTCTGGGGTGGTTGACCTCAGTTCTTGCTTAGCAACGCTGAAAGAATTCATATGGCAGAAGCACTTTTGTAAATCCAAGTGAATGTTATGAAAGAAAGTTTCAGGTATCGCAGTCCCCAAAAGTCCCCACTATCTCCGGAAAGCACGCCGGGCTGCATGGCAGGGGTGGGGAAAGTTTGCAGCTGAATATGGCGGTTTCATGGGAGGAATACCTGAGCAGGAGTGCAGAACCAGCTGAGGAGCCACGGCAGGAACCCCCAAGGGCCTCACCCTCCACTTGCAGAGCACGTGAACAAGGGAGGGCGACAAGGAGCCCAGGCCTACTTCTATCACCTCCCAACACCACTGGAGGGCATTGGTCGATCGTACTGGTTGATTTTGGTGCACTTTTGTGAAGTCCTATTCTGTATGACCAGGTGGACCTTCCACCTGGGTCTACATGACTTGGGTCAGAGCATGCTCAGTTCTGAATTTTGCCATAGGTATCTAATGAGTGTGCCTGATTTATTTCCAACCCCTTTGTTGTGGCCCGGACAGCTCATTTTCGTTTAGTGCTGGCATTTGGGAAGACAAGCCCTAATCTAGCAACCTGTCAATAGCAGTAAGTGAATGGAATTAAAACTCAACTCATAGCCATAAATTCAATTCGGACTCATAGCGACCCGAGAGGACAGGGCAGAATTGCCCCCTGAGGATTTCTGGGGCTGGAATTCTTTACAGGAATAGAAGTCTCTTTTTTCTCCCTCCCAGTGGCTCCAAAGGACTGACCTTGCAAGGAGATGTCCAGCGGGTGCCTGCAGGCTCCTTCATTGAAAATCTCTGCTAGTTTATGAAGCGGGAGGGAAATTTTGAGGAGGCCGTCTGCGGCAGAGTTAACTCCCCATTAAAGCCAATGAGCTTTTCCACATCTCTCAAAAAACAAACAAAAAAACCTAAAGTGACTACTTCAGATTAATATGCTGTAGGTAGAACCACCTCCCACTCAGCAAACCAAACCAATCAACCAACCAACCAAACAAACAAAAACACCCCAAATCCTGTTGCCTTCAAGTCAGTTCTGACTCATGCTCACCCCTTGTGGTACAGAGTACAATTGTTGCATGAGGTTGTCTAGGTTGTACCCTTTATGAAAGCAGATGACCCCTTCCTTTTGTGGTACAGCTAGGTGGGTTTGAACTGATAACCTTTATATAAGCAGCCCTATCCAGCGATCTATGTCAACTAAAGTGTCAAAGCATGTAAAGACTGATCCACAACCCCCACTTCTCTCTTCCTCTTCTGTGATGACCTGGAATCCACCTTTTGATCTGGTGGCACCATATTTGTGAAGCAGCCCGAATCACTGACGGACGGTGTGCAGGACAAACACCCTGTAGAATTGCCCTTCCAGCGTCAGAATTTGCATGAACAAGAAATAAACTTCTAGATTTTAAGCCACTGAGGTTTCAGGGGTAGCTTCTTTCTGAAGAACAGACTAGGCTATCCTGCCTGATCATCTCTTCACAGGGTTTTTGTGGAGAGCTACCGGAGCAGCTCGATCCAGGGGAGCTGCCAAAGCAGATACCTACACTTTATCTGGGATTGTAGGTTGTAGTACCAAAGTTTTTATTTGCCCGGGAGGCACTGAGTAAATTTTTTTTCTTCTGAAAACAGGACAATATGTAAGTAAGTTTGGAGACATATGTAGCTGGAGCTGAAAGTCCTCTTACCTTGCAGTTTTCTTTGGTAGAGATAGACTTGTTCTTAATGAAACCCATGACAGTCAGTGTCACAAATGACTTCTGAGGAGAGGCCAAACAGCTAAGTCAAGGCCAGCCTACCGTTCTCTTAAATGCTGTCTCATGCTCTCATCTGCTCTGACGTGTTTGCTCAGGGGCATGTGGCAGCCACTGGGCGGGCCTTACCATTGGCACTGAAAATCATTGTAGGGGATATTAGAGGATTTACATCAAGAAGACCTGACTTCCTGGCCATTGCTCGGGGGCCACAGTTCCCAAGACAATCAGTGTCAAGGGCAAAACAAAATAAAACATGACGAGGCCTCTGGGGCTGGGTTGAGCTGGATATGTAACCAAAGCCCCCTTCTACCAGGATCTTCCCAAGAGGAGATTGCTCTTTTCCATAGCTAAACAATTTTGTTTAACACACGTTCTGCTGGGGAACCTTCTGGGAAGCAGAAGAAAATAAATCTGCCTTCCTTTGAATTAAGCTGGGTTGGGTCCAAGCCCTGTGTAGTGTGTATTCTTATCATAACATCTAAAGGAGTCTCATTTCACCATTCTTAGCTATTAAAAAAAAAGTTCCAGGCACAATATTTCAATTTAAAATTACACACCAGGAGTAGTTCATATTTAATACACTTTATACAGGTATTACAGGTACAAGGGACGTACTTGTTAACTGCCAGGTTGCTGGCTTGAACCAACCAGCTACTCCACAGGAGGTACTGTGTTTCTGTGAAGATTTTCAGCTTGGAAGCCCACTGGGAGAGCTCTCCTCTGGCTTGAGTCTGAAGGTGCTTGACAGCAGTAGCCTTTTGTTTTTATAGAGGTATAAAGCTTTCTTTCTTTCTTTTTTTTTCTCGGTATAAAGCTTTTTAGAACAACAAAAACAATTCCTTTTGGAAGTAAGCCAGAGATAAAACCACAAGTTACATGCTTTACTTTTTTTCTGTCCTGCTGCTGGCAGCCACCCTTTCATCGATTGTGCACACCAGCATGGTGGTGAAGTGGTGAACTCTGCGCTCTCACTCCCCTGGCTACACACTCGGTCTCCTCACTCATCGTGTGGCTTCACCCAACGCACGGAGCCTCCTGCAGGCTCCTCACCCTGTGTGTGTAAAAGTGCGAAGGAGACAGACTTCCTCAGAGCTGTGCTTTAGAGAGAATCCTCCTCACATACTCAGCACCGCCTTGAATAGGGCAGCACTGCACATGACATCTACTTGATGATTGTTGATGGTGTGGTGGTGTGTTTGTACGGATAAAAAAAGAGCCCTGAATGGTTATGTAACAAGTAAGGGAATAAATAGATCTTCCTTCATCCACCTTCATCTTTCATTGTTCTATCACTCTCTGATTGCAATATTAGAGGCTAAAATGGGCAGAATTCCCACCTCTGAACAAAGTTTGTGCACATGGGTGTGCATGCTTGTGTGTCCATGTGAGTGTGCCTGTACAATGTGTGTGCACGTGTGTGTGCACATGTGCACTGGAGCCTGGCAGCAGCAGGGGAGGCGCCTGTCTCTGTTCAGCAGTATCTGACGGCTGCTGCAGGTGTAATGAGAAGTGATTGGTGATCTGTTCAGGGAGCTCCTGGGGTGGACTCAGGGAAGGAGCAGCAAAGAAGACATACTCATCTCCCCCATATGTAGATGAGGTGATGGAGGTGGGCGGTAGAGGAGCAGCTCCTTAGTAATGAGATCACAGGGGAAAGGCCTTGGATGAGGTGCCAGACATCCCTGCTTTCCCAGAGAGGGTGGGGACTGGGAACGAGGCTGCATCCTGCCTAATCAGTTACAGTTGCTCTGTCGCTCTGGGGAGGGAGGCAGATGAGGCAGGGAGCTTCCGGAATCTCTCATCTCCAGTCCTTCTAGGTGGATGTGGGAGCGTGTGAGGACGGCCACACTGGAGGGTCAGGGTTGATCGCCTTGCAGTGTGGAGCCCGGCCTGGACCTGCGTTGTGCAGGGTGACCAAGGAGCTCTGAGGGCAGGGTTCTGGGTGGGGGCTTTGTCTACTAAGACCCACAGCCGCGCCCTGTGTCACAATGTTGGCATGCAATGTGCAAAGACTTGAGACAATGTGAAATGGACCATCCACTTCACTTGGAAAGACAGGAGGGCTGAAAATCAGATTGGGAGATCTGATCTCGTTTGCTGCACAGTTGTGAGAGGAGATATTCCTGGCTTCTCTCATGTTGGGAACCGGGCATAATCAGCCTGACAAAACCAAGGCCATATTGCCTGCCCAGCAGGGCTAAAGCCACGTCACCTCAACCTTATCTTACCCTGACACACACCAGATGGCCCACCCTTGTCTGCTCCAGCACCGGACATTCCAACTGCAGACTTGCGGCCGCCTGCCCTGTGTGCTCTACACCCCCGCCCTTCCTTTTTTTTTATCTCCCCTTTGAACTCCCTTGTTTGCCTCACCCTTTATAGAGAGGCTTGTGTAGCAATAAACTCAGACCTTGACAAGAATCTGCTTGGTCTCGCTCCTCTCTCTCGCCCGTTTCTCTTTCAGGCTGGGTCCTCCTTGGAACCCCTCGAATAACTGAGTCCCGCGGGTTGGGGCACTCTCACACATGAAACTATATTCCTCCTCAGGCATCAAGGAGGTGATACGAATGCTTTGATAGCCTAGTATCTGTCAGCTGGGAGGCACAACATAGTGAGAGCCCTTATTAATCACTTGGAGATTAGCTGAGGGGTGGGAGAAGCCAGGCATGAGGCTTTCCAGGGCTGCTCAGCCTGCACAGGAGTCCTTTCCTGGGTTGGACAGAGGTGCTGCCATCTGAAAGCTCAGATAGAGCAGTTGGAAAATTAACTGACCTGGTACAAGATCTATTTACATATATCAAAAGATCCTGGGTAATAACATCTCATGTTTGTGCAGCATGCCACATTTGTCAAAGGGCTTTCTCATTTACTGTCTTACTTGGTCCTCAAACTAAGAGGCCTTTGGGCAGCTATTGCTGTTTAATTTTGGGCGTGGTAACAGCTTTGGGTATAGTACTGGGCTTGGAATCAGGCTGTGCAACCCACAGCAGGTCACTTAGCTGCTCTGGATTGGCTTTCTTCCTCTACGAAGGTCAGCGCTTGGACTAGACCATTTTCCCAGTGGCAGCTCTGCTGACATTTTGGCCAACATCGTTCTTGTGGGGCTGTGTTGTTCCCTGCACCAGGATGGCAGTGGGACTCCCTTCTTCAGAATGTCTCCAGGCATGGCCAAATGTCCCCAGCAGAGCATGCTGCTGGGCTGGCGCACGGCAGGATGATGCACTCAATGAGTTGGATTTTAAGTTTTCAGGTACTTTACATGTCTGCACAGGGAGACTACATCAACAATTACCCAGCAGTCAATGGGTCATCACTGACCCTCTCTATAATTCCAACTGAGATCATGAAGCACCGACTGAGTTTCTGAGCTTAGCACCCTGCATGGCACAAGTTGTTTAGCACTCAGCTACAAACTAAAAGGTTGGCAGTTCAAACCTATCCAGAGGCCTCTTAAACAAAATCCTGGTGGTCTGCTTCAGAAGAGTTGGAGCCATGAACACCCCATGGAGTGAAGAGATATAAACATGAATGTGGATGTGACTCTAGGTATAGCTACAACCGGGAACCATGGAATCAACTACATCATGGAATCAACTTCAACTCCTGGCCTCCTTGTGTGTCCAAGAAGAACTGTGCTCCCCAGGGTCTGGAAAGGCTGCTTGGTCTGAAGTAGATTTGCAGGCCCTTCTTTCTAGGTGCCGCTGGGTGGCCTCAACCTTCCAAGCATGCTATTAAAAGCCAATCCGTCACCTGTGTGCATCACTGAAGACACACAGACACAGGGAGCAATGCCCTGGCTGGGGCACTGGAACAGCGCTGGCATGCAGTGAGTGCTGCCCAGTTAGCGAACAGGTCTTCCCTTGGTACTTTCTCAGGTCTGTGTGAAGCTTTCTAAGCATCCAGAGTTCTCGGCCTGATTCTGCTGCCAACTTGCAGTGTGGCTTCGAGCTAGTCTCTTGCCCTCTCTGGGCTTGATAACAAAAGCAGGGCAGGCCAGCCACAAATATCGTGTGGCTAGCAGGGGAAAGCAGTTGAGGACACAATTGCAGATGGAGTTCATCCTTTGGACTCATCGCCCCTCCTCCCTAACACCCCCCCCCCCCCCACTACACACACACACCTTTTCAACTGCACCAGATGGGTTTTAACTTTCCGGCACCAGAAAAGCAGACCTTGAGTTTTTTCCTTTATGGAATGTAGGCCATCCCTGCTTATGTGTCACATTCAGTCCTCGTTCTTCTCCCTACTCTTGTCCCTCCTCCAGTCATCAACAAGTGACTGCAGGGCGGTTTCCCAGCAGGGCTGTGCTCAAAGATTCATAATGCTGGGTTTTCCTTTAGTTCTCCACAGTCTTGGGCTTGGAACAATCCAGGCATTACCTTATCAAATGCTCATTTTAGGGGGGAAGGACGGGGGCACTGGAAACACCGTATGGGCTCAATCCTTTTCTGCACGTGTGTGAGGGGTTTCCAGGAGTTCGAATTTCAACTTAAGTGATTTATTTTTTGTTGTTTAATCGCGTGCCTGTCATCTGCTGGACATTTCTTCTACAGTATTTTGTTGTTGTTAACCCCATTTCTAAGATCAGAGATAGAAGGGTCAGGCACAATAGGCAGTTAAATTGACTCAATCTGGGGTGTGAACCTGCTTCTGTCTGGTTCCTCATAGCCCTCAGTCATTTTAATGCAGGTGTTGTGAAGGGTGTGGGTTCAGCAGCCACACACTGCCTCATCTCGCCTCCTCGTTGATAGGCTGTGTACCCTTATGTGAGTTGTTTAATCTCCTACCAAGCTTGTGAGAGCACTACTTTTATTAGCTTCATTTTACCGAGACTGTGAGAGGTCAGGGGAGTGAAGGCTTACATATTGCCAGGCATATAATATGCTAATGATAGTCAAGATATATAACTAAGCATTTCTCTGTTCTTGGTTCTGTCAGTACCTGGTGTGGCCACAAAGGAGAAACCTGGTTTCCTGCTATTTTGAGCATCTAGTGTGAATGGCAGGAGATAAGTCACAAGCTAATGAACCCTTGTGGTGTAGTGGTTAAGCACCCTGGGCCCGGCTATCAAAAGATATAGTGTCCAGGGTCTTAAAGACTGGAAGATAAACAAGGGGCCATCTAGCTAAGAAACAACAAAGCCCACATGGAAGAAGCCACCAGCCTATCTCGACATGATCGCTGAAGACAAAGCGGGTGCATAAGCAAATGCGGGCATGTTTTCCTGATGTGCACTCACCCTTTACATAAAACTCTCTCTTATACATACGCGTTTCTGTGGATTTGTTTCGCTAAGGCACCCAGACTAACATAAGCAGCATGGAACGCATTTAAGAAGCCTAGACAAGGGCAGGGCAGGATATTTGGAGGGACTGGATCCAGAATTAGAGAGGAAGGGGTCCTGGAGGTGAAACGGGCTGCTAGCTCCCTGTCCCAAGGGGGACAATGAGACTGCTGGCTCCCATGAAGATTTACAGTCTTGAAAACTCCATATAGGGTCACTGTGGTTGGAATCCACTGGACGGCAGTGGCCTTTTGGGATTGAAGGTGGAAGCCACCAAAGAGCCTGCGGGGAGTGTGTGAACTTCTGGAATACAGCGAACAACCTCTGCACATCTGCTTTTCGTGCTGCCCAAGTCATGCATTGACATTTGTCCAAAAGTGAACCATCACAGCTGCTCTCTCAGGAAGCTGGGGGCTGAGCCCGCTGGTTCCACTCTGTCAGCATTTCTGGTCCGGGTACCTGCCCTCTGCCCCGGCACAGGCAATGGGCTTTTGGAAGCAGTGCTCCCTGGGTAGTGGGTGTGATTTGGCTCCTCTGGCCTAACATGATGAATGCTGAGAGGGGGTGGATACTAGGGGGTTAAGCTCCCTGACCTTTCCCTAGCCCAGGGGAAAACTTACTATTTAAAGTAAGTTTTAGACAGAATCTTTAGAAAGATAAATTGTTTACTTAATGTACACAATTACTCCCCAACACATCTGTTTTGTGTCTGCTCAACTCAACCTCATAGGCTATGGATGACCTTGAGCAAGTTTTTAAAGTCACAATGGGTTTCTACCAGGATTGAGAGTTCAGCTCTCTCAACTCTCCAACTGGTTATTAGCACCATAGTCTCATTTCTATTTATGGATTTACTTTGTTTGAGGGAAAAAAGACTCCCAATTCAACTATATTTTATTAGGAACTCCTTTGCTATCTTTTACACAAGAAAAAGGCACAAACCGCTGTTCTGGATGAAGGAGAGCATCCGCATGAGGCCCCAATGGTGTCGGAAGGACCCACAGCCACAGTTACTTAAATAAAATGACACTCATTCTGTCCTGCTGACTCTGACTCATAGTGACTCTGTGTAGGGATCCTGAAGTTGCTACCTTTACAGGAAGCAATAACCTCATCTTTCTCCTGTGGAATGACTAGTGGCTTTGAAACAGCGACCTTGCTGTTAATAGTCCAACACTATCCAGCATCACCACCTGAGCTCCTAAAAGCTTAAATGAGACATGGAAAACAAACACCTTTGTCACAAAACTGTCCCTGAAGACGGATCAATTCATGGAGTTGCGGGAGGGCCTGTGAGAGCATGAGCGGGACCTTCATTGGGATGTGCACACGACCGTATATCGCTGAGTCTGGCCCGGGGAGTGGACGCAAGCACACTGCCTGATGGACAAGCTTTCTACTGCCAGTCGGCAGTAGGAAAGAACTCAATGGTGGCTGAATGTGTGGCCCCTCAAAATGGATTTAGGGTCTCCACATAGACTCTCACTGTGAGCCACAGCCTATTGCTCAAAATTTAAGCTCAAATATGACTTGAATGCCTAACATTCTGTTTCCTTAAACTAGAGTACTGCCAGGATCAACTAGAGGCCTGGATGACCTATCAGGTCTGAACAACGATCTCAAATCACTTCACATGATCCATTCCACCAGTCATGTCACCAGTCACGCCTCCTCACTTACCCATTCCAGAGACTGTGCCTGTATAACCTATCGACTAACACATTCCCACATGTCGTGATTATGAAACCAACCATCATGCTGGAATAAGGACCAATCACGATGTAAGGGGCAGGGTCAGTGGGAAAGCAAGATAGGGGCTGAGGGGAGCCAAGAGGGTCCCGTCACTCAATCCCTAAACCTGATCTAATGTCACTAGACTGGGGTCTTCCTCACATCTCAAGGGCACCCGATTCATGATTGAAGTGAATTGTGTTTATTCAATCTTTGTTCTGCTTGCCGTCCTGCTATGCTGCCTCCTCTTCTTGCTTTATGTTGTGGTGACAAATGGCTTGAGAGGGATTTGACATAGGGAGAAAGCCCACCCACATCAACTGTCACCAGAAGCAGACACTAAGTTCATTTCTCTCACCTCACAGAACTATGCACATCAGACACTGGTAGAGCTGCCCGGAAGGGGAACCCTTAGTGCAGTGGTTCTCACCCTGTGGGTTGCGACCCCTTTGGGAGTCATATGACCCTTTCACAGGGCTCGTCCAATTCATAACTGTAGCAAAATTACAGTGATGAAGTAGCAAGAAAATCATTTAATGGTCAGGGGGTCACCACAACAAGAGGACCTGTATTAGGAAGGTTGAGAACCACTGCCTGAGTGTGCTTAGGACTTTGCTGCCCTCAGGGTCACCAGACATTCCTGAAGGCAGAGTCACTGCAGGAAGCCCTTCTGGGAAATGCCCTGAAGCCAGGTCTCAACCAACTCCATCCACCCTCACCCTCCTAGATCCTAATCATAGGCCGCTTGGAAATGCTCTCTGCCACTTCAAAGACTGTAAGTCCATGGGAGCAGAAAGCCTCCTCTTTCTCCCTTGGAGTGGTGGCTGGTGAGTTCAAACTGCTCACCTTCTGGCTAACAAAACCCACAGACCAGCTCCCCCTGAGCTCATTTTGGTTTGCCGCACAGCACACATTGTTGGGAACCTTCTGAAGTAGCTGTGCCATGTGCAGGTTGGGGGATTTCGCACAAGATGCAGAATTCCACCCTCTTTTGGCAAAAATAAATTTTGCAATAGCATTGTATTCTCTTCTGGATCTGAGTAGCAGCTACTCTCATGCAGTCCTAGCACATACATGCATGCACAGTCCTCCCAACTCCCTAAGGTCTTATGCCGAGTCTGCTCCATGCTTTCCTGTGTCCTATGTGGCGCTGTAGGCACCCAAGGCATGGGCTCTGCAGCCTGGGTTCAAATCTCTCCTTTCCACTTCCTCACTGTGTGGTCATAGGCTCATGACTTTATCATCCTATGCCACTGATTTTTCATCTGTAAAATGAGGCAAGAACAGAGTCCACACATAGGCTTCTTAAGTTAAATAATTGAATTATTATATACAAAAAGCTTATAACATTGCTCGGCATCTTGCAAATACTGTTAGGTAGCTTAGCATAGGGACTGGATCATCCATTACATATGCTCAGGTTCAAACTTCCGGCCAGGAAGGGGTGGTACACCTAGGTGGTTGTTACACCTGGATTGGCCCATCTGGGCCAGGTGAATTCAATCCAGCCAATGGGGTTGACCAGGACCATCAACCATGCCTCCCTATGGAGGAACTGAAAAGGCAGGATCTTGACCTCTCCGATGTCTCCCTTCACCCACTTTTCTGTTGTCCGTCCCCCAGGGAGGAGGTCACATGTAGATACTTGTAATCGGTTCCCTCTTTCCAATCCACCCTCCCGCTACCCTCCCAATATCACCACTCACAAATTATCAAGGTTTCTTGAGGGATGGGGGAGCGGGGAGGAAGGGGTAAAAATGAGGACTTGATTGATGCCAAGGGCTTATGTGGAGGCAAATGTTTTGAGAATAATGAGGGCAGTGAGTGTACAATGTGCTTTACACAATTGATGTATGTATGGATTGTGATAAGAATTGTATGAGCCCCTAATAAAACGATTTCAAAAAAAAAGAAAAGAAAGAAAAGGCAGGATCCTGGAGCCCACGTAGTGACTTTCTCTCCAGCAGCTTCTAGGCAAGCTGTGCAGGGGTGAGGGGCCCTGAGGTGCCTGTGTAAACCTGAAACTTCTTCTCTCAAAAAACTCACTTGGATCACAATCCAGGCTGCGGAGTGAATTCTTTCTCTCGCGAAGCCAAGGACTGAGGTATATTTCTCCCACGAGAGATCTAACAATAGTATCTCTTATTATATCATTAGGAGCCCTGGTGGTGTAGTGGACTATGCATTAACCTGCTAATCGCAAGGTCAGGGGTTTGAACTGACTAGCCCCTCCGTGGGAGAAATATGAGGTTGTCTATTTCTGTAAGGCAATCGTTCTCAACCTTCTGAATGCCGCCACCCTTTAATACAGTTCATGTTGTGGTCACCTGCAACCATAAAATTATTTTCATTGCTACTTTATAACTGTAATTTTGCTATCATTATGAATTGGATGACCCCTGTTAAAGGGTTATTTGATCCCCAAAGGGGTCGCGACCCACAGGTTGCGACCCCTGCTGTAAGGATTTAAAGTCTCAAAACCCCAAAGGGGCAGATCTTTGTCCTATTGGGAGTCAATAAAATGGTAATTAGGTTTTTTTCTGCATCAGTATCAGATTCTGGTGGCAATCTCAGTCATCCTGCATTGTGGTCTGGTTTGAACTCCGGAAATGACTGCCCTGGTTTGAGGTGAGGGCCACGGTGCTTCAGTGGTAGACCTCTCATCGTCTTTCACCGGGAAGACCCGGGTTTGATTTGCAGCCAATGTGCCCCAGACTGTCAGTGAAGGTTTGTGTGTTGCTACGACACTGAGGCTTCAGTGGTGTTTCCAGACTGAAACAGAATAATGAAGAAAGACCTGATCATCCCCATCCACACATTGACCTATGGCCCACCACTGTTGGCTTCCTCTCCCAGTCCTGGTGGTAGCACAGATTGGCACAGTTTGCTCCACTGCCCATGAGGTGCCCATGAGAGGCTGAGTCGGCAACCACAGTCAAGATTAACAGCTTAAACTCCATTCTGGGTCTATGGAAACAAGAACAACCTTCTGAAATGAGGTCACATTGCTATTTGGGACTGGGAGGATGCCTTTGTGATATGGATTGCACTCTGGATCCCGAGGGGGACTTTTAAACACAGCCACATAGCAGCTCCGGAAATTGTCATAGTGAGAAGGCAGGTTAAAAAAAAAAAAAAAAAAGCTTTTACTGGCTTGCTCAAAGGAGGCTGCGGGTAGATTGTGGGGTGGAAAACTCCTCTGGAAATGAAAAGTTTTTTTCCTTACATATGCATCATTTCTTCTGGTCCTGAAAGAAAACACAAAGCAGACGAGAGAAGGAAACGGAGACTAGCAGTCATCTTGTTGGTATTCCCACAGCACCCCCTCCTTAAGCACTTGCTGCCATCTCATCCAACTCCACTCAGTGTATTTCCACCCGGCAATGATGCAGAAATGTCTGCGTACTCCAGTTTGATTGTAGTCGGGCAACGTTTATGGCTTTGACGTTCAACTGAGCATGGCAGGACGTCTAGAAACAATTATAACCAGCACCTGCTCTGTCTGTGCTGTGGGCAGGCAGTGACGGATTCCCAGCCTCTGGAACACTAGTGTTCCCTCCCAGCTCAGGATAATGACGGTGACACTCGGCCCCCTTGTTGTCTGGGGAGCTCAAGGAGCTCTCCTCTGAAACCTCAACTTATGGGCATTTCTTTAAGTGAAGACATCAAATTAGTGACTGGAAAGGAAGGCGTAGGAGATGATTATTGGCCACAAGACAAGCCTCAACCGCCTCCAGAGAGCATGTCTCCTAGGTACCAAGTCGGCGGCGACAGCTAGGGGGCCCTGGGTCACCGGGTGGTGTTGAGCGGGGACTCTGGGGCCCTAGCGTGGGACGCTGGCGGGTGCAAGTTCAAGAGGGTCAGGGGCTGATGCCTCCCCACGCCCCTGCCCTCCCCCAGCAAGGGCGCTCTGGGGTGCTTGGTCCTTGAGGCCCCGGCTGGCGGGGCCGCCCACGGTCAAGGCTTCGGGCACAAGCGCGGGTGTGCTGAGGCCTGCGCCTTCCGGGGGTCTGGGCTCAAGCAGGTGATCGCGGCGGCTCCGCGGGCGGGCGGGCGCCTAGCAGGATGACCAACGACCCCCGGCGCGTCGCCGGCACCCAGCGCCCGGGCGTAGAGGCGGGCGGGGGGGCTGCGCTCCGCTGCCGCCAGGGCCCCCTCCTTCCGCGCCCCCCCCCCCCGCGCCAGGTGAGCCCGGCCTGGGCCTCGGCGGGCGGCGGGGCTGCCCTCTCGCCGCCCTCCAGCGCCCCTCTCGCCGCCCTCTAGGGGCCGGGCCGCGCCGAGCCGGGCGGCCGCCGGCCGGGGCTGGGGATTGGGAGGGGCGGGGGTCACGGGCGGGTCGCTCGTTCGGCCGCTGGCGGGGGGCGTGGCCGGGCGGCCGCGCGCGAGGCCGGGCCAGCGGCCGCCACGCCCTCGGGCTCAGACTCCGACTCCGGCTCGGCTTGCCCTGGCGGCGGTGGCGCCGTGAGGAGGAGTCCGCGCTCCTCTGTGGCGGCGGCGGCGGCCGGCTCCAGGCCGGGTTTTGGCGCCGCCCGCCTGCTGCCTCCTGGCGGCTCCTGAACTCCAGCCCCCTCTCTATCAGCCTCTCACTCCGTCTCAATATGTCTCAAGATGGCGGCCAATGTGGGATCGATGTTTCAATATTGGAAGCGCTTTGATTTACAGCAGCTGCAGGTCAGGCTTCTCTCTCGGCCTCTCGCTCGGGGGTGGGGGCTGCGGGCGGTCGCGCCCTCCCCGGGGACGCCGGGCTGCCTTGCCGCCGGGGAGCCGCGGCGGAGGGGAGGAGGGGGGTGCCGGGGAAATCGGGGCCGACTCGGGGACAAGTCCCTCTCACTCCCCGGCCCCCATTGATAACTCGCTTGATCGGAAATTGATCCTCTTTGTTCAATTCATCGATCAGCCCAACATGGCGCCGGCAGCCGCCGCCGCCGCCACTGCTGCCCCTGGTGTCTGCCCCCTCCCCTGGCGCCCCCGGCCCCGAGCCGCCGCCGCCGCCGCCGCCGCGGGACCGGGAAGGGGGCGGCCCCAGGCGCCAGCGGGGTGCGCAAAAAAAAAACAAAAAAAAAAAGAACCTGAGGAAAGTTGTGTTTTTCATTGCTGTCTCATACCCTGTATTCTTTTATCTCCTCTCTGAGATCCTTCTGTAAGGGGATGTCCAGTGCACTGGAATTAGGTTTTGGGTCTTTACCCGGCCGTCCCCTCTCATTCTCCATGATAAGATTTTTTTGTTCTCATGATGCCTGTTGCCTTATCCCTTTGAAACTTTGTGATCACACAGGCTGGTATGCTTCCTCCATGTGGGCTCTGTTGCTTCTGAGCTAGATGGTTGCTTCTTTACCTTCAAGCCTTTAAGACCCCACACGCTATATCTTTTGGTAGCTGGACACCATCGGCTTTCTTCATCACATTTGCTTATGCAGCCGCTTTGTGGTCAGTGATCGTGTAGGGAAGGTGAGCATCGTTTAATGCCAATTTAATAGAACAATGTTCTTGCAATGAACGAGTCCTTGAGCGGAGACCCTATGTCCATCTGCTACCTTAATACTAAATCTATAAACATATGGACATAGATCTATTTCCCCATGCCCCTTTGTAAATATATGTACATGCCTTTATTTAGACATCTATAACTGGCCCTTGCTTCCCAGCTCACTCTTCTATACCCTTTGATTTTCCTCTTGTGCCCACTGCCATGCTCAGTCTTCCTTTTGGTTTCAGTAATTACTCTTGGTTACATTACCCTTGATCACGCCCTACCAGGCCTCGTGCATCCCCCTCACCACCGATTTCCATCACTTTTTGTTCCCTTGTCTCTGGGTTTCTTTACACCACTTCCTTTCCCCCCACCGTGCTCACTCCCATGCCCAATGGAAAGGGCCGGTCACATGTTTACTCCTCCAGATTGTTCATCCAGCCTCTCTTAATTAGACAGACCTGTAAAATTAATAACATGCACAAAATAAGACTGAGCAAAACCAAGCAGCGAAAAGAAAAAAACAAACAAAAATGTAAACAAAACCCAACCAAAATCCAATGACACTAAAAGAAAACAACACTAACCAAGAAAGAAAAGTACAAGGACTGTGTGGTGAACTTTAAGAGTGTTTTCCTGTCCAGTCTGTTGGGGCACCGAGCCCTGACCACAAAGTCCACCTTTGGCATTCCCCGGGGACTTTGATGCTCCATTTTCTTTCCCTTCCGCTGCACTCTCTTAGTGTCATGCCTCGAGGTGGCAGGATCAGTTCGGGCGCAGCTCCCACACTGTGTCTCCAGTGTTGTCCCCTCTAGGGCTATGGGTCTTTGAGGGACGTTTCTCATCGTGGGGCTGCCCGTGTGGTCTTCTCTGTGGACTGGCTTCTCTGATTGGGAACATCATCCTCAAGGTGTATTGGGCCAGGATGTGCTCCTTTCTCCCCTCCTCCCCCTTGTTCTGCCCTGTGTTCTCTGATCAGATATGTCCCTCTCCGCGAGCTGCAGCTCCGGTGCCATCCTGTGAAATACAATCTTTGGGGGCTGCAAGGATGTTGGTGGGTGGGTGTCAGCTCAGATCTTTTGGGAGTCCAGGAGATATTGACTGTTCGATGGGCACAGTTCTGTGGGGCACCGTGCTCTTGGTCCAGACGCTGGTTGTGAATATGACTTTGTTTTTAACCAGTTGTGTGTCTCTGGGTCAACTGCTGTGTGTTTTTGAGTGAGTTTTCTCATCTGGAAAGTAAATGTACTGGATTATCCAGACTCCCATGTCAGCAAGTTATCGAGTGGAGTTAATCAGAGGCTATTTCATATAGTGTGTACCTGCGCGCTGCAATCTAGACCTGGGGTGGCAATTATGAGCTCAGGATAGAGATGGTGTCCAGGAGGTAACATACGTGGCTCCATATTGAAACAGGAAGCCCACTGTGGAGATTTGGTCCTTCCGTTGATGTCCACTGGCCACCTAGTCTCCTGCTATAACTGCTTCACTGGCTCAGCAGCTGAGCCAGGAGCCAGTGCAATCATAACCAGGTGGCTACCTCGGAAAAAGGGCAGATAGATATTTGTTATCTTGTTGTCTTGGGGAGCCCACCTAACCTCCATGCAAACCTTCTGGTGTGAGTTATCTGTGGAAGGAATCATAGGCTCACAGTAATTCACATCTTTCTTCTTGAAAATGTGCCCATATTCCTTTCTGAACCTGACAAGGTGGCCCCTGTGTCCACCAAGAAATTTACTGCCTGGCCTCCTACTTGGAGAGTTAGCCTGGGCTTTTGGCGGCGAAGTGAAACAGAGCCCTGACCCCTTCATTGAGCTTCTTCAAGCATTATTGTCTCTTGCTTGGGTCTTTCTACGTGCAGATGAGGCCCATCCACTCTAGTGGAGGGTCGTGCACCTCTCCTGGGGTTTTCAAGGCAATGATTTTTCCAGTGTCCTTCTTTCCTGCAGTAGGCACATTGGTCCTTCCCCATGGCTTGGCGGTGCCCACAGGTTAGTCTCTCCGTGAGTGGGCCATGCTCTCCTTTTCCTGAGTCTCTGGGGTATCTCATGGCAATTACGATTATTTTAGCTAGCTTCTTTGTCTCTGTCGTGCTAGGGTCATCTCTGTTGTTATACACTCAATGAGCCACTTGTACCAAATCACTAAGATTTTTCCCTTTAAACCATTCCAACTTCTTTTTCATGTCTGAGGCAGACTGACTGAGTCATAAAGGCAATACTTATTGCCCTCCTGTTCTCGGGGCCTCCGGGCCGTGAAGGGTATAAAGCCCATAGGCTTCCATCAGCCACTCTAGAAAGGCAGGCGGACATTCTCTTATAAGAGCCTGAAAATTCTCACTGACCTTAGATAAATTCATAGGTTTCCTAGCTCTTCCGCAGAGGGTCATGTAAGAGCAACGGGTGATACCTGGTAAAGCCCTCTGGGCCTTGCTAGGAATTGAGATCCCACATTGTTGGTGTAGTGTCCAAAAGAGTTTCTCTCAAGTGGGGAGTGCCCGCTCGCTGACCATCAGGTTCGCTGACTGCTTACTGGGCCTCTGTCTGGAAGGGCTACCCTTCCTCCGTTGTGAACAGCAACTGGAGAAGTTGCTGGCAATCATTCCAGGTGGGCTGATGAGTATGGAAGACATAACAGTACTAGTGTGTGTGTGGGGCTACTGGTTGGGGGTGGGGGTGAGGTTGGGGGGCCGGTGGGAGAGGGAGTTACTCAATAAGGGCATGTTAGAAATTTTCTATTTCTGTCCCCTAGAAACCTTATAGGGCGGGGGTGGAACCAAAGGGTCTGAAGCCTTCTCTCCCACTCCCAGAGTTCTCCTGCAAAATGGTATAAAACCAAGTAGGGGAGAGAGATCGGGAGGGGAGGGAAAAGGAGGGGGAGAGGGAGAGATTGGGGGAGGGGGACGGAGAGGGATGGGCTCCACCTATGTGGTTTTGGGACCTTGTAACGTTTGTTTTTCCGGTCCTGCCATGTTTCCTGAAACCTTGGAAACAAGGACCCTTTCTTTGAGGGAGGGAGTAAGTCTTTTATATTTGCAGGCTTTTTAGTGGCAATGTCAGCCCACACTTGAATTAAAGGAATCAGATCGTGATGTCCTGGTTCCCCTTAACCATAACTATGACCTCTTAGTAATAGGGGATGGGAAAACTAGTCTTGCGTGGGTCAATCAGGGACTCCTTCTGCCCCATCACTTTTAAACAAATTTTAGTGTCTCCAAGCTTTTGGGTTGAAACCACATCCTCTTGGTGAACACCTAGAGCAGGGGTCCTCAAACTACAACCTGTGGGCCACATGCAGACAGCCGAGGACATTGATCCTTTCTGTCGGGTGTATATGCCCCCTTTTTTTTTAACTTCAAATCAAGATGTGCAGTGTGCACATGAATTTGTTCGTAATTTTTGTTTTTTTTAAACTATAGTCTGTCCCTCCAATGGCCTGAGGGACAGTGAACTGGCCCCCTTGGTAAACAGTTTCAGGACCCCTGCCTTAAGGTATCCTGGACTTAGGGGTTACTAATCTCCCTGCCCTGAAACATCCCTGCTGTTGTGGGAGGCTACCCGCAACCCGTTGTGGGAGGCTACATGGGAATTTGGACCCCGGGTAATTTACAAGCCTTTACTCCAATTGAACCCAAGAAAATTCAAAATAACTTAGGTAGTTACTCTATTTTGGTCACTATTGACTCCTCCTGTACTAGCCCATTATTTCCATTTAACGCTATAACGCGGAATATGATGTTTTAATAGCATTTTAAAAAATGTATATATATATATATATATATATATATATAACTATGAAAGTCCACAGCAAAAAAAAATAATTTTTTCCCAAAATTATAATTGAAGCAGTATAGGGTTAAAAAGAAGGATGGGTCTTATCAGCGGGTCCAAGACCTTAGCATCATAAATGAATCAGTTTGTACTATTTAAGAGTGTAAAAAAAATTGATGGAGGGATTCAGAGAAAATGGCGACCAGATAGGACCCATCTATCTGGAGCTCCTGCTGCCAGACCAGAAAAATAGGAAATTAGGTGAAGGAAACGGAGAGGTGGAGTTTTTTGTTCCCTTGTCTCTGGAGTTCTTAACACCACTACCTTTCTTCCCACCTCCCTCTCTCGCATGTCCTCCAGGATGTGCTAGTTCCGTTTTTTTTTCTCCTCCAGATTGTTCGTTCAGCCTATCTTATTTAGACAGACCTGTAGAGGCAATAACATGCACAAAAACAAGAAAGAACAAAACCAAGCAGCAAAATAAACAAAACAACAAAAATCCAATTACAATAAAAGAAAACAAAGGTCAACAAGATAGAAAAGCTCATAGATAGTTTAAGGGCTATGTGTTGGCCTTTAGAAGTGTTTTCTAGTCCAGTCTTTTGGGGCACCAAACCCTGACCCTAAAGTCCACCTTTAGCATTTCCTTGGGATCTTGCTGCTCCTTTTACTTGCTCTTCTGCTGTACCCCCTTAGTGTTATGCCTTGGTGTAGCGAGATCAGTTTGGGGGTAATTCCCACACTGTGTCTCCAGTGTTGTCCCCTCTAGGGCTATGGGTCTTTGAGGGACGTTGTGTCTCGTCGTGGGGCTGGCCATGTGGTCTTCTATGTGAACTGACTTCTCTGAGTGGGAACATCATCCTCAAGGTCTGGTGGGACAGGATGTGCTCCACTCTCCCCTTCTCCCCTTCATCTCTGTGTGCTCTGATCAGATAATGTCTCTGTCCAGGAGATGCAAATTCAATGCTATCCTCTGAAATAAAATCTTTGGGAGGGGTTGTAGGGAATATCTGCTCAGATCTTTGGTGTGTCCAGGAGAGAGGGACTGCTCGGCTGGGCACAGCCACGAGGGGCTCAGAACTCTGGCTCCAGAAAATGTTTCTAAGTTTGGCTTTGTTTTTAACCAGTTGTGTGCCTCTGGGTCAACACCTGTGTTTTTTTGAGTTAGTTTTCTGATCCGAAAAGTAAAGGTACTCCATTGTCCAGACTCCCATGTCACCAAGTGATCGATAGGGGCTAACCAGAGCCTGGTTCAAATAGTGTGGATCTGTTAGGTGCCTTCTAGACCTGGGGTGGCGATTCTGAGCCCAGGACAACAATAATGTCCGAGAGGTGATATAGGTGGCTCCATATTGAAACAGGAAGACCACTGTGGAGATTTTGTCCTTCCACTGATGGCCACAGGCCACCGCCTCACGTCCTGCAAAAACAGTTTCCATGGCTCAACAGCCAAGCCAGGGGCCAGTGCCATAAAAATCATATGGCTAACTGGGACAAAGGGCAGACAGATATTTTTTATCATGATGTCTTGAGAAACCCACCTAACCTCCATGCAAATCTTCTGGTGTGAGTTATTTTTGGAAGCAATCATATGCTGACAGTAATTCAAATCTTTCCTTTTGACAATTTGCCTGTACTCTTTTCTGAACCTGAGAAGGTAATCCCTGTGTCCACTAAGAAATTGACTGGCTGGCCTCCTACTTGGACAGTTAGCCTGGGATCCTGGGGACCAAGTGAAACAGAGCACTGACACCTTCATTCAGCTTCTTCAAGCATTATTGTCTCTTGATTGGGATTTTCTAGGTGTGGATGAGGCCCGTCCTCTCTATTGGAGGGTTGTCTGCTTCTCCTGGGGTATTCAAGGCACTGATTTTTCCAATGTCCTTCTTTCCTGCAGTAGGCACATTGATCCTGCCCCATGGCTTGGCGGTGCCCACAGGTCAGTCTCTCCGTAAGTGGGCCATGCTCTCCTTTTCCTGAGTCTCTGGGGTTTCTCATGGCAATTACTAGTATTTTAACTAGTTTCTTTGTCTCTGTCGTGGTAGGATCATCTCTGTTGTTACACACCCGCTGAGCCACTTGTACCAAATCACTAAGATTTTTCCCGTCAAACCCTTCCCACTTCTTTTTCATGTCTGAGGCAGACTGAGTAATAAAGGCAATACTTATTGCCCTCCTGTTCTCGGGGCCTCCAGGCCGTTAGGGATATAAAGCCCGTAGGCTTCCATCAGTCACTCTAAAAAGGCACGCAGACATTCTCTTGTAAGAGCCTGAAAATTCTCACTGACCTTAGATAAATTCATAGGTTTTCTAGCTGTTCCACTGAGGGCCTGCAAGAGAAACTGGTGATACCTGGTTAGGCCTTCTGTGCCTTGCAAGGAGTTTGGATCTCACATTTTTCGTGCAGTGGCAAAAAGAGTTTCCCTCACATGGGGAGTGCCTGCTGTCTGACCATCATGTCCATTGACTGCTTACTGGGCCTCTCTCTGGCAGGGCTACTGTACCTGTGTTGTGAACAGCACCTGGAGAAGTTGCTGGCAATTTCTGGAGGTGGGCTAATGCATATGGAAAACCGTTTCTATCAAGGAATCAGACCTGCTTTGTCAGAAAAAGGGATTTTGTTGATTCCAATTATACAAATCACTGGAATACAAGGGGATATATACCCAAAAAGGGACTCAGGGGTCTTCCCCAGGTGTTGGGGCTGCTTGCCTTGAGTGGAGAATGGCTGCTGCCGAATCATCCTTCTTGGGGGGTGGGGCGGTCGAGATCCCATACCAGCCCTAGTGTATGTTGGGGTGTGGACTCAGAAAGGAGTTATGAGTATTTCTCTCTCTCCAGCCCCATGCACCTGACAGGGTGGCAGTGATAATGAAGGGTCGTAAGCTAGTTCTCCCACTCCCAGAGTCCTCCTGCAAAAAGGAATAAAGCCGAGACGGAGGGGTATGGGGAGGGGTTGGGGAAGGGCAGCCTCCACCTTAGTGGTTTTAGGACCTTGGGTCTATTTTTTTTCTGGTCCTGCCATGTTTCCTGAAATCTTGAAACAAGAACCCTTTCTGTTGCAGGAGGAAGTAAGTCTTTTGTTTATGCTGGCTTATTAGTGGCAATGTCATTCCACGCATCAATTTTAGGGATCAGATAGGGATGTCCTGGTTCCCCATAAACATAACTATGAACTCTGAGAAATAGGGGAAGGGAAAACGAGTCTTGCATGGGCAAATCAGGAACTCCTTCTGTCCAATCACCTTTAAACAAATTGCGGAGTCTCCAGGCTTTAGGGCTGAAACTACATTCTCTTTGTGAGCGCCTAGAGCAGGGGTCCTCAAACAATAGCCTGTGAGCCACATGCGGATAGCCGAGGACCTTGATCCTGTCCGCCGAGTGTTTGTGCCCCGTTTGTTTGTGTGTTTTTTTTAAACTTCAAAATAAGGTATGTGCAGGAAGCATAGGAATTTGTTCATAGTTTTATTGAAATGATAGTTCGGCCCTCCAACTGATCAGAGGGACAGTGAACTGGTCCCTGTTTAAAGAGTTTAAGGACCCCTGGCCTAGAGAAATCAGAAATCCGTAGTTCTGGGGAGAGCACTCCTGTTAAGGAGGTTTCCTTTCTAAGCAAGCCCAGACAGTGGCAATTGGATCTCGGTGCACCTCGAAATGTTGTAGCCACTCTCCATTCCCAGAAAGAAAACTACTCCGACCGCTGGCAAGTTCAACAGAAAAAGTTTTTTTTCCTGAGCAGCCCCAGTCTAATTGTCCAAAGGTTTTTATACTTTTGCAATGTGCAGGTGTGCAAGCAGGCAGAGTAGAGAAGCAGGGTGTTGCAGTTAGTCATTCTTAGTTGAACAAAGACTGCTCTGGTCGCTCTCGCGAATCTTCTGAGCATCCATATCCTTTGGGACATTCCCTTGGGCACATCTGCACAGCCTACCTCCCCTATATCAGCTAGTTCATTTACAGTTCATAGCTACTTTATTTACTTTACATGGTGCCTTCTGTCAGCTCATAATGGCTTCACTCTTGTCAAGGCTGTTTAAGCTTTTCCCAGAGATCCTATATAGCCGCCATTGTGGCCATGGGGAAACGGGGCCTGTGACCCTGGCCAAGATGGTGCCCACCAGCCCAAACATGTGGAAGGGCACTGCCTAGGGAGCTGATTGAATAGACCTGGGAGTTAGCCCTGCCTTGTCCTGGGAGCCAAATATTTCCCTTTTCCCCTCCATTCCCTTTCTCCTGGCTTTTCAAACAAGCTGCTTTAGCCCTATAATGCCCAGCACAACATTTTTATAACATTTAATTGAAACTTATCTAGTACCAAACTTATAAATTATCAATGTGACAATTTGGTTACATTTCAAAAACATTGCACGTTTTATATATTTGAATGCCATATATACATATTGATAACTATGAAAGTAAAGAATAAAAATGTTTAAAATTATTTCCTGAATTTAAAACTTGAGGCGTTATAGTGTTAGTGTTCTACCAGTGTAGGTTTGTTCCTTGTTACAGGCTGGTTTTCCGTGGCCCAGGCTTAGGCCAATGGCATATGGAACCCTTCCTGTGTAACTGTTACCTTTAGGCTTTCAGTGTTGCTGCTTAAGGCACTTTTGGGGAAAGCTCTTACTACACAGTTCCACTGCCACGATGTTCCAGACAGAAATTCCAATTCCCTTAAGGTTCCCTGAGCTTCCAGATGCCCCTTCCCTTCAGAGATTTGAGAGTCTGCTCCCGCCAGCAGGCATCTTGGAGGGCCGTGGGGCCATTCCAAGCAGTGGTTCTCCTAGCTTGTCTAGAATAATGGTTGGACTTAAAGTCGACCTCAGTGAGTTGTCTTTGATCCCTTACTTCTTGCTGGGGCATCTTCCTGAGGCAACAGATTCAGGGCAATAAAGGGCTCGCTCTCAAGTGGGGTTTATTGACCTTGAGGCAGCAGGCTCTACATAGCCTTCTTTTGTGCTTTCTAGATGGGACTTAGCAGCTTCATACTCAGGAATTGCCCCCTTGCATGAATCCTGTCCAATTGGGATAGAGTTGACACAGAGGCTAGACAAACAAAAGCTGATACACTATGCAACTTTATTTGAGAAAGGAGAATGGTGGCCAGAGAATGGTACACTTTCCCTTCTAACCCTGATTCACCTGGAACAGTTTTGTAAAGTGATTGGAAAGTGGGCCGAAATGCCAGAAGTTACAGCATTTCTCCTTTTGAGGAGCAGTAGAGACCTTCATCCCCAGTGCACCCAGGAACCCCTAAGGCAGGCATCCTCAAACTGTGGCCCGTGGGGCACATGTGGCCTGACGACATTTATCCCACCCTCAGGGTGTTTTTGCTGCCTCTGCATGTCCTACTTAGTAGCCGATTCGTGCAATGTGCATAGGAATTTGTTCATAGTTTGGTTTTTTTTAACTATAGTCTGGTGCTCCAACGGTCTGAGGGACAGTGAACTGGCCCCCTGTGTAAACAGTTTGAGGACCCCTGCCCTAAGGGATCCTGGACTTAGGGGTTACTAATCTCCCAGCCCTGAAACATCCCTGAACATTCTACCCGTTGTAGGAGGCACCATGGGAATTTGGTCTCTGGGTAATTTACAAGTCTTTTATTCAATTTGAAGCCAAGAAAATTAAAAATGACTCAGACACTTACTTTCTTTTGATCCCTGTTGACTCCCGCTGTAGTATTCCAATATTACAATTTAACGCTATAACGCATGACCTTTTCATTCCATTCAATTAAATGTGTGTGTATAGATAGATAGATAGATAACTATGAAAGTAATTAATGAAAACAAAATTTGTTTGACCAAAGTTAATAATTGAGGGATAATAGGATTAAATAGAAGCATGGTTCTTAGCAGTGGGTCCAAACATTAGGATCATAAATGAAACAGTGATCTCAGTGCACCCAGTAGTTCCCAAACCCTGTACCCTCATAGGGGAAATTGTGGATGCTTTTACTCCCGTGCCTATACTTAGAACGAACAAACACACATGCCTGATAATCCTAAGATTTTTTTTGTTTCCTGTGACACTCACCTAATTTCAAGGGCACTGCCACCTCACAAGCCTAGCCTTGCCTCAGTTAAACTGTTCACCCTTTTGTCCGTTTGTTTGTTTTTCCAGAAGTTCTCAAGTTACCAAGCCCTCTGAACCAAGTGTGCCACCTCTAGGACCACCATCTCCTGGACCACCTCAACCTTATCCATCCTAGACCTGAATGGACAACCCCTCCCAGCAGAGTAGAAAGGGTATGGACCCAAAGCCCCACTTCACCCTTTTGCCAGCAGGAAGGACCTAAAGATGTCGTCGCCTTGTACCCCAAAGATTTGGGTCCATATCTCTTCAGGGTGTAAATTTTAGGTAGCTAGCATAGGGACTAGGTTGTCCATGATACATGCTCAGAGGGCCAAGCTAGCCACCCAGGAAAGAGTGGCACACCGAGCGTGCTCAGAGGTCCAGGTTTCCAGTCAGGAAGGCCAGGTACACCTGGGTGGGTGCTGCACCCACATTGACCCACCTAGGCCAAGTAAATTCAATTCAGCCACTGGGGTCCACCAGGGTTGCCTACCATGCCTCCCTATCTCTCCTAAAACACAATTGGATCACAAACCTGGCTTTGGCGTGAATTCTTTCTCATGCAGAGCCAAGGACCAAGGTATATCTGTCCACAGAGAGAAAAACCTAGGAAAGCTCTTTGGAGGCAGCAGCACTGCACATGAGTGGCTATTGGATACTGTTTAGATGCATGGCTTTCTATTTGGAACTTTTTTTTTGTCTCACCTGAATGGAAAGGAAGAGGTAATACTTCTGGATCACACAGTATCCATGTCCACAAATGAGCTGCTCATTCCACAGTCCTGGCAGTGCCTTTTGAAAACCCTCTGCTTTAGAATGTCACTCCTTGAAGATGGCAGTGGGAGTGGCTGGGGCCAAGTATGCTGCCTCTTACTCCCAGTTGCAGGTTTCTGGATGCTGATTGTATCTCTTACAGCATCAATTAGTGGGCTTGTTGTCTGCCTCAGGCTTTGTTCACAGAGATCCTCCAGCTAGGTGGTGGTGTGTGCGCATAAGCAGAGGCTTCCTGCCAATCCCCCATGAGTAGTAGAGCTCCCATGGTGTGGACTCCATGAAAGCCGTGCTCCAGCCAGCAGGATTACAAAGGAGGGTGGGCCCGGCAGGACAGGAGGGCCATTGCCCCTATGGAATGACCTCAGAACCCCGCCTCCCTCCCTGTCCAGCTCCTGGGACTATGGGCCCTAAGCTTCATGCCTGACTCAGGAATAGACACAGGGTGAGGCAACTCCAGGAGGTGATTTTGCTGATCTAATCCAGCCTGAGATCATCCTTGCATGTGCCCTCTGTCCAGACCTTTTTTTAAATTGTTCATGCAACACTAACCACAATGCATATATACATCGGTTGTGTAAAGCACATTTGTACATTCATTGCCCTCATTATTCTCAAAATATCCACTCTCCACCCCACCCAAGCCCCTGGCCTCAGCTCCTCATTTTTCCCCCTCCATTCGAGCTACCCTTGATAATTTACTAATTATTTTCTCATATCTTGCACTGTCTGATGTTCCTTCACCCACTTTTCTGTTGAGGTTAAATGTAGATCCCTGTATACGGTTTCCGTTTTCCAACCTACCCTCCCTCCACCCTTCCCGAGTCTGTACTCATAACACTGGTCCTCAAGGGCTCATCCACCCTGGATTCCCCATGTTTCCTGTTCCTATCTGTCCAAGTGTACATTCTCTAGTCTAGCCTGATTTGTAAATTAGAATTGGGATCATGATAGTGGGAGATAGGAAACATGTAGGAACTAGGGGAAAGCTGTGTTTCATCGTTATTATCTGGTACCTGTCTTGGTTTATCTCCTCCCTGACACCCTTCTGTTAGGGATGTCCAGAGGACTGTAAATGGGCTTTGTGTCTGTACCCAGCACTCCCCGCTCATTCGCAATGATAAGATTTTTTTTGTTCTGATGATGCCTGCTACCAAATCTTTTCAAAACCTCATGATCACACAAGCTGGTGTGCTTCTTCCATGTGGGCTTTGTTTCTTCTGAGCTAGATGGGCGCTTGTTTTCCTTTAAGCCTTTAAGACCTCACATGCTATATATTTGATAGCTGGGCACCATTAGCTTTCTTCACCACATTTGCTTATGTACCTGCTTTGTGTTCAGTGATCGTGTAGGGAAGGTGAGCATCATAGAATGCCAATTTAATAGAACAGTATTTTTGCAACGAGGGAGTCCTTGAGCAGTGGCCCAATGTCCATCTGCTACCTTAATACAAAACCTATAAATATAGGGACATAGATCTATTTCCCCATGCTCATATATTTAAATATGTACATGCCTTTTTTTAAACCTCTATAATTGACCCTTGCTTCCTAGCTTGCTTTTCTATTCCCTTTGATTTGCCTCTTGGGCCCACTGCCATGCTCACTTTTCATTTGTGCTTCAGTAATTCAGTAATTCCTCTTGGTTCCATTGGTTCCATTTCCCTTGATCACTCCCTACCAGGCCTCCTACATCCCCCTCACCACCGATTTGCATCACCTGTTCTTCCCTTTTCTCTGGGTTTCTTAACACCACTACCTTTCCCCACACCTCCCTCTCTCCCATGTCTCCCCAGAAGTGTTGGTCCTGTTTTCTCTCCTCCAGATTGTTCGTCCAGCCTATCTTATTTAGACAGACCTGTAGATGTAATAACATACACAAAACAAGACAGAGCAAAACCAAGCACTAAAAGCAACAAAACAACCAAAATCCAATGACAATGAATGAAAACAACTCAACAAGAAAGAAGTGGCTCATCGTTAGTTCAAGGTCGGTTTGTTGGCCTTTAAGAGTGTTTTCCAGTCCAGTCTGTTGGTGTACCAAGTACTGGCCTCAAAGTCATCCTTTGGCATTCCCTGGGTACCTTGATGCTTCGTTTTCTTGCTCTTCTGCTGTACCCCCTTAGTGTTATGCCTCGGTGTGGCAGGATTAGTTCGGGCGCATTTCCCACACTGTGTCTTCAGTGTTGTCCCCTCTAAGGCTATGGGTCTTTGAGGGGTGTCTTGTCTCATCGTGGGGCTGGCCATGTGGTCTTCTATGTGGACTGGATTCTCTGAGTGGGAACATCATCCTCAAGTCCTGGTGTGCCAGGATGTGCTCCACATTCCCCTCCTCCCCCTTCATCTGCTCCATGTGCTCCGATCAGATATGTCCCTCTCTCAGAGCTGCAGATTCACTGCCACCTTCTGAAATAAAATATTTGGCATGGGAAGGTGAGTTGGGTGGGAGGATCTGCTCAGATCATTTGATGGTTCAGGATAGATTGACTGTTTGGCTGGGGACAGGTATGTGGGGCTTAGGGCTCTGGCTCCCAACACTGGTTGTGAATATGTCTTTGTTGTTAACCAGTTGTGTGCCTGTGGGTCAACACCTGTGTCTTTTTGAGTGAGTTTTCTCATCTGCAGAGTAAAGGTAATCCATTATCCAGACTCCCATGTCACCAATTGATTGAGAGGCACTAACCAGAGCCTGATTGAAATAGTGTGTACCTGTCAGGCGTGTTCTAAAAACACCTTAAAAGTCGTAAAAACACTATAAATGCCTTAAAAACCCTAAAACATCTAAAATATTTCTAAAATGCTAAGACCACTCCTAAAGACCCTCTAAAACATCTTAAGACCATTAAATACATGGTAAAAGGCTTTCTAAAACACCCTAATGCGCCATAAGTCTTAAAAAAAAACTCCTTGCTGGTCAGTACTGGATTTGAGGTTTGCTCTAGGCTCTTTCTCTCTGGACACTTTCATTCTGGAAGGTTCTGCCAAGGATACTGGGCATGAAGGCTGGAAACGGCTGCCTGAGGGCCAATGAGCATCCACTGTCATTATCAAGTGGGGGGTAGGCTGGGGTTCCCTGAACAGGCTCCTCTGTAGGGGAGCAATCAGCAAAAGGACTCTCCAGGGTAGGGCTTGATTTCTTTGTGGTCACTCTCTCTCCCCAGTCTGCCTGACAGGGTTCTCCCAGGACCTTGGCAGCCTCAGTTACTAGGTTAGTTCAATACTTAGGGGTGGCTAAGCAGGTGGACTTTGGAAAGGACATTGCGTTGTCTTTTCTTGTCCTACAGAGGTTTGTGGGCTCAAGGACTTTGAGGGGCATGCACCACCTCTGCCTCATTTGGAGCCTTACGATATGCGAGTCCAGCACCTGTTGAGTGCCCGGGCTGAGAAAGGAAAGGCTCTGCGTTGTGTTCAGATCTTCCAGCTCTCCCCAGGAGGCCACATTGACAACATGTGGGTGGGTCAGGGAAATAGACAAAGCGTGCGTGGTCGCAAGACATGAACGGCAAACAATGCCAGGGATCTGATCCTTTCTAATCTGCTCCACCTTCCTGCACATGTGGACATTCAGGGTGTTTTCCAGTAGGATTTTATTTGGACCCCTTAGGGTGTAAGTTCCTGCGTTAATCCCCTTGTGTATCCTCAAATCACTTAACTCCTTTGAGTCGGCTCCCGGAGTTCCTTTTGGGCAGTAGTTTCCTGATCCCCAGAGAGATAGATTACATTTGGATATTTTCCTCAAGTAATTCCCTTGTCCATTGACCGAGTTGTTCCTCAGCTGGACCCCGGCTCTGCAGCACGCAGGCGACGGTCCAGGGTGTGTGCATCTTCCTGGGGACACCGTCTTCATTACATTCTTCCCCTGCTTGTCTCCAGGTGTTGAGCAGGAGCATTCGGGCTGCTTCATATCCAGACAAGTCCCTGGCCATTTTTCCTGAGGCTGCTTTAGTGTCAGAGACTCAAGAGTCCCATTGCCGAGGGGCCCCTGCAATTGAGGGAAGTTCTCTTGGCGGTGGAGCTCCGATTGCTTCAAGCAGCCAGGAAGCTTGGGGTCTGTCTTTGGGGTCTGGACCTTCTGATTGTCCTGGGGATGAGTGGGTTTGCGAAGACAAAAAGCTTCCTGGGGTGGTGGTATCATAAAGGGTAAAGAACTCTCACTTTCCTGTTGTTTCTTTAAAAAATGGCTTTCCAGCTGTTGAAGTGAATTTGGAATGCGTGATTGGGACTTAGTGTGGACGGTAAGACAGGATTCATCACAGGGACTCTTGTGAGGAGGAGGAAAAGGTACTGCGAGTGGGCCACGGGGCTGTGGACCGGGCGGAGTCAGGACTGTACCCGGCGGTGGGGCCTGGGCTTGGCATGCAGTTGGAAGTAAAAGTTGGAATCGGCCTTCAGTGTAGGGCAAGGAGTGACGTTGCAACAAGAGTGGGTACTCTTTAGCTTGCATTTGAGCTGGTAAGGCATTAGGAATTTCATTAAATAAGACAGTGGGAAACTCTAGGGTAGATCCAGAGACCCTGAGAGCAGCTGCCAGAGACTCGCTGTGCAGAAAAGGTAGACCCCAGAAAAACTCACTGAATTTTTGTGGAAAATGCTTCTGAGCGCTGGGTATCTGCTCTGCTTTGATGCTGGCATTCCAGAAGGGCTGGGGAGGTGCAGTGATCTGCTCCCCATCGAGTGCCTTCAACATATTTAAGGCCTGCAGATGGTATTCTGATACACCCTTTCCTTTTTCTTCCCAAATATTCCATTTCTCTGCCTTTGTGATTTCTATTTCCAGCAGCTTGTGGACATTGGGGTTGAGCAAGGTGGGCCTCCCTACTTCCCCCTGCCTCTTTGTGGGTCCTTCCCGAAAGGTGTCTTCTTGGGGGTGCCAGGTAGAGTGCTCTTTCAGAGACCCAAAGTATTCCAAGGAGGGAAGCTGTAAGTTCTTGGCAGCTGCCCAACACTGGGGTGGGGAGGCAGTAGGGAGGCCTGTGGGATCCTGACTTGTGATGGCTGCCATGGCAGGTGTGGAGCAGCGGTTGGGTGGAGATGGGCTCTGCCTGGGCCTTGCCAACAAGTCATTCTGAGAATGAGTCCCTGTGGGGTGCGGGGCTGGTGAGTCCCAGAGAGTGCTTGGAGGCTGCAGGTAGGCCTTTGAATCCGGGGGTTTGGCACTGGGTGAGGGAAGAGCCAGTGGTGTGGGTGAAAGACTGTCAGGTTCATGGGAATGTGCGCAGTTTGGTGATTGACTCAAGGCGGGTAAGACTTGAGAAGTTGAGATGCACATCTGGGCCCGTGGAAGGGTGGAGTTCTGAGACCTAGGTGTCCGGAATGGATGAGCCGCAGAACCGTGTGGGGCGCGCGTACCGACGTGGACTTCAGCCGTACCTCTATTTCGCCAGCTACCAGAGAGGGCTTGAGCTTTCTGTTGACCAAAGCTGCCAGTGTCAAGTGGGTTTCCCAAGTGGCTGCAGGAGACAGAAGGACCAGATTACAGCCAGGACTGAAGGGGCAAGAGACCTAGCAGGCTAGCAAGGGTCGGTGCAAGCTCAGCCCCTCCCCAAGCCTTGATGGCCTGCTCTTCCTGCCCCACCCCACTGCCCGGGACTCCTGTCATTCTCTGCCCATCCCTGAAAGTGTCCCCCAAACCAGCGCATCCCAGCTGCTCTGCAGCCCGAGGCCACACAGGCACCCTGGTTGGAAGATGCACCCCGCGGTGAAGCAGGAAGGTTACTTACTTCTGCCTAAGACGCAAACGCAGGTTCTGAGCGCCATATAGTTCTTGCAGGAAGCTTCGGAAAACTGGAAATCAAGAGAACCGTTATGGTGCAGCCCTCCCAGAGGACCGAAAGGAATGTCACACGGGCTGTGCACTTAGGACGTTGGACTCTCCAGAGCTCAAGGTCAAATGATAGCTTACTCCCACGGGCAGGAGGTGCTTTGGCATTTCAAGGAGCATCGGTTTCCAATATTGTCTGTGGGGTCTCAGTGAGCAATCTGAACCTTGGCAAAGTTACACAGCTTATCGCAGTTACCCCTCAATGTTCCACCTCCAAATCCACCAGAATCTGCTCCTGACACCCCCACTGCCCCCTACTGGGTCCTACCTTGGCCAGCCTTCATCCCATCCTAGGCCCCTCCTGTACATCTGGGAAATATCTGGGTTCTGTTTCCATCCACAGTATCCTTTTGTTCAGGATTATTACCTGAGAGAGACGGGCTGTTGCCACTGGCATCCTGCAGAGGAGGGGACAGGAGAGCTTACAGAGCTTGGTTGAATGGGCAGAACCTTACCTTTCAGAGCGTCACCTTTGTCCCTTGACCTGCTGCTTCTCCTTGTCTCCACCTGAGGCTGGGGCACAAGAGAGGAAGTCAGGCTGGAATCCAATCCTGCATCTGTTCTTTGTGACAAACTGCAGGCATTTACTGGTGATTAGAAGAATGACAATCTCCATGGAATGACTAAAGCCCAGAAACCAGCTTCTGTGTGAGACCTAGAGTGCATTTCTTCCGTCAGCCTTCCTCTGCTCACGGAGAGCACACACTCTCAGCACTCAGTGTTCTGGTGGGCAAGATTTTGATTATGGAGGCTGAAGCTCTGGGCCAGCCCTTGACCACTTCCTCCCCGGGGTCAGCCATGCTTTCTCAATTAGCCCAGACAGAAAAGGAGCCTTGGCCCAGAGACTGGAGCTCAAGGAAAGAGACTGAGGACCCAGTGATGAGAGCTGCCCTTTGAAATGTCTAGTCATCTAGTCCTTAGCCACTGCGTCACTATATTGGGGATTTTTACCTATTGCCCTCTATAACAACTAGAGATGGGAGGTCTGAGATCTTCAAAGAGAAATATTTTTGAATGCTCATCTGACTGGCAAATGATTTACATATCATACGAGTCAATAGTTCAGTCGTTCAATCAGATCAAGGGCAATGGTACAATCAATGATTACCATATCCATTTTAGAACAACACCCCCCCCTCCATGGTTAAATTGCCTTCAAAAGGAGTTGTGTAATCACAGTCAGGTCTAAAGCTCTCTGTCCCCTCTGGCCTCCTTCATTTTTTCGTCTTGAAATAAATCCCCCTTCACTCCCTAGCTTCCCGATGGGGAAGTTCTCCACACTGCTGATCTCACAATCCCTCCCTCTGCCATGAGATCTCTCCACCTGCAACTCTGTCAACCCTTGTGTCCATGATCATGATGCATCCACGCCTCCTGTGCTTCACAAACAGGGAAAGCCAACAGAAATAATGAAAATCAACATAAGCCGGCAAGGATAAAATGATACCAATGCAGTGAACAAAGTCCTAACAGTGAGTAAGGACGCACCAGCCCTCATCAATATTCCAAAGCCAGGGCTGATGGTCTCTTCTTTCTTGAGATTTCCCCTATCAGGAAATTAATTACGAAAGGAAAAATTTATAAAACAAGGAAAAATCAATCTCTCCTATGGCTGGGTTGAGAATTTCTTACCTTTATCCTTTTCCTGGGTGGTCGCACAGGTGGAGTATTTGGAAGGAAGGGGAGGACCAGGAAGAAGCAACCCACTCCATACAGGATGCCCAAGGTCAAAACAGTGAACCAGGTGGGGTATTGGTAGGTCAGCCAGGAAGCACTTTTCTGTTCCAGCAGAAAGAGAATCTCCTCCATCTTCTGGATACAGCGGTTGCACTCAGGCAACTGAGCACTCTGAGTCCCCTCTGGCTTCAAACCCACTTGCATCACAAACCTGGGCCCACATCACTAAAGGGTCACAGTGGGGTGGGAGGTGACAGCAGGACAACACATAATCCCTCCCTCTACCCTCCAGCTCATCACATCCCTCCCCTGCTCTGGTCTTCTCTCTCCCACTGCCTGCTCTGGGCCTCCAAAGTCACCAGCTGCACCTGATGGAATGGAATCTTAGTGCAAGTTCTTATTCATTCCACCTCCCACCTAGGTATTACCTGCTTCCTTGGCAAGTTGCCTGAATCATGACCAATTTCATAGGCTTAGAATATCTGAAGTTGTCTCTGTCCTCAATGAAAACCTTCTCAAGTCATGGTTTTACTTTGTCTTATCCAAGATAGAGAACTTAGGTTTATGTAACATTTATTTAGCTTTATGAATGTTGGATGAAAAGCTTGGAATTTGACTTCTATGACCAGGAGAGTTATTCAAGAGCTGAGGTATATCTCTCCCAGGAGAGAGATCTAACAAATTTTCTGCCAGATGGTACATTTGGGGAGACAAGGAACACTTAAGCATTAATCATTCTTAACAGTGTCCCCTGCAAATCTTCCTTGTGTGTGACTACTGCCCATTTAGGGCTTGCTCTGGGAACACTTGATGGGGTAATAAGCCTTGCAACAATTCAGGCTCAAAGGGCAAGCATCTGGCTGAGCAAAATAAAGAGATAATATGGATTGAGTTGTGTCCTTACCACTACCACTTGAGATATTCCCCCAAAATTCGTTGGAACCCTAACACTGAAGGCTATAATCTGATTTGGTTATGTGAGGGCTCTCTCTGGGAGAAATGTACCTCTGTCCTTGGCTTCACACAAGAACCAATTGACGCAGAAACCTAGTTTGTGATCCAAGTGACTTTATAAAGGATAGAAGAGGCAAATATGCTCGTGGGGGGTGGGGGCGGACTGGACAGCCCACGCGCGCTGGGTTGCATGACAGCTGGTGGGAGGCCCCCACCCATACCCTGTTGGTAGGCATGGCTGACGGTACTGTTTGACCCCATTGACTGAATTAAGCCCACCTGGTCTAGATGGGGGCCCGCCCAGGTTGACCTGCTTCCTGTCACAAGGACCTAAATGTGTGCATCTTTCCAGCCTGAAGCAGCTTTCAACTGTCTGTGATGGGGAGGAGGTTTGGCATGCACAGCGACCACCCTCAGTTCTGCCTCTACTTACCTAACAGGTACACGGCATTTCTTTTCTGTTTTTTAAAACAACAACAAAAAAATCATTTGTAATCTTTCTATTCCAGCGGTGCTAGGAGCAAGGCAGAGGCAAAACCCAAGAACAGGGTTCTTCTCTGTTGAAGCGCGATAAACTCACGGGGAAGCAAACAAGCATCTTCATCCACGTGAAGTGAATCTGTGAATCAGCAGCTCCCAACTGACCAAAGCACGCACAGAGCAGCCCAGCATCAAGGTCCGTTTCTGTGCACTGCTCCCACTGTGAGGAAGAGCTTCATGTGCATTAAAAGGGAACTTTTGTAATATTTGAATTTTGAATAGTGGTTTTTGTCAGAAACTGGAAAAAAATCTCAAAGCCTGAAGAAACTCCTTTCTAGTACTGAACATTCAAGGGAGCCTGTAGAAGCCTGAAATGATTGCTAGGTGACCACCTGGATCTGCTTGTTGAGTGAAAGTGGCAGAATAGCAGCAATAGAGCAGCGGGTTCATTCTGACCACTGACACTCGTGGACCTGGTTTACAGGCAGTAGAGAAGAAGATGAGAGCAGGTTGACTCGTTTGAAGTCCATGACCTACTCTGAGGGGACTAGAGTTGTGGAGAATTGGTGATGGGGCCAAGGCCTAAAGGCAATGCGACCAATGGACACTGAGGTGAGGCCAAGAGAGGGAGCCCACATTGACTTGACCCGAACCCGACCAGATGAAGAGAAGAATGTTGAGCCTGTGCACTGGTATATACTGCTGCAGACTGTATAGACGAACTGTCCTGCTTTGACTTTCTTGTGGATGTGGACTTCACAAGGTTCCAACTGGCATGAAGACTCTTTATATTGAAGAATATGATTGTCTCCTCAGAGCACTGGGTTGATGGAAGTAGGCAGTAGAGAAACTGGATAGCCAAAATGGGCCAGATAAAGGCGTGAAGTGGCTAGCTTACAAGATTTCATAGATACTGGAATATATTCATAGAATTATAGGATTAATATGTGGGTGTACCTTACCTGCAATTGTTAAGCATAGGATATTTTTGTTTCATCACTTACAGAATATTATGTTTAAAGGAGGGTGGCACGGAGTGAAATGTATGCATTTTCATATTATACTGTTAGATACTGATATGATTCTATTATTGTTTTGAAATTATATACGGCTAAAGAATTTTGTGAAAATGTCAAATGGACAAGGGGTGGTCTGTTGTAGTTATACAATCTGGTGTCAATTTGGGACTTGAGAGGATTAAGAGTGAAGGGGTAGACTCTAGTCTCTCTATTGGGTTATGGCCAATGAGGCCTCTTTGTGGGCCTGGCCTTCCCGTCAGGGTTCTGGGAAATCTGGTATTTCCTCCTTGGAGGCAGGAGACTATCTTTCTGCTCATTCCCTGAGAGATGTCCTACTAACAAGACACATGGCACCACACTGATAGAACCCATGCCCTGGGAACTGGAGGAGCCACATGGAGACCCTGCCAAAGCTGAGATGCTTCTACCACCACTGGATGCAGAAGACTTTGCAACTACTGACCTGTGATCTTCCTGCATTTGGGGTCATTGAAGGTGTTTCATGAGTCTGAAGAGAACATTATAGATTGATATCAGACATGGGCTAATATTGGACTTATGGACTTGATCTTGGTTGGGCTGGAATGCTTTCTCAATATACAACTGTTCTTGTATATAAAGGTCTTTCCTATACACATCTGAGTGTGGATTTGTTTCTCTAGTCTACCTGGACTAACACTCATGGATCCCTTTCAGGACTGTAAGTTCTGTTCCCCTGACTGCTGCAAAGTATGTGACAGAGAAGAAAAGGGAGAAGAGTGAACTGTACCCATTTATTGAGGTAAGAAAAGTGATGAAGGAGCATGGCCGGTTCCCCAAACTTCATGAGTGGAAAAATGGGCTCTTGGCACAAAATGACATTCAATCTTCACCAAAAGATTCAGGGCTAAATTGCTGCCCTATCTCTGACCTCAGCTTTTGTTTTATTTTAATTCTCATATAATTCACATATATCATTCAATACTTCAGTCATATTAAGATTTGTGTAATCCTCACCACAATCAGGTTTACATCATTTCCTTCTTTTATATTCATTTTTGTTAGCCCCCCCCCCTCACTCCCCCAAATCTTCCCTGCCTGTCCCTAGGTGATTGTTAATTCTGTTAGTGTCTCTCTGGATTTACCTCTCCTGGATTTCATATGTATTAAAAAAAAATACAAAACAAAATCAAGAAACAAGTAGAAAAGAAAAACTAACAATGATAAAAGAGAGAAAAACCTCAATCGAACAGAAAGTGAAAAATACTAAAAACTGGAACCAAATTAAAATTAGTCTGAAGAGATCAAATGATCAGGTGTTACATTTGAACTTAACTGTATCTGTTCATGTCCATGGACTGTGGTCAGAGGGAATTCACCCCACATGTGCATTTGAGTCCTTTTGCAAACTGGGTGTTCCGAACTTAAGCTCTGATTCTTGTTCATACCTGCAGATTGAGATTCTCTTATTTATCACCCTGGCATCACACTGGCTGTGCTGCTTGTTCTGGGCGGCCTTAGTTGATATCTCACTTAGATGGCTGCTTATTTTCAGGAAAAAAGGTTTAAGTACAAGGCCCTGTTCTTTGTGATGGATGTGCACCAACTGATTTCAGGGTTTTTTTACACCCTATGCTTTCCAGTCAAATATTCACTTGAGGTAATTCAAAACACTCACTTGGCTCGATGACGCCAGAATAGCTCCCCTCCATGCAGTTCCATGGAGCTCAGCATAGTTAGGGCACAGTGATGAAAAGACGATTGAACCATGTACTGAACGTTCAGGTTTTTCCCTGCTTTTGAAAATCTGTTTGCGCTTGTAGAGTAAATGTTTTGTACTTTTTAAGAGTGTAAAAGAAATAGATGGAGGGATTCAGAGAAAATGGCGACCAGATAGGACCCATCTATCTGGAGCTCCTGCTGCCAGACCAGAAAAATAGGAAATTAGGTGAAGGAAACGGGGAGGTGGAGTTCTGAAATTAGAACTAGGGTAACAGGGTTTCTCCTGAACCCCTTCTTTTGTGGGATTTCCACTCACAAAGCAAACCAAGAATGCTTTAAAGCACTATAATTTTGACGAAGTGGCAGGTGCCAGATATGCCCTTGCCTGGAGCAGGGATCCCTGCAGGTGGACGCCCTGAGAGGGGGCAGAATCTCAGACACGAGGGGAACCCCACACTGAGCTCTCCATGCGGTTGGATGCCTTGAGCTCACGGTCAGGGGTTGGTGGTGGGTAGCCATAATTTAGAGTAGAAGAAAAAATATATTATTACCTTAGGAAGATCATGGTGTGGGAGAAAAAGGCAGAAAGTCGGGAGTCCAGGGAGCAAATTTAGTTCCAATTGGCCGACTAGCAAACAACCCCCCTGATAAGCTGCATCTCCCCCTCTGGGGGTCAGCTTGACAGCCACCAAATCTGAGCACATCACAAGTAGAATTTTTTTTAAGGGTGAAACATAAATGATTGGTTTAAAACTCAAACCCAAGTCTGGTTGCTCAGCTCCAAGCACCACATAGGGGAGTCCCTTAACATAAATCAGCATAAGAAGCAACCTAGCTAAGGAATGCCAGAACTCAGCCACAGGGCCTGGCAGCTTTTACCATAACAAAGACCCGCTGTAGCAGTGTCAGCCTTAAACAGCACTGAGCTGTAGCCCAGAGACTGTGGGAGACAATTTCATTCTAGCTGGCCAGAGGGATAAAAAAGAAAATCCTCTGATCTAGGAAGCATCAGCAGTCTAGATAGGACAACAAGCTTCCCTCTCAGTGATTCTACACATAGCTGGGGAGGCCCTGCCGGTCTTGGAGCCCTAGACGGGGCTGAGGGAGCCCCCCAGTGCCCCCTCCCAGCCCCTGCTGCAGTGCTACATGCAGCACAAGGCAGGTACTCCAGCACCCAAGTGACCCCTGGCCACGGGCGCGATCTTGCTTTTGAAGTAATCTCACACAGCATCTGTGGAACCCTACATCAGGGATGGGAAAGTCCATTAACGCATGCCCAGGAGAGCCAGCATAGGAAAGCTGGATTTTCCTGCCCGTGGGCTCCGATGGATGTTGCACCTGGAGCAGCCCACCTGGGCCAGATGATTGCAGTTCAGCCAATGGGATTGACCTGGGGTCCTTCACCAGCCTCCCCGGGAACCCTTGAAAAGGCAGGAACCAGAAGGGAGAGGGGTGGTCTGGTCGTCTTCCTGGGAGGAGAGAGATCCTTGCATGACCTGAGGCAGTCTCTGCCAGGCCCCATGGTCAAAGGAATCCTATGGGTGCCTTGTAAAACCTGAAGCTTCTTTTAACTCTCATTAAATTCACTTGGATCACGAGCCTGGCTTCCGCATGAAATTTTTCTCGCGGGGAGCCAAGGACTGGGGTTGGAATTTAGGCCAGAGAGAGAGACCTTACAAGTCCATGACCCCGTGACCTTGAGGAAGAGTTGGAATTCCTCTGGCCTCAAGGACAGGTGATCAAGTATCATTACCTCCTTACCCACTGCTCTACTTATTCTCACTTTATTCACTAGCCCTTCTAACTTTTCCACCGCACTCAGTTTCAACGTGCTCAGGTTGGTGTTGGGCTTTTATTTACTCGCTTTCTTCTTTATCCCTCTTTTTTCCCCTTTTCCCCTCTTTTTCCTCTTCTCTCCCACTCTCTCCTCTCATATGCCACTAAAGGCTTCCAGGTCACTTCCCTCCGCTTAGGGCAAATCAACCCAAATAGCAGGAGGCACTCCAGCCTGCCCTGTGTGGGAGTGCTGTACACCACACAAGGCACCTGGGACAAACACCTACAGTGCGCTGCACCGTTGAAGAAACCTCCGTCATGCCTCTAAGGTGATCTCGTCAACTAGGGCAATTCTGCCCAGCACCACTGGGTCCCGGCATTAAAAGGGCACACTGACCTGCCATGTTGGAGCAGTGTCTAAACCCCTCTGGCCCCTCATCCAAGCAATCAGGGATCAGCTACTACTTTATACTTTATTTCCTCCTTCTCTCTCTCCTTGCTCTTTACCATCACAGCCAACCTTAGTGAACTCAGTTGGATTTATTTCCTTCTTTCTCTTTATTCTCTTTTTCTTTCTTTCCTCTTTCTGTCTTTGCTTTCTTCACCTCTCTCTTAGCTTGTACGATTCTCTCTGCTCCCTCTCATTGCTTGCACATACCACTGCTGGTTTCCAGAGCCCTACACTCTGCCTAGGGCAACCCTGTCCTCCTAGTGGGCAGCCTGACCCCTAAGACAGTACTGCACACAGGACGAGTCAGAGCTACACACAGCATAACACAGGGTCAGTTATTTCTTTAACCATTTAAAAAATACTCTCTCCTTCTCCTTCCTTTTCTCTCTTTTTCCTTTTATTGGACTCTTCTTACAGGTTTTCTGCTTTTCTCCGCTCCATCTAGCTCTTCTCTACTTCCTACCACAGCCTCCACAGATTTGGTTCTCCTTTTTAGTTGTTTTCTTTTCTTTTTTTTTTTTTACTGTTGTCACCTTTGTTTACTCTGTGCATTTTAGTTGTGTGTGGGTGAGTGGTTGTCAGTCTGGTTGGCATTATTGCCCCAGTCTGTGTCTTCCTCTTTCTCTCTTTTTCCTCTCCTTTCACTCTCTTTCCCATCACAAGACAATAGCTGTCTCCAGGCCACTCCCCTCTGCCTAGGGCAAACCTGAAGGCCCAACTGAGGGAGCTCCCACCCCCCACTTATTGGTGTGGCAAGCAGCTGGGGAATTCACGCTGGTCCTCTCCCACACACCAGGCCACAGGTTGTTCTCCCCTATAAAAAGTGGGGGCATCCCCAGCCTAAATCCTGAGGTCCTACAAGTGACTGGGGGAAACGCCTGACCACCACTTGTGAGGCTCCACGCTACTGTGGGAACATCCACCCAATCTCCAAGGCGATCTCTCTGTACATCCCCTTGTCTAGCCAGATTTGTAAAGTAGAATTTGGATCATGATAGTGGGGGGAGGAAGCATTTAGGAACTAGAGGAAACATGTTTCATTGTTGCTACCCTGCACCCTGACTGGCTTATCTCCTCCCCACATCCCTTCAGGAAGGGGGTGTCCAGTTACCTACCAATGGGCTTTGAGTCTCCACTCTGCACTCACCCTCATTTACAATGACATGATTTTTGTGTTCTTTGATGCTTGATATCTGATCCCTTCAACAGTTCATGGTCACACAGGCTGGTGTGCTTCCTCCATGTGGGCTTTGTTGCTTCTGAGCTAGATGGCCGCTTCTTTATTTTCAAGCCTGTAAGATCCCAGATGCTATAACTTTTGATAGCCAGGCACCATCAGCTTTCTTCACCACATTTGCTAGTGCACACATTTTTCTTCAACCAGCATGTTGGAAAGGTGTTCATCATGGAATGCCAATTTAATATAACGTCTTCTTGCATTGAGTAAGTATTTGGCAATGTCCATCTACTGCCTTAATACTAAGTCTATAAATATATGCACGTTGATCTATTTACGAACCCTCCTGTATAAATATATTTACATATGTACATGCCAGTATGTAGACCTCTAGAAATACCCTTTGTCACCTAGTTCTTTCCTCTATTTACTTTTACTTTCCTCTTGTCCGACTATCATGCTCAGCTTTCACTTGGGTTTGAGTAATTTCTCTTGGTTACATTGCCCTTGCTGAATACCTACCAGGCTTCTCACACCCTCCTTGCGACGGATTTTGGATTACTTGTTGCTCCCCTGTCGCTGGATTGGTCAGCATCACCTCCTTACCCCCTCCTCTCTCTCTCCCATGTCCCCGGGAACCATTGGTCCTGTTGTTTTCTCCTCCAGACTATTCTTCCAGCCTATCTTATCTAGATAGATCTGTTGAGATAATAATATGCACCAAAAATCAAACCATAGCAAGATAGGCGATGGGTGAGAACACTGTGATGACAAAAAAAAACAACAACAGAAAACCAATGATCAATAAAAGAGTAAATTAATTAAAAGACAAAAAAATTTTTTAAGAAAGAAAAACCTGTAAATAGATCAAGGTCTGATTTTTTTTTCTATAGGTGTGTCCTTCAGTCAGGTCTGATGGCGTATCATGCTCTGGCCCCAGAGTCTGTCCTTTGTACTCCCTCAGGGGCTACCCGCTCTGCTCTCATGGTTGCTCTGCTGCATGCTTTTAGTGATTTGCCTCCGTGTTGGAGGGCCAGTCGGTTCAGTCCCAACACAGAGTCTCCGGTATTGTCCCCATAGGGCTCTGGGCCAGCAAGGGATGGCATGTCTCATAGTGGGATCAGCCATATGGTCCACTCTGTACATTGGCTGTTCAGAGTGCCAAAATCATCCTCCAAGCCTGGTGGACCAGTGTGTGCTCCACTCTCTTCCTCCCCCTTCATTTGCCCCTGTGTGCTCTGATCAGACATGTCCATCTCCCCTAGCTACAGGTTCAGTGCCGTCTTCTAAAGTAAATTCTTCTGGGGGGAGGGGCAGTTGTCCACGTAGCTGGTATGGAGGCTGGACCATCCACTTTTCATTTAGGATCAAAAGCATCTAGCTTTTAGCATTAGGTGCTATTGAGTCAGTTCCAACTCAAGGCAGAATGAACCACTGCGCAGTCCTACACCATCTTCAAAACTGTTGTTATACTTGAACCTAACATTTCAGCCTTTTCCAGGGACTGGCATCTCCTGATAACATATCCAAAGCATGTGAAGTCTCCCCGTGCTTGCTTCTAAGGACCTTTCAGACTGTTCTTCTGACACAAATCTGTTCATTCTTCCAGCACTCACTGGTATTTTTAATATTCTTGGCTAGTGTCATCTTGATGGGTTGAAACACTATCTCGCTCTAGTGTTGATGTACATTTTTCTGATGCCTAATTATACTGAGTATCTTTTAAGGTAATCATTTAATTTTTATGGCATTTTGAAAAGATGTCAATGAGGTCTATTTAATTTGTGTTCAGATGGAAACACATATCTCAAACTAAATATGTGACAGTAGAATAAGAATCCATTTTATCCTAAATACTTGAGATATTTATACAGCCTACTCAAGTTTTTATCAACATAGATAAGGTGGCGGTGGTGGTGGTGGTGGTGGTGGTGGTGGTTTTTAAGAGTTAATCTCTAAATAGGGGACTGTAGTACTGAGCACTGAATCTCCTTTGCTTGATTAATTTTTATGTTAGGGAAGTAATACAAGGATTCCATCAAATGACCCATCAGTTTGAGGAAAAAGCATATCAGAATTGATGGTCAAAGCCTATATGGCTTTATGGTTTAGTCTCTAGGGGTATGTAATGCTCTTGTGAAAATAGTATTCCTCATGATAATACGAGGAACTGGTGGGCTTCCAGGGCTGGGAGCTGAACTGAGGGGCAGTTCTACCCTGTCTAATAGGGTCACTATGAGTTGGCAAAGACTCGATGGCTGTTAGTTTGGTTTGTTTGACTTGAGTACTGGCATTCAGTGTGTTTATCGAAATCAATAAATTACAAGCATTTAGATGTCTATTTTTTACATACAAAATTTAAATCCCCCAAGCCTCTGAAAACTGCGAAGATTTCACAGCACTAGGTTGGTACTCTCCCATCCAAGAATCAGTGAAACTGGCAGGGTGTGAGGCATTCAGGCTCCCTCAGTTCCTCCTACTGCCTTCCCTGACCCTGGTCACTTGCTTCTATTACCTCTCTTGGACCTTACATGCATTTGAATTAGAACACCATAGAGTACAGTGCTCTACATGTGCAGCAGCTCTAACCATGTCACTCTCTGTCTCTATGAAGCCTCTTCCAACAAAATTCAAATGCGATTGTATGTGCACACATAAACACACGCATGCACCAGAGCACCCTTCTTAACAGAGAGTCAGGAGGGTCTCTTATTTGCTGTCCTCACTTTGGACACAAGTCCCTTGATGATGAGTAGGAGAAAAGGAACATCAGGTAGTGGGGGAAACCCTAAGGAGGAACAGAGGAGAGCTTTAACTAAGAATAATGCTACTAGGGGAATGATGGCATGTGAGGAAAATTAGATACTTCCAGACTGTCAGATTTTTCCATACAGCAAAATTAACTTTTCTAGTTTTGTCTAAAACTGGCCCCAGGAAATTTCAAATAGCACATCTCAGATTATCTAACCTACAAAGGAGTAGCCGGCCTTCCACCCACCCCCACCCCACCCCCGCCAAAAAACCAAGCGGTACAAAGCTCCACTGGGTACACATTTCAAAATATACATTCTCCTGTTTGGGCAGGCATCTGGCAACTTGCTCCGAGCTAGTGCACCCACACTTTTTTCCCAAGGTCATTGCTGGTGACAAGACCTTGTGCTCTTCTCACAAGCCAGAATGCAAACATAAATCAAGTCAGTGTAAGACGCCATCATCACCTCACTCAAATACACCTCGTCAAGTGAACTCAAACTTCAAGAAGATGCTCATTTGTTTGGTTTTGTTGATGTGAGGGTGATAGTGCATTTGGAGTTTAGTCATTGCACTAGGTCAGACTGTTAATCAAGCTTCCTATATAGAGGTTCTGAAGATATTGTGTAAGAAGGTCTGAGTTGTCTGGCTAGACCAGAGCTTGCACACTGCTATTGACTAGAAGTTCCGACACACAGAATCCAGGACAGATAAACCCCTCAGGACCAATACTGAGAGTAGCAACACCACGAGGGAAGGTAGGGGGGAGAAGCAGAAGAAAGGGGAAACCAATCTCAATGATGGACATACAGCCCCACTCCACCACCCAGGGGAACAAACAGCAGAAGTTTGGGTGAAGGGATACAGCAGAGGCGTAAAATATAAAACTAAAAAGTATGTATAAAGTATCAGTGGTTCACGTGGGTGGGAGGAGGGGAAAAAAGGAGCTCAAGGAGAAAGAACATGTTTGGAAATGATGATAGCAATGTATGTACAAATGTGCTTCATACAAATTGGTGTATGAATTGTTACAAGAGCTGTAAGATCCCCCAATAAAATGATTTATTTAAAATAAAAAGGACTGATTAGTGGTAGACAGGGGACTGGTTTTGCCACCATGACAGTGCACCTGCTCACACAAAAAAAACAGCATGCCTCTATCGCCCGATCTGATCCCAGCACACCGAGGCAAAATACTAAGGGTGTACAACAGAACAGGAAGGGGAACAGAGCAACGAAGTCCCCAGGGAATACCAAAAATAGACTTTGGGGCCAGGGCTAGCTGACCCATCATACTCTATGAGAAAACACTCCTAAAGGCCAACAAACAGTCCTTGAACTAACTAAAAGCTTTTCTTTCTTGTGTTTTGTTTTGCTTTTTGTCATTGGCTTGTTGGTGGTGGTGTTGTTCTTTTGTTTCATTTTGTTGCTTGGGTTTGCTCTGTCTCGTTTTTGTGCATGCTATGATTTCCACAGGTCTGTCTAAATGAGATAGGCTGGATGAACAATCTGGAGGAGAAAACAATGGGACTGACAGCTGGGGGAGGGAGATGGGAAAGGGGGGTGTAGGGAAAAAGGAAGTGCTGTTAACAAACCCAGGGACAAGGGAACACCAAGTGATCCAAATAGATGGTGAGGAGGGTGTAGGAGGCTTGGTAGAGTGTAACCAAGAGTAATGTAACCTAGAGGAATTACTGAAACACAAATGAAGGCTGAACATGAGAGTGGGACAATCAGAAAGTAAAAGGAAATCAAGGAAAGAGGTAGGAAGCAAAGGGCATTTATAGAGGTCTAAATAAAGCATGTGCATATGTAAATATATTTATGTATAACGATGGGGAAATAGATCTATATGCATATATTTATAGGTTTAGTATTAAGGTAACAGATGTACATTGGGCCTCCATTCAAGTACTCCCTCAATGCAAAAATACTTTGTTGTATTAAAGTGGCATTGCGTGATGCTCACCTCCCCAACACAATTGCTGGAGGCAAATGGGTGCATAAGCAAATGTGGTGACTGAAGTTGATGGTGGTCGGCTATCAAAAGTTATACATTCTGGGGTCTTAAAAGCTTGAAGTTAAACAAGTGGTCATGTAGCTGAGAAGCAACAAAGCCCACATGAAAGAAGCACACCAGCATGTGTGATCACGAGGTGTCGGAAGAATCAGGTATCAGACATCATCGGAACAAAAAAATCATATCTTTGTGAATACGGGGGAGTGTGGAGTGAAAACCCAAAGCTCATTTGTAGATAATTGGACATCCCCTTACAGAAGGGTAGCAGGGAGGAGAGGAGCCAGTCAGGGTGCACTGTAGCAACAATGAAACATACAACTTTCCTCTAGCTCCTAAATGCTTCTTCCCCCACAACTAAAATGATCCCCATTCTACCTTACAAATCTAGCTAGACCTGAGGATGTACACTGGTACAGATAGGAACTGGAAACACAGGGAATCCAGGGCGGATGATCCCTTCAGGACCAGTGGTGAGAGTGGCGATACGAGGAGGGTAGAGGGAGGGAGGAATGGAAAGGGGAAACCGATTACAAGGATCTACATATAACCATCTCCCTGGGGGACAGACAACAGAAAAGTGGCTGAAGGGAGATATTGTATAGTGTAAGATAAGACAAAATAATAATTTAGAAATTATTCAGGGTTCATGAGGGATGGGGAATAATTATCAGCTGATGCCAGCGGATTAAGTGGAGAGCAAATGTTTTCAGAATGATGAGGGCAATGAATGTACAAATATGATGTATGTATCAATTGTGATAAGAGTTGTATGAGGCCCCAAAAATTGATTATAAAAAAAGAGAAAAGAAATAACAGTATGAAAACATCCCCCAAAAAAGCATGCCTCTCTTGTCCCTCATATCCTAATCACCTGAACTCACTCCATGTGACTTCTTTCTGTTTCCATGAATGAAGGACAGTGGTTTGACAACACAGAAGAGGGGGGGAAAAAACAAGGGTGTCACCCAAACTGCTGAGTTTGAAAAATGTTTCCAAGAATGTAATCACAGATTAGACAAATGTGTGAAGTGTAATGGAGAGTACTATGAAGGGGATAAAAAATTTAAATGCATAGTTTTGAAAAAATTGTAGTTTTTGTCGGGTTCCCCCTAGTAGCTTCCAATTTCATAGCAACTCAAGCCATCACCATACATCAAACTGACAGAGAAGGGGTGGGTTTTGTGTGTAGGTGGTGTTGGTTATTGCACAGGGGCAAGGGACTTCTGGTGGCATAGTACCTTATGCCTTGGGTGTCAACTGTAATGTCAGCAGTGGGGAACCACCAGTCAGTCCTCAGAAGAAAAGGATGAGGCGTTCTACTCCCATAGAGTTAGCCTTTGGGAAACCCACAGAGATAGTTCTGCTCTGATCTCATAGAGTCGCTATGGCTCAGCATCGACTCCATCGAAGTGAGCTGACAAACTAAAGGCAGGAGATCTGAAAGAGGATGCGGAGACGTTGTCTCAGGTACTTTGGACATATTACTATGGTGGAACCAGTCCTGCAAGAAGGGCATCATTTTTGGCAGAGGGTTAGCAAACAAGAGGAAGACCCTTACTTAGGTGGATTGACACCGTGGCTGCGAGAATCGGCTCAAATACAGTAACAAGTGCGAGGATGGCGCAGGACTGGGCTTTGTTTCTCTCTCTAGTGCACAGGCCCCTATGAATCCGAACTGACTCCAGGGCTCTACAATATCAACTACTACAACCCTGAAGTTCAAACCTACCCAGTGGCTTCCCAAAAGGGAGGTGTGGCCATGTGCCTCTGTAAAGATGACAGCTAGGGAGCCCCTGCGGGGCAGTTCTACTCTGTGGCACAGGGGCAGCCAGGAGTCGGAATGTGCTTCACAGCAAAGGGTGTGCTTTGTCTCAGTTTGTGCCTGCTGCTGTTTATGCTATGCACTGAGTTTAACATGTGACACTCAGGAGCGAATGAATGGAAACACACCCATGATGCTTCCATGATGCCAGATGCAAGCTGACACTGTTTCTGAGTTCTGGGCATATTATTTTTTCAGAGATAATTTCCTGTAGCGGTGACACACCGAGTCCTATTTCATGTAAAAGCATCAGCAGCAGAGGAAAGCACTGCACAGAGAGAAGACTATGACACGTAACAGGCTTTCCATAGAGGAACAAAAGGGTGGATGTCTTGGGCTGCACTCTTTTCTTGTATACAGACAGTAAACAAGCTGAACACATCTCACCTAAGCATAACATTACAACTACTTGAAGCCCAGCTCAGGCATCTGGACAAGAGGCAGCAAGGAAGGATGGGAGAGAGTTAATGGGCTGGGCGTCCCCAAAGGTGCAGAGTGGGAATCAAGGGAGGATCCAGGACGAGCCAAGGCTTCTGGCAGAAGTCTGAGAGGAGAGCAGCAGAAAGGAGCTGCTCTCTGGGTCCTCACAGATGTAGCCAGTGAGAGAGCAGCAGTGCTGCCCCCTGGCGGTGCGCCGAAGGCAGGGCCGCTTCCCCCAGGGCTGGAGAGCTCTGGGGAAAGACAAATCCTGTCACTTTGGATGCCAAGTAAGGGGGCACTGTGTGCCGGTGGTGTACCTATGTTGGCCAAAGCGCTGCCCACTGTGCATTTGCTTCTCACAAGCACAGTTATCCTTCCTCGTGCATCCAGGAAAGACAGTTCTAGAAAAACACAAGCAGTAAAATAAAACACTGCCAGGTCTCGAACCATCCTCACCATTGTTACTATGCCCACTGATGTAGCCACTGGTTCGAGCTGTTTTATTGCCCGTCCTCCACTTTTTGCCAAGCATCATGTCCTTCATGGACTTGATGTCCCTTCAGGGACTGGTCTCTCCTGACAGCACGTCCAAAGATATCAAATGAAGTCCAGCCATCCTTTGTCCCCATGTTCTCTTGGCAGTCCTTGTACTTTTATTGCTCAGTGTCTGATTATTTGGGACCAGGCCTTATTGCTGCCCCTTCCTCACCTTGGCCCCCAATCCCGACCCCAAGCCCTGCACATCCACTGTGTGAAACCTCCTGTTCCTGTAACCATCCCTGTGCTTTTGTGTGGGGGGGTCTAGCTGGGTTCCCCTGGCAATTCGCCAGCTGCCCTTGGGAAAGTTCATGGAGTCGGCTAATTAGTAGAAAAGCCAAACGTCCAGCTGAGATTGGTTTACTCCCTAGCACCCTTGGGCAGGAGCACAGCCCCACTCCCGGTCCCAGGTAGCCAACGACCACACCTAGGTTCTCCGGACTTGGCAGCTGTAACATGTGGCCTGGGCTTCCCCTTCATTTCCTGCTCCTTTCTGGCTTGCTGTCTGACTTTTCTTTGCGGAATTAAAGCTGCAAATTGACAGGATCCCATAAACACTCTAAAGCCACAAAAAAACACCAAATGCCCACCCAAACATGTGAAACTTCCAAAAATCATCCTTAGAAGATTCCCAAACCCTAAACATTCCTAAACCCCATATATGCCCTGAAAACACCATGAAAGCCCTAAGAAAACCTAAAATGCTGGGGGAAAAAAACACATATAATATGAAAAATACCCTAAAATCCCTAAGGAACTCTGTAACATCACTAAAAACACCATATTGTGCTGAAAAATACCTATACACTCTAAAAAACCACCCCTAAATCCCTTAAACACTCCCTAAAATCTTATAAAACACCCTAAAAACCCCAAACCACCCGAATGCCCCAAACACACCTTGAACGTCCACAAACAAACTAAAAGCCCTAAAAAATCACATGCCACCAAAAAGCCCTAAATGACCGCAAAATGCCAACTCATAGCCACCCTATAGAGGGCTTCTGGAGCTGTCAGTCTTTTATGGGAACAGCTTTATCGTTCTCCCAAGGAGAAGTTGGTAGGTTTGAAACCCGGACCTCATATTTAGCAGTCTAATAATTGCTGGACAGTGCCACCAAGGCTCTACTGGTGTAGTGGGTTACACATTGGGCTGCTAACCTCAAGGGAAACGGTTCAAAACCACCACCCACTCCTTGGGAGAAAGAAGAAGCTTTCTTTCTATTCCCCTAGATTTCTCATTGAAGGTGTAAAGTAACCTGTTAAATGCTCGCAGTGGCAGCAGCAATGTCTCATAACCATGGGGAAATGTGGTTCAGAAACTTCAGAAGCAAGCATCCACCAGTAGGTGACTGACCAGCAGTATTGACTTGGGCAAAGAGAAGGTGACATGGAAGGGTAAGGAGAAGAATGCGTGCAGAGGGCAGGTTGGCAGCTGAGCCTAAGTCCAGTAGAAACAACAGCAGAATGGCCTGTTCCTGGAAGGGCCACAGGAGATGGTGCGACTTCATGTAGCCCCCACTTACATGTGTAACAGCAGCAATTGCCTGAACACGTGGTCTCCCCAGGGAGGAGCCTTTGTGTGGTGTTAAGATGCTGTTACTGTCTGTTGTACTGTGGTGGCCTGCATTTGGCTGTAATGGTGGAAATTTTGCAGCCAGTAGTTCAAATGCCTGCTGGGTCACTCACTGCAGGTAGACTTCAGCAGTTTCCAGACAGAGACGAGGGAGGAGGACCTGGTCTTCCACTTCTGAAAGAACTGGCCAGTGTGAACCTTGTGAATGGCAGAACACTATACCTGAACATGAGTACCGCAGGCTATAAGGCATGATGGATTGACACAGTGGCTGCAGCAATGTGCTCAAACATAGGATAGTGCTGGCCTGGAAAATAGTTCATCGTCCATTAAAAAAAATCATTATATAGGGGCTCATACAACTTTTGTTGTTGTTTTTCCCTAAAGGAGAGCAGTGTATTGGTACACTGAGAGGTATATAGATCAATGGATACGAACAGAAAAGCTACACATATATTCACCAGTCAACAGGAAACTAGCCTTCGAAAAAGGACACAGAAATATCCAAAGGGACAAATTCTGCTTGCTCAACAAATGGTGTTGGACAAACTGAGATACCGTATGTAGGAAAATGAAGCAAGCCCCAAACCTTCCCCCATGCACAGAAATTAACTGAAGAGGGGTTAAAACCTGAAAGTAAACCTCCGGGCTATCATAATCATTTTTTCGATGACCTCATCGGTCAGAAATCATTGTAGGAACGCCAAAGCGTTCTTGTGTTCAACGTCTACATACATAGCAGGTGCTCCAGTAAAGGGGAATCTTGGTGGAGCTGGCTCATCCATTCCTGAAGAGAGTAGAGCACCACGTTGGCCCATCACAGAGCTCAGGTGTAGAATCTTCCTCACTGTCATCCTTTATCTCAGCAGTGTCAGTGTTGGATTATGAATTTCCCAAAGAACCAGTATCGCTCAATTCTGTGCACAATGCTGACTCACTCTCGCTGTTATTTCACTGGTCTAAAAACCCATTTAGGTTAAAATGACACTTTTTTGATGCCATGACCTAAAATTTTTAGTGAGAAAATGTTCCCAATGACATTACATGGGTCTTCGTCTAATCCTGATGCCATGTTCTTTTTCACAGAGACCAGCTTCTTGTATAAATTGCTCAGCATACTGATGGAATAAGAACAGTGAAAGGATACAACCCTGATGCACACCTTTTCTGATTTTAAACCATGCAGTATCACCTTGTCCTGTTCACAGTCTCACCTGGTTCTATCTCTTGGCCTTTGCATAAGCTCCATATGAGTACAATGAAGTGTTGTGCAATGCCCATTCTTTTCCATGGTATCCCCAAGATTCACCTCCTTCCACTCGTGGTTTCCAGAACGTGGGGTTGGGACAAAGCCTGGATAGTCTCATGGCAAGACCAGATCAGGAATGGAGCTGAGCCGGGAGCAGCTTTATTTGCTTGCTCCAGGGAAAGTCTGCCAATGTGACTAAGCCTCAGGGGCTTTCTACAAATGATAAAGGTGAATCCCTCTCTCGTTACCCACTGATCATCTCTGAGCCTCTTGCTCTCATATCCCTTGCACAGACCTCTACCATTAGATGGACAATTCGGTAACGTTTGAACACTTTTCTGATGCTGAGCCTGGGGAGCAACTAATAGCTGAGTAAATATTGATTGAAAGATGGTGAGTGGAAGAAAATAGCTTTGCCAGGTCCAGGTTGTGATGGAGATGAGAGTGTTACCAAATCCTGCTGTCCCCATGGTGGGTTTGCTGTATTGTGCCCAGTCCTGAAAGTCTGAGCCAGGGGTTTTAACGTGGCCCCTTTCAAAACATATAGGTGGAATTCTTGGACCATGAGCTGTCCATAAAGCTTTACCAAGGAGATGTCCGCCCTGGAGCGAAACAACCCAAGAACCTAGATCTTCGTGAAGGTGTTGGTAAGGGATGCAGCGGAAATCATAAACTTGACTGAAAGCAAAAGAAACTTTGCCTTCATGTGCCTGCAGCTGGACGAAGTGGTGCTGGAGCACACCCTCCTTTGTGATTCTTCTTGTTCTTTTTATGAGCTGCTCCCTGGCCTGTGTAGTCCCGTAAATCTGGAAACTCTTTGCTGGTGGGGGCAATTGTTATATCCTCCCCCCAGATCCAGATGTCTTGTCCATGGTCAGTGTGCAATCCTTGTTTGCCAGAGGAGTGGGGCATCTAAAGGCAGGCAGGGGTCACATACTTTTTTTCTACACTTTCTAGAAAGACCAGAGCTAAACATCTTGCAGCCCTTTTCATGTCCTCATTCTTTTCTGTATTTATTTTCCATGAAAGAGGAGAAGAAACGCGACAGCATCTACTGACAGCAAGTCAAATGCCATCGTGTGTGTTCAGAGGGCAGGCTGGTTCTCATTTGCCTAACTCATCAGTCCCATCGTGCCATGTCCATGTTAGATTGTTTAGGGAAACAGATGACATATGTTATGATGCTAAATAAGCTGAAACAGTGCCAGGATGGAGGCAGAAGGGTTTTATTTGTTTGTTTTTAAATGAAGCATGGCTTTCTAGTGACTTATTGTGGTGGGGAAGGGGGGCACCGAGAGCAACAAGACATGGCTGTGACAGTGGTCTGGGAATTGAGACAAATCATTGCTTCTGCAGCAGAGATGAGCTGCCTCTGACCTGTCAGTTACTTGAAGGGAGACTCTGCATTTGGTCAGACAAGTCTCAGTTGGAGATGGTACCAGCTTTCCTCCTGAGCCTCTGTGGTTCCCTTTGAACTACACAGGCCCGAATCGCTTTTAGCTGAGCAACAGCAAATGGCAACACAGACTTGCCATATTGCTCTTTTGCGTACACTCTTTAAAAATCATACTAAATATACATGCATCAAAACATTCGTCACTTCCACGCTCTACAAGATTATAATTAAGTGGCATTCTGCATGTTGTTCATATATCATCCTTACCCATTCCAAAATTATGTCATCACCCTTATGGAAGCTCAGTATCGTCTCAGGGATGGCACTTCCCCTCCAGGCCCTACTGGGTTAGGCTGGGTTGACTAGAGAAATAAATCCAAGGACACTCATATAGGTATAAGAAAGACTCCACCTCACTTATTTGTCCAATTGACATGGCATTATGTAACAACCATACTTACCTTCCTACCTATCCCTGGAAACAATTGGGAGATGTTTGTCTCTATTCATTTTCCTAGCCTAGATATTTTTTGTAAGTGGAATTAAGCAAAATGTGTCCTTTTTGAAGCTGATTTATTTCACTCAGCATAATGCTTATGAGGTTCATTCCTCTTGTAGCCTGTGTCAAGAGTTCATTTCTCTTTATGGCTGAGTAGTAGTCCATTGTATATACCGTAGGCAACATGTTTGACTTATCCATTCACCTATTGATGGGTATTTAGACCGTTGACACGTTTGCGAGATTGGGAATAATGTTGCAAGGGCCATCTGTGTATTTGTATCTATTTATGCGCTTGCTTTTAATTGCTTATATCCTTCATTTCCTTTTCTTTCCTTGTTAGACTCAGTATGATCCCCTTCTGCCCCTCCTCTAGCCTCACAACCTCTGTGTCTGATGTGCCAGGATCTCACCAGAAGCCTTAACACCAAGATTCTGAGCCCTGACTGACCATTCTGACCATCCAGGGAATTGAATATTCCGGAGCACACAGAAGATGAAGTTATCAAAACTCCTTAGGCATAACCGAACAACTGGAGGGAGTGCTTTATTGGGCTGGGAGGCTGGGGATTATAGTTGTGAAGGACACCAAGAACAATTGTCATTACCTAGACTGTAAAGACTATGTTCGACATCCATGCTGGTGAGTAGCAGCTGGATTTCAGAAGCTCACAAGTGGCCATCTAGGTGGCAAGTATTGTCACCCTCACTCTGGAGGAAAGAGTGGTGAGTGGACCACATGAACATTAGACTTCATGACTCTGAGCACAGAATAACTAGATGATCTCCAACTATCAATTCCAACTTCTTTGAAAGGGATCACATCCAAAGGTCCTAGATAGTGAAGCAAAATTCACAGTCATAAAAGAGACCAGGCTTATTGGCTGGATAGGGACTAACAGAACCTCTGAAATGATGGTCCTTATTCACTAAGTTTGAAAATGAACTCCTACCTGTGGTTCAATATTCAGCCAAATAATAGATTGGTCTATAATGGGAGCAATTACACAAGTGAGGCACGCAAACCTGAAAACAGCAAACCATTTGATCTCAAAAGGGCAGTATTAATCCAAGGCCCAAGTTCAGAAGGGTAGGAAGAGAGGAGGAAGGGAAACAGAAGACATAAGTAGGGAGTGGAACAAGTCATATTATATTGTGGAGATTGCAATAAGTGGCATAAAACACAATGGGTATGAATTGTTGAATAAAAAACTGATGATCTTGGTAAACCTTCACCTAATTCACAATAAAAACTTATGAGAGAGAAAAAAATCCAAGCACCTAGGCTGCATTCCAGGCCAATAAAATCGGACTCAGTGGAGATGGGACAAAGATGTCTTTTGGACAGCTCTCTGGCGATCCCAATGAGCACACAGGCTGATACCCACCATCTGGAAACTATGGGGTAGCTGCTTCTCCGGTAATGCCTCGGGGGAGCGCTTGGGTCCCTTAAAGAATGCGGGATGATGAAGGGGCAAAGGTCATCAAACCTCACCCACAGCTTTACACTGGGGGGCTGCTCTCTGAGGAATGTGGGAAGGGTCCACTTGCATGCTGTCTCTGTGCAGCAGATCCAACAGACTCAACACCTTTCCAAAGCTGGCAAGAAAGTCCGAGAGACTAGATGTGGGCACCACGCTGTGAGTTTCCCAGAAGGCACGAGACAGATCGAGAGCAGTCACAGGAACACAGACTCCTCCGGAAATGCCGCCATGCGCAGAACATGCATCTCTAATTTCATTTCACACTGACTCAAGCATTCAGTCCTTTTTACGAAAACCCAGCTTCTCATTACAGTAACCGGTTTAAAATGACAATCTTCTGTTGAGCAAGTCTAAGAAATGACCTTCCTTTATTTTACATGGTATAAAAATTCAGTTTCCTAGGCCGATGGGCTCTAGGGACAGGTGTTTTTATGTACTAGACATGGCTTTCAAAGTTCTTCAATTGCCTAAATTAATAACGACTTTTTTCCTTTGGCTTTTCTAAGGGACACATTAATTTCAATCTTTTTCTAAGGAAGTGAATCTCTAGCTATCTCATTTGGATAACTTTCTGCCTTCAGAGTAGAATTTGAAATAATCTGCAAGGTTACCCCTTCCCCACCCTGCCCCAGCAGCCCAGCCTCTTTCTTCCTTCCAGCCTCCAGCCACCGGGGTTTGGTTGGGAAAGGAGATGCAGAAGGGAGTCTCTGGATTTTTCTATCAAAAGGTTGGCCACAACCCCCAGTAGACCAAATGTAATTCATTATGGTGGGTTTTGGTTTTACTACATTAAGAGTTATCCTTAGGGAAATTACAAACAAACAGAAATAGGAAGACTTTATATTTTATTAACGGATGTACTGCTCAGTCTCATTATATTTTAAAAGACAAAGTATAAAAAAAAAATCTGGCTCCATTTAAAATGTCCTGACTAGCAGAACTTAAAATACACAAATCTTAACATGAAAGTCTAGATGAATAAATAAAATAAACAACGAAACAGCTTTCTCAGGAAAAGCCATAATAAAGAGCTCGACTATTTTTTGAGCTGTTTAAGATGCTCGTGTTAAAGGGAAAAGAGTATCATTGTTGACTTTGAAATGTAGAACCATTTGCTTAATTCAGTGATGCTAAAATGGGCAGTTTGGCTGAAGAAAGAAATTGGCTTGTAGCATTTGATGAGCAATTTCTTCTTTTGAATATAGAAATGACCAGGGATGCGGACACGCTTTTTATTCTTTTGAGGACCCTCTAACCAAGAAATCTTTTAAATGATCATTACACAGTGAATGCCTGGAGGCTCTGGAAACTATTTATTTTGACATTATTATAAGCTCAAAATGATTCACCAATGCAAAAGAAGAAGAGAAAAAGCAATTACATACTAAGCTGTAAACACTGGAAGCTTTTCTGTGCTGAAAATAATTGGACAGAGTTTTTTCTTTTTTTAAGTAATAGTGTCCAAAGAGATTCAATGATCTTATTGCTTATGGATTTGGAGCTTAACTATATTCCTTATTTTAAATTTGATATTAGAATAGCAAGATTATAGACCTTGATACAGTGTGACTTGGAGAAGTATCGTTTCATTAAATTATCAAGTTAAGGCTCAAGGAGCCTGGTGGAATGTGTGTGACCATGAGGCCAGCCAGTTGGAATCCGCTATGGCTCACAGAGAAAGATGCGGTTCTCAGCTCCTGTAAAGATTTAGAACTTCGGGAACCCACAGGCATAGTTCTACGTTGTCCTTTCAGGGGTCCTCAAACTTTTTAAACAGGAGGCCAGTTCATTGTCCCTCAAACCCGCTGGAGGGCCGGACTATAGTTTAAAAATAAAACTATGCACAAATGCCTATGCGCACTGCACATACCTAATTTGAAGTAAAAAAAAAAGGGGGGGCAAAAACACCCGGCATGCTGAATAAATGTCCTCTGAGGGCCATGTGGTCCGCAGGCCATAGTTTGAGGACCCCCTAGATTGATATAAGTCAGAATCGACTTGATAGTGTTAGGTTTCTGGGGTGGTTGACCTCAGTTCTTGCTTAGCAACGCTGAAAGAATTCATATGGCAGAAGCACTTTTGTAAATCCAAGTGAATGTTATGAAAGAAAGTTTCAGGTATCGCAGTCCCCAAAAGTCCCCACTATCTCCGGAAAGCACGCCGGGCTGCATGGCAGGGGTGGGGAAAGTTTGCAGCTGAATATGGCGGTTTCATGGGAGGAATACCTGAGCAGGAGTGCAGAACCAGCTGAGGAGCCACGGCAGGAACCCCCAAGGGCCTCACCCTCCACTTGCAGAGCACGTGAACAAGGGAGGGCGACAAGGAGCCCAGGCCTACTTCTATCACCTCCCAACACCACTGGAGGGCATTGGTCGATCGTACTGGTTGATTTTGGTGCACTTTTGTGAAGTCCTATTCTGTATGACCAGGTGGACCTTCCACCTGGGTCTACATGACTTGGGTCAGAGCATGCTCAGTTCTGAATTTTGCCATAGGTATCTAATGAGTGTGCCTGATTTATTTCCAACCCCTTTGTTGTGGCCCGGACAGCTCATTTTCGTTTAGTGCTGGCATTTGGGAAGACAAGCCCTAATCTAGCAACCTGTCAATAGCAGTAAGTGAATGGAATTAAAACTCAACTCATAGCCATAAATTCAATTCGGACTCATAGCGACCCGAGAGGACAGGGCAGAATTGCCCCCTGAGGATTTCTGGGGCTGGAATTCTTTACAGGAATAGAAGTCTCTTTTTTCTCCCTCCCAGTGGCTCCAAAGGACTGACCTTGCAAGGAGATGTCCAGCGGGTGCCTGCAGGCTCCTTCATTGAAAATCTCTGCTAGTTTATGAAGCGGGAGGGAAATTTTGAGGAGGCCGTCTGCGGCAGAGTTAACTCCCCATTAAAGCCAATGAGCTTTTCCACATCTCTCAAAAAACAAACAAAAAAACCTAAAGTGACTACTTCAGATTAATATGCTGTAGGTAGAACCACCTCCCACTCAGCAAACCAAACCAATCAACCAACCAACCAAACAAACAAAAACACCCCAAATCCTGTTGCCTTCAAGTCAGTTCTGACTCATGCTCACCCCTTGTGGTACAGAGTACAATTGTTGCATGAGGTTGTCTAGGCTGTACCCTTTATGAAAGCAGATGACCCCTTCCTTTTGTGGTACAGCTAGGTGGGTTTGAACTGATAACCTTTATATAAGCAGCCCTATCCAGCGATCTATGTCAACTAAAGTGTCAAAGCATGTAAAGACTGATCCACAACCCCCACTTCTCTCTTCCTCTTCTGTGATGACCTGGAATCCACCTTTTGATCTGGTGGCACCATATTTGTGAAGCAGCCCGAATCACTGACGGACGGTGTGCAGGACAAACACCCTGTAGAATTGCCCTTCCAGCGTCAGAATTTGCATGAACAAGAAATAAACTTCTAGATTTTAAGCCACTGAGGTTTCAGGGGTAGCTTCTTTCTGAAGAACAGACTAGGCTATCCTGCCTGATCATCTCTTCACAGGGTTTTTGTGGAGAGCTACCGGAGCAGCTCGATCCAGGGGAGCTGCCAAAGCAGATACCTACACTTTATCTGGGATTGTAGGTTGTAGTACCAAAGTTTTTATTTGCCCGGGAGGCACTGAGTAAATTTTTTTTCTTCTGAAAACAGGACAATATGTAAGTAAGTTTGGAGACATATGTAGCTGGAGCTGAAAGTCCTCTTACCTTGCAGTTTTCTTTGGTAGAGATAGACTTGTTCTTAATGAAACCCATGACAGTCAGTGTCACAAGTGACTTCTGAGGAGAGGCCAAACAGCTAAGTCAAGGCCAGCCTACCGTTCTCTTAAATGCTGTCTCATGCTCTCATCTGCTCTGACGTGTTTGCTCAGGGGCATGTGGCAGCCACTGGGCGGGCCTTACCATTGGCACTGAAAATCATTGTAGGGGATATTAGAGGATTTACATCAAGAAGACCTGACTTCCTGGCCATTGCTCGGGGGCCACAGTTCCCAAGACAATCAGTGTCAAGGGCAAAACAAAATAAAACATGACGAGGCCTCTGGGGCTGGGTTGAGCTGGATATGTAACCAAAGCCCCCTTCTACCAGGATCTTCCCAAGAGGAGATTGCTCTTTTCCATAGCTAAACAATTTTGTTTAACACACGTTCTGCTGGGGAACCTTCTGGGAAGCAGAAGAAAATAAATCTGCCTTCCTTTGAATTAAGCTGGGTTGGGTCCAAGCCCTGTGTAGTGTGTATTCTTATCATAACATCTAAAGGAGTCTCATTTCACCATTCTTAGCTATTAAAAAAAGAGTTCCAGGCACAATAATTCAATTTAAAATTATACAACAGGAGTAGTTCATATTTAATACACTTTATACAGGTATTACAGGTACAAGGGACGTACTTGTTAACTGCCAGGTTGCTGGCTTGAACCAACCAGCTACTCCACAGGAGGTACTGTGTTTCTGTGAAGATTTTCAGCTTGGAAGCCCACTGGGAGAGCTCTCCTCTGGCTTGAGTCTGAAGGTGCTTGACAGCAGTAGCCTTTTGTTTTTATAGAGGTATAAAGCTTTCTTTCTTTCTTTTTTTTTCTCGGTATAAAGCTTTTTAGAACAACAAAAACAATTCCTTTTGGAAGTAAGCCAGAGATAAAACCACAAGTTACATGCTTTACTTTTTTTCTGTCCTGCTGCTGGCAGCCACCCTTTCATCAATTGTGCACACCAGCATGGTGGTGAAGTGGTGAACTCTGCGCTCTCACTCCCCTGGCTACACACTCGGTCTCCTCACTCATCGTGTGGCTTCACCCAACGCACGGAGCCTCCTGCAGGCTCCTCACCCTGTGTGTGTAAAAGTGCGAAGGAGACAGACTTCCTCAGAGCTGTGCTTTAGAGAGAATCCTCCTCACATACTCAGCACCGCCTTGAATAGGGCAGCACTGCATACATGACATCTACTTGATAATTGTTGATGGTGTGGTGGTGTGTTTGTACGGATAAAAAAAGAGCCCTGAATGGTTATGTAACAAGTAAGGGAATAAATAGATCTTCCTTCATCCACCTTCATCTTTCATTGTTCTATCACTCCCTGATTGCAATACTAGAGGCTAAAATGGGCAGAATTCCCACCTCTGAACAAAATTTGTGCACATGGGTGTGCATGCTTGTGTGTCCATGTGAGTGTGCCTGTACAATGTGTGTGCACGTGTGTGTGCACATGTGCACTGGAGCCTGGCAGCAGCAGGGGAGGCGCCTGTCTCTGTTCAGCAGTATCTGACGGCTGCTGCAGGTGTAATGAGAAGTGATTGGTGATCTGTTCAGGGAGCTCCTGGGGTGGACTCAGGGAAGGAGCAGCAAAGAAGACATACTCATCTCCCCCATATGTAGATGAGGTGATGGAGGTGGGCGGTAGAGGAGCAGCTCCTTAGTAATGAGATCACAGGGGAAAGGCCTTGGATGAGGTGCCAGACATCCCTGCTTTCCCAGAGAGGGTGGGGACTGGGAACGAGGCTGCATCCTGCCTAATCAGTTACAGTTGCTCTGTCGCTCTGGGGAGGGAGGCAGATGAGGCAGGGAGCTTCCGGAATCTCTCATCTCCAGTCCTTCTAGGTGGATGTGGGAGCGTGTGAGGACGGCCACACTGGAGGGTCAGGGTTGATCGCCTTGCAGTGTGGAGCCCGGCCCGGACCTGCGTTGTGCAGGGTGACCAAGGAGCTCTGAGGGCAGGGTTCTGGGTGGGGGCTTTGTCTACTAAGACCCACAGCCGCGCCCTGTGTCACAATGTTGGCATGCAATGTGCAAAGACTTGAGACAATGTGAAATGGACCATCCACTTCACTTGGAAAGACAGGAGGGCTGAAAATCAGATTGGGAGATCTGATCTCGTTTGCTGCACAGTTGTGAGAGGAGATATTCCTGGCTTCTCTCATGTTGGGAACCGGGCATAATCAGCCTGACAAAACCAAGGCCATATTGCCTGCCCAGCAGGGCTAAAGCCACGTCACCTCAACCTTATCTTACCCTGACACACACCAGATGGCCCACCCTTGTCTGCTCCAGCACCGGACATTCCAACTGCAGACTTGCGGCCGCCTGCCCTGTGTGCTCTACACCCCCGCCCTTCCTTTTTTTTAATCTCCCCTTTGAACTCCCTTGTTTGCCTCACCCTTTATAGAGAGGCTTGTGTAGCAATAAACTCAGACCTTGACAAGAATCTGCTTGGTCTCGCTCCTCTCTCTCGCCCGTTTCTCTTTCAGGCTGGGTCCTCCTTGGAACCCCTCGAATAACTGAGTCCCGCGGGTTGGGGCACTCTCACACATGAAACTATATTCCTCCTCAGGCATCAAGGAGGTGATACGAATGCTTTGATAGCCTAGTATCTGTCAGCTGGGAGGCACAACATAGTGAGAGCCCTTATTAATCACTTGGAGATTAGCTGAGGGGTGGGAGAAGCCAGGCATGAGGCTTTCCAGGGCTGCTCAGCCTGCACAGGAGTCCTTTCCTGGGTTGGACAGAGGTGCTGCCATCTGAAAGCTCAGATAGAGCAGTTGGAAAATTAACTGACCTGGTACAAGATCTATTTACATATATCAAAAGATCCTGGGTAATAACATCTCATGTTTGTGCAGCATGCCACATTTGTCAAAGGGCTTTCTCATTTACTGTCTTACTTGGTCCTCAAACTAAGAGGCCTTTGGGCAGCTATTGCTGTTTAATTTTGGGCGTGGTAACAGCTTTGGGTATAGTACTGGGCTTGGAATCAGGCTGTGCAACCCACAGCAGGTCACTTAGCTGCTCTGGATTGGCTTTCTTCCTCTACGAAGGTCAGCGCTTGGACTAGACCATTTTCCCAGTGGCAGCTCTGCTGACATTTTGGCCAACATCGTTCTTGTGGGGCTGTGTTGTTCCCTGCACCAGGATGCTAAGCGAGCATCCCTGGTCTCAGCTCACTAGATGGCAGTGGGACTCCCTTCTTCAGAATGTCTCCAGGCATGGCCAAATGTCCCCAGCAGAGCATGCTGCTGGGCTGGCGCACGGCAGGATGATGCACTCAATGAGTTGGATTTTAAGTTTTCAGGTACTTTACATGTCTGCACAGGGAGACTACATCAACAATTACCCAGCAGTCAATGGGTCATCACTGACCCTCTCTATAATTCCAACTGAGATCATGAAGCACCGACTGAGTTTCTGAGCTTAGCACCCTGCATGGCACAAGTTGTTTAGCACTCAGCTACAAACTAAAAGGTTGGCAGTTCAAACCTATCCAGAGGCCTCTTAAACAAAATCCTGGTGGTCTGCTTCAGAAGAGTTGGAGCCATGAACACCCCATGGAGTGAAGAGATATAAACATGAATGTGGATGTGACTCTAGGTATAGCTACAACCGGGAACCATGGAATCAACTACATCATGGAATCAACTTCAACTCCTGGCCTCCTTGTGTGTCCAAGAAGAACTGTGCTCCCCAGGGTCTGGAAAGGCTGCTTGGTCTGAAGTAGATTTGCAGGCCCTTCTTTCTAGGTGCCGCTGGGTGGCCTCAACCTTCCAAGCATGCTATTAAAAGCCAATCCGTCACCTGTGTGCATCACTGAAGACACACAGACACAGGGAGCAATGCCCTGGCTGGGGCACTGGAACAGCGCTGGCATGCAGTGAGTGCTGCCCAGTTAGCGAACAGGTCTTCCCTTGGTACTTTCTCAGGTCTGTGTGAAGCTTTCTAAGCATCCAGAGTTCTCAGCCTGATTCTACTGCCAACTTGCAGTGTGGCTTCGAGCTAGTCTCTTGCCCTCTCTGGGCTTGATAACAAAAGCAGGGCAGGCCAGCCACAAATATCGTGTGGCTAGCAGTGGAAAGCAGTTGAGGACACAATTGCAGATGGAGTTCATCCTTTGGACTCATCGCCCCTCCTCCCTAACACCCCCCCCCCACTACACACACACACCTTTTCAACTGCACCAGATGGGTTTTAACTTTCCGGCACCAGAAAAGCAGACCTTGAGTTTTTTCCTTTATGGAATGTAGGCCATCCCTGCTTATGTGTCACATTCAGTCCTCGTTCTTCTCCCTACTCTTGTCCCTCCTCCAGTCATCAACAAGTGACTGCAGGGCGGTTTCCCAGCAGGGCTGTGCTCAAAGATTCATAATGCTGGGTTTTCCTTTAGTTCTCCACAGTCTTGGGCTTGGAACAATCCAGGCATTTCCTTATCAAATGCTCATTTTAGGGGGGAAGGACGGGGGCACTGGAAACACCACATGGGGCTCAATCCTTTTCTGCACGTGTGTGAGGGGTTTCCAGGAGTTCGAATTTCAACTTAAGTGATTTATTTTTTGTTGTTTAATCGCGTGCCTGTCATCTGCTGGACATTTCTTCTACAGTCTTTTGTTGTTGTTAACCCCATTTCTAAGATCAGAGATAGAAGGGTCAGGCACAATAGGCAGTTAAATTGACTCAATATGGGGTGTGAATCTGCTTCTGTCTGGTTCCTCATAGCCCTCAGTCATTTTAATGCAGGTGTTGTGAAGGGTGTGGGTTCAGCAGCCACACACTGCCTCATCTCGCCTCCTCGTTGATAGGCTGTGTACCCTTATGTGAGTTGTTTAATCTCCTACCAAGCTTGTGAGAGCACTACTTTTATTAGCTTCATTTTACCGAGACTGTGAGAGGTCAGAGGAGCGAAGGCTTACATATTGCCAGGCATATAATATGCTAATGATAGTCAAGATATATAACTAAGCATTTCTCTGTTCTTGGTTCTGTCAGTACCTGGTGTGGCCACAAAGGAGAAACCTGGTTTCCTGCTATTTTGAGCATCTAGTGTGAATGGCAGGAGATAAGTCACAAGCTAATGAACCCTTGTGGTGTAGTGGTTAAGCACCCTGGGCCCGGCTATCAAAAGATATAGTGTCCAGGGTCTTAAAGACTGGAAGATAAACAAGGGGCCATCTAACTAAGAAACAACAAAGCCCACATGGAAGAAGCCACCAGCCTATCTCGACATGATCGCTGAAGACAAAGCGGGTGCATAAGCAAATGCGGGCATGTTTTCCTGATGTGCACTCACCCTTTACATAAAACTCTCTCTTATACATACGCGTTTCTGTGGATTTGTTTCGCTAAGGCACCCAGACTAACATAAGCAGCATGGAACGCATTTAAGAAGCCTAGACAAGGGCAGGGCAGGATATTTGGAGGGACTGGATCCAGAATTAGAGAGGAAGGGGTCCTGGAGGTGAAACGGGCTGCTAGCTCCCTGTCCCAAGGGGGACAATGAGACTGCTGGCTCCCATGAAGATTTACAGTCTTGAAAACTCCATATAGGGTCACTGTGGTTGGAATCCACTGGACGGCAGTGGCCTTTTGGGATTGAAGGTGGAAGCCACCAAAGAGCCTGCGGGGAGTGTGTGAACTTCTGGAATACAGCGAACAACCTCTGCACATCTGCTTTTCGTGCTGCCCAAGTCATGCATTGACATTTGTCCAAAAGTGAACCATCACAGCTGCTCTCTCAGGAAGCTGGGGGCTGAGCCCGCTGGTTCCACTCTGTCAGCATTTCTGGTCCGGGTACCTGCCCTCTGCCCCGGCACAGGCAATGGGCTTTTGGAAGCAGTGCTCCCTGGGTAGTGGGTGTGATTTGGCTCCTCTGGCCTAACATGATGAATGCTGAGAGGGGGTGGATACTAGGGGGTTAAGCTCCCTGACCTTTCCCTAGCCCAGGGGAAAACTTACTATTTAAAGTAAGTTTTAGACAGAATCTTTAGAAAGATAAATTGTTTACTTAATGTACACAATTACTCCCCAACACATCTGTTTTGTGTCTGCTCAACTCAACCTCATAGGCTATGGATGACCTTGAGCAAGTTTTTAAAGTCACAATGGGTTTCTACCAGGATTGAGAGTTCAGCTCTCTCAACTCTCCAACTGGTTATTAGCACCATAGTCTCATTTCTATTTATGGATTTACTTTGTTTGAGGGAAAAAAGACTCCCAATTCAACTTTATTTTATTAGGAACTCCTTTGCTATGTTTTACACAAGAAAAAGGCACAAACCGCTGTTCTGGATGAAGGAGAGCATCCGCATGAGGCCCCAATGGTGTCGGAAGGACCCACAGCCACAGTTACTTAAATAAAATGACACTCATTCTGTCCTGCTGACTCTGACTCATAGTGACTCTGTGTAGGGATCCTGAAGTTGCTACCTTTACAGGAAGCAATAACCTCATCTTTCTCCTGTGGAATGACTAGTGGCTTCGAACCAGCGATCTTGCTGTTAATAGTCCAACACTATCCAGCATCACCACCTGAGCTCCTGAAAGCTTAAATGAGACATGGAAAACAAACACCTTTGTCACAAAACTGTCCCTGAAGACTGATCAATTCATGGAGTTGCGGGAGGGCCTGTGAGAGCATGAGCGGGACCTTCATTGGGATGTGCACACGACCGTATATCGCTGAGTCTGGCCCGGGGAGTGGACGCAAGCTTTCCACTGCCGGTCAGCAGTAGGAAAGAACTCAATGGTGGCTGAATGTGTGGCCCCTCAAAATGGATTTAGGGTCTCCACATAGACTCTCACTGTGAGCCACAGCCTATTGCTCAAAATTTAAGCTTAAATATGACTTAAATGCCTAACATTCTGTTTCCTTAAACTAGAGTACTGCCAGGATCAACTAGAGGCCTGGATGACCTATCAGGTCTGAACAACGATCTCAAATCACTTCACATGATCCATTCCACCAGTCATGTCACCAGTCACACCTCCTCACTTACCCATTCCAGAGACTGTGCCTGTATAACCTATCGACTAACACATTCCCACATGTTGTGATTATGAAACCAACCATCATGCTGGAATAAGGACCAATCACGATGTAAGGGGCAGGGTCAATGGGAAAGCAAGATAGGGGCTGAGGGGAGCCAAGAGGGTCCCGTCACTCAATCCCTAAACCTGATCTAATGTCACTAGACTGGGGTCTTCCTCACATCTCAAGGGCACCCGATTCATGATTGAAATGAATTGTGCTTATTCAATCTTTGTTCTGCTTACCGTCCTGCTATGCTGCCTCCTCTTCTTGCTTTATGTGTGTGGCTCCCTCTGTTGTGGTGACAAATGGCTTGAGAGGGATTTGACATAGGGAGAAAGCCCACCCACATCAACTGTCACCAGAAGCAGACACTAAGTTCATTTCTCTCACCTCACAGAACTATGCACATCAGACACTGGTAGAGCTGCCCGGAAGGGGAACCCTTAGTGCAGTGGTTCTCACCCTGTGGGTTGCGACCCCTTTGGGAGTCATATGACCCTTTCACAGGGCTCGTCCAATTCATAACTGTAGCAAAATTACAGTGATGAAGTAGCAAGAAAATCATTTAATGGTCAGGGGGTCACCACAACAAGAGGACCTGTATTAGGAAGGTTGAGAACCACTGCCTGAGTGTGCTTAGGACTTTGCTGCCCTCAGGGTCACCAGACATTCCTGAAGGCAGAGTCACTGCAGGAAGCCCTTCTGGGAAATGCCCTGAAGCCAGGTCTCAACCAACTCCATCCACCCTCACCCTCCTAGATCCTAATCATAGGCTGCATGGAAATGCTCCCTGCCACTTCAAAGACTGTAAGTCCATGGGAGCAGAAAGCCTTCTCTTTCTCCCTTGGAGTGGTGGCTGGTGAGTTCAAACTGCTCACCTTCTGGGTAACATAACCCACAGACCAGCTCCCCCTGAGCTCAGTTAGGTTTGCCACACAGCACACATTGTTGGGAACCTTCTGAAGTAGCTGTGCCATGTGCAGGTTGGGGGATTTCGCACAAGATGCAGAATTCCACCCTCTCTTGGAAAAAATAATTTTTGCAATAGCCTTGTATTCTCTTCTGGATCTGAGTAGCAGCTACTCTCATGCAGTCCTAGCACATACATGCTAGGTCTTACGCCGAGTCTGCTCCATGCTTTCCTGTGTCCTATGTGGCGCTGTAGGCACCCAAGGCATGGACTCTGCAGCCTGGGTTCAAATCTCTCCTTTCCACTTCCTCACTGTGTGGTCATAGGCTCATGACTTTATCATCCTGTGCCACTGATTTTTCATCTGTAAAATGAGGCAAGAATAGAGTCCACACATAGGCTTCTTAAGTGAAATAATTGAATTATTATATACAAAAAGCTTAGAACATTGCTCGGCATCTTGCAAATACTGTTAGGTAGCTTAGCATAGGGAGTGGGTCATCCATTACATATGCTCAGGTTCAAACTTCCGGCCAGGAAGGGGTGGTACACCTAGGTGGGTGTTACACCTGGATTGGCCCATCTGAGCCAGGTGAATTCAATCCAGCCAATGGGGTTGACCAGGACCATCAACCATGCCTCCCTGTGGAGGAATTGAAAAGGCAGGATCTTGACCTCTCCGATGTCTCCCTTCCCCCACTTTTCTGTTGTCCGTTCCCCAGGGAGGAGGTCACATGTAGATACTTGTAATCGGTTTCCTCTTTCCAATCCACCCTCCCTCTACCCTCCCACTATCACCACTCACAAATTATCAAGGTTTCTTGAGGGATGGGGGAGTGGGGAGGAAGGGGTAAAAATGATGACTCGATTGATGCCAGGGGCTTAAGTGGAGGCAAATGTTTTGAGAATAATGAGGGCAGTGAGTGTACAATGTGCTTTACACAATTGATGTATGTATGGATTGTGATAAGAATTGTATGAGCCCCTAATAAAACGATTTAAGAAAAGAAAGAAAAGGCAGGATCCTGGAGCCCACGTAGTGACTTTCTCTCCAGCAGCTTCTAGGCAAGCTGTGCAGGGGTGAGGGGCCCTGAGGTGCCTGTGTAAACCTGAAACTTCTTCTCTCAAAAAACTCACTTGGATCACAATCCAGGCTGCGGAGTGAATTCTTTCTCACGCGAAGCCAAGGACTGAGGTATATTTCTCCCACGAGTGATCTAACAATAGTATCTCTTATTATATCATTAGGAGCCCTGGTGGTGTAGTGGACTATGCATTAACCTGCTAATCGCAAGGTCAGGGGTTTGAACTGACTAGCCCGTCCGTGGGAGAAATATGAGGTTGTCTATTTCTGTAAGGCAATGGTTCTCAACCTTCTGAATGCCGCCACCCTTTAATACAGTTCATGTTGTGGTCACCTGCAACCATAAAATTATTTTCATTGCTACTTTATAACTGTAATTTTGCTATCGTTATGAATTGGATGACCCCTGTTAAAGGGTTATTTGATCCCCAAAGGGGTCGCGACCCACAGGTTGCGACCCCTGCTGTAAGGATTTAAAGTCTCAAAACCCCAAAGGGGCAGATCTTTGTCCTATTGGGAGTCAATAAAATGGTAGTTAGGTTTTTTTCTGCATCAGTATCAGATTCTGGTGGCAATCTCAGTCATCCTGCATTGTGGTCTGGTTTGAACTCCGGAAATGACTGCCCTGGTTTGAGGTGAGGGCCACGGTGCTTCAGTGGTAGACCTCTCATCGACTTTCACCGGGAAGACCCGGGTTTGATTTGCAGCCAATGTGCCCCAGACTGTCAGTGAAGGTTTGTGTGTTGCTATGACACTGAGCAGGCTTCAGTGGTGTTTCCAGACTGAAACAGAATAATGAAGAAAGACCTGATCATCCCCATCCACACATTGACCTATGGCCCACCACTGTTGGCTTCCTCTCCCAGTCCTGGTGGTAGCACAGATAGGCACAGTTTGCTCCACTGCCCATGAGGTGCCCATGAGAGGCTGACGCGACAACCACAGTCAAGATCAACAGCTTAAACTCCATTCTGGGTCTATGGAAACAAGAACAACCTTCTGAATTGAGGTCGCATTGCTATTTGGGACTGGGAGGATGCCTTTGTGATATGGATTGCACTCTGGATCCTAAGGGGGACTTTAAAACACAGTCACATAGCAGCTCTGGAAATTGCCATAGTGAGAAGGCAGGTTTAAAAAAAAAAAAAAAAAAAAAAGCTTTTACTGGCTTGCTCAAAGGAGGCTGCGGGTAGATTGGGGGGTGGAAAACTCCTCTGGAAATGGAAAATTTTTTATCCTTACATATGCATCATTTCTTCTGGTCCTGAAAGAAAACACAAAGCAGATGAGAGGAGGAAACGGAGACTGGCAGTCATCTTGTTGGTATTCCCACAGCACCCCCTCCTTAAGCGCTTGCTGCCATCTCATCCAACTCCACTCAGTGTATTTTCACCCGGCAATGATGCAGAAATGTCTGCGTACTCCAGTTTTATTGTAGTCGGGCAGCGTTTATGGCTTTGACGTTCAACTGAGCATGGCAGGACGTCTAGAAGCAATTATAACCAGCATCTGCTCTGTCTGTGCGATGGGCAGGCAGTGACGGATTCCCAGCCTCCGGAACACTAGTGTTCCCTCCCAGCTCAGGATAATGACGGTGACACTCGGCCCCCTTGTTGTCTGGGGAGCTCAAGGAGCTCTCCTCTGAAACCTCAACTTATGGGCATTTCTTTGAGTGAAGACATCAAATTAGTGACTGGAAAGGAAGGCGTAGGAGATGATTATTGGCCACAAGACAAGCCTCAACCGCCTCCAGAGAGCATGTCTCCTAAGTGCAAAGTGTGGAGAGGGAGGAAACAATTGATCACAAATGGAATAGACTCTGAGTCTCGCCACACAATGTGTGTGTGTGGTCACTGAGGCGGCAACATTATGACTGGGGATGGATACGGTTTGTGCAGCCGTGATTGCCATCCAGAATGTGGCATGCTATTGTGAAAAATGATTTTTTATTCTGAGCAAATCTCTGCTTCCACTTGCTTTAATGCTTCGCCGGAGAGCAGGGGACTCTGGGAGGGGTGGGTGGCGCACAGGGCTGGGCTGACCTCAGGAACTCATGTGTAAAGGGCTTTTTCTCACTTGGAAGCAGGCTGTTCTTTCTGGTAAAGCTTGTTTGTGAACCTTGCCACATCTGCGTCCGAAGAGGGAACTGAAGGTGACAAATGCCACGAGGAGCCCCGGGCACATCTTGTTTCATTTGAATCCCAGTTTTACCTTTCCTCCTTTCTGGGTTCTGAAGCATCAGATGGGTGCCAAACGCTTCCACGGACAACTAAAACTGAACAAGGTGGAGGCAGATGAAGAGCAACGGGAGGTTGGTGTTTGGGAGACTGAATACTTGGGCTTCCTAGGCCAGTCCAGTTGGTGGTTAGAGCCCTGTTTCAGATTCCACTGTAATCTCCTAGTGTCCAAGGACCAAGTGGCTCCTAAGTCCAGAATTTCTGTTACATGTGTCACCAAGGAGGAGTTGGGCTAAAATGCATTGAAGAATAAAGCAGGAGCTTGGCTTATGAATCCACTCTCTGATTCTGAAATTTCAAAGGCTCCGTGCACAGACATTTCAACACTGAAAGCACAGCAGGGAAAACCAAAGACTTGGGCTTCCTCCTTGTCCCTCTTTTCGGGCTTTTACGGTTTTCCAAGGCGCCTCCCTGAGCCGAGTGTTGTATAGGTCAGGTTTAAAGATGTCCTAGTTCCGAGGGACTTGCTGTTCTGCTTTCTTTTTCAGGGAGACCTGGTTTCTTGTCTTGTGGCCAAACACAGAGCACAGATGTCTGTGGGCCTCCTCCCTTTCCCCTGACCTTTGCTCTCTTCTCTGGATACACTACTGACCTGTTCTCCCTTACAAGATCTGAACTGCTCACAAACTTCGATGAATTCTCATCCTAGCAAGAAGCATCTGAGCATCTTATTAGAGCCTGTATGAGTTCTGTTCTGGATGCTTATTTGTGCAACTTCAGGGTCTGGCATGGAAACATTCCATGTCCACAGACCCGCACAAATAATATAAACTCCAACAGTAGTTTAAGGTTTAAGGTGGTAACAGGGAACGCTGGGGCCTGTGGCTCCTGGTGAACCTCACAGGCTGTCTAAAGGGGCTACTTCCATCTCAATGTAACCATACAGGAATGTAGACCTGTTAGGTAGCAAGACAAGGGGTTGTTCCTCTCCATGCTTAGGGGGCCCCCTACAGGAGGTTGGAAGCCAATGCAGGCTAAAGGGCATGCACCAATTCAAGGCCAAGCCAGGAGAGCTTAATTGACGCCTCACAGCTGAAAGCCCTTAAAAGGCTGGAACCTTCCCTTCAGCTGCTTCTCTGCCTTCCGCTCAGCAGGGCTGGGTGTGCAGTGTCATGAGGGTGCCCGTGTTCAGTTAACTGTAACGCCGGAACCTTCTTCTCTCCTGTATATAAACCCACTCGGATCACCAACCAGGCTTTGGTGTGAATTTCTTTCTAGTGTGTAGCCAAGGACCGAGACATTTCCCACCCGAGAAACCTACAGACCCAGACTTACAATAAACCCATATGTGTGTGTGTGTGTGTGTGTGTGTGATACACACACACACACACACACACACATATGGCAAGAGGTGAACAGGTCTAGCCAGCAATGGTGAAGAGGGCCCTGGGATTGAGATTGAGAACGATTCTGAAGTAGAATCCATAACCCTTAGAAATGTATTGGCCTGCTATACCAATCCAATTACCCTCAACCTTCTTCAAAGAATTGGAAAAACTGACCACCAACTTCATATGGAGAGGGAAGAAACCCAGAATTAGCAGAGAACTCCTCAAGAAGAAGGACACAATTGGAGGACTCGCCCTACCTGATTTCAATGCCTACTACACAGCTACAGTGGTCAAAACAGCATGGTACTGGCACAATGATAGACACTCAGACCAGTGGAAAAGAATAGAAAGCCCAGGAGTAAAATCATCAGCATATAGACAACTGATCTTCGACAAGGGTCCCAAAAATGTCAAGTGGGAAGCAGATGCCCTCTTTAATAAGTGGTGCTGGAAACAATGGATATCCACATGTAGAAAGTTGAAATAAGACGTCTACCTCACCCCATGCACAAGAATACACTCAAGGTGGATCACAGATCTAGAAGTCAAACCCCAAACCATCAGGACCATTAAGGAGGGAATCGGGACTAATCTCAGCGTACTGGCCCAGGGAGCACATAGGCTCACTGCAACAGGGAAGGGGACACACACAGGTGAATTGGAAATCGACAAATGGGATCTAATAAGAATAAAATGCATGTGCACCTCGAAAGACTTTGCCAAGAGGGTGACAAGGCAACCCACAGACTGGGAGAAGATTTTTAGTAATGACACATCAGACAAAGGGCTCATTACTAAAATCTACAACACCATCGTGACCTGCAAAAAGAGGAAAACAGTTAACCCCCTAAGGAAGTGGGCAAAAGAAATGAGAAGAACTTTCACTAGAGAGGAGATCAATATGGCCAATAAACATATGAGAAAGTGCTCGAAGTCCCTTGCCATAAGAGAAATGCAAATCAAAACAACCATGAGATACCACCTAACACCCCTGAGGCTAGCCCAGATCAGTAAATCAGAGAGCAACAAGTGTTGGAGGGGCTGTGGTGAAGTAGGAACCCTCCTCCACTGCTGGTGGTCGTGTACATTTGTACAGCCACTGTGGAAAGCAATCTGGCGATACCTAAAGAAAATGGAAATTGATCTACCTCATGACCCAGCCATCCCTCTACTGGGCATATACCCGGTTGAAGCAGCAAATAAAACACGACCAGTCATATGCGCTCCAATGTTTATTGCGGCACAATTCACAATGGCAAAGACTTTGAAACAGCCTAAGTTTCCATCGACAGACGAGTGGATTAGCAAACTTTGGCACATACACACAATGGAGTATTATGCAGCACTGAAAAGCACCGATGAGCACATGAAACACGTTATTTCATGGGAAGAGCTGGAAGGAATTATGTTAAGCGAGGTAAGCCAGACCCAAAGGGACAGGTACAACATGAGTCCCCTGAGATAAGTACAATCAGCATGACAGAAATAGAAGAATAAACATCCATCCCACAATAAACGGGAGGAAGCATAGATAGTTGGAGGGAGGACAGGCCACACCTAGGGAGGTACATAAGAGCCCAGCATAAAGAAGGGGTAGTGGGGTAGGGAGAGGGAGAACCGGGAGGGGGAGAATCCGAATGGATGGTATGGGGGGGGCAGGGTACTAACCCACCCGGGGGAGAGTATCGGTTATGTCCCCACAGATTTGGAACATGCATACGGACCCCAACACGACACACCAAACAAGGAGGACAACGCAAAGTACAGAGGTCTACACAAAGAGGCTGGACGACAAGCCGGCCCAAACCAGAATTAGGCCGACCCCCACACTCGAAGGGAATACCACAGAAAACAAAAATAGATTGTCTGGAGTGGGAAAGGAACTGACCCACCACACCACATCCAGAAGGAAGCTGAAACAAAAGAAGGAGAAAGGACATAGTGGAGTACACCTGGGTCCACCAAGCCCAAAGTCGATAGACCAGCTAGAAGAGCCCATCATACAGAGAGGACCATTCAGCTGACCACACTACGAGATATGACATCCTGCACCAACACATGGCCCTACACGGGACAGCACCTGAGACACAATGGGGGATGGGCAACTGAGCTGACCCCGCCACACTGAGGCAAACACTGGGGACATGCAGTGGAGCAGCGGAGGAAGCAGAGCAAAGGGAGCCCGAGGGAGTAGAAAGGATGGTCTTCTGGGCCAGGACGTGGCGCCTCACAAGCTACACCTAGAAAACACTCCTAAAGGCCAATGAAAGGACCTTGAACTACTAGCAATTTTTTCTTTTAATATTTGCTATCTTTTTGTTTAGTCTTTTTAAATTTGTTTTGTTTTTTTACCCAGTAAATTTTGTATGCTAGTGGCTTTTCTGCTTATCAGCGTGTCGATGTTGCTTCTGTCAAAGCCATGTTCTTATGGGCCACTTGGGCGCAGTCAAAGTCATATCCATTTGTATGCACGTATTACTATGTCAGCAGGTCCACCTAGACAAGATAGGCTGGACAAATAATGAGAGAAGAAAACAACAGGACCAACGGTCCTGGAGGGACATGAGAGCGTGGGAGGTAGGGGAAGGGAGGAGGTGTCGCCCAACACAGGGACAAGGGAACAGCGAATGGTTCAAAACCAGAGGAGGGAGGGGAGGGGAGGACTGGAAGGGAGTGACCAAGAGCAAGGTAACTGAGAGGAACTACTGAATCCAGAATGAAGGCTAAACATGGTAATGGGTCGGGAGGAAAGCGAAAGGAAATAGAGGAAAGGAGTAGGAGGCAAAGTGCATACAGAGAAGCCTAAATACAGACATGTACATATGTAAACATATTTATGATTATGGGGGCAATAGATTTATATGCATATATTTATAGGTTCAGTAGTAGGGTAGCAGATGGACATTGGGTCTCCTCATGCATAATCCCCCAATACAATAGCACCTCACCCTGCTAAGCAGCCATTGCAGGATACCCATCTTCCCAACATGATCACTGAAGACAGCCGTGTGTGTAAGCAAATGTGGTGAAGAAAGCTGATGGTGCCCGGCTTATCAAAAAAAGATATAGCGTCTGGGGTCTTAAAGGCTTGAAGGCAAATAAGCGGCCATCTAGCTCAGAAGCAACAAAGCCCACAGAGAAGAAGCACACGGCCTAAGCGAATACAAGGTGTTGAATGGACCATGTAGCAGATACAAAGGAACAAAATCAATCATTGTGTGATCACCTCTCTCACATAATGGCTGAAGACGAAAGTGTGCATAAGCAAGTGTGGTGAAGAAGGCGGATGGTGCCCGGCTACTGAGAGATATAGCGTCTGGGGACTTAAAGGCTTGAATGCAAACAAGCGGCCATCTAGCCCAGAAGCAACCGAGCCCACACGGAAGCAGCACACCAACATAGGTGATCATGAAGGACAGAGGAGACCAGGTCTCCAACATCAAAGGTGGGGTGGTGGTGAGAATCACATCACCGTGAAAGAGGGGGAGTGCATGATGGGGACCCAACGCCCACCTGTAGACAGCTGGACACCCCTTCCAGAGGGGTAGTGAGGAGGAGATGGGCCACTCAGGGTTCAGTGTAGCAACAATGAAACTCAAAACCTTCCTCTAGTTCCTGAACGCTTCCTCCCCTCCCAATCATCATGACCCCAATCCTACCTTGCCTTGTGGACCTGGTTATACCAGAGGATGTACAGCGGTGCAGTGGGGATCTGGAGGCACAGGGAATCTAGGACAGACGAACCCCTCAACACCAGCTGTGGGAGTGGCGACACCAGGAGGGAAGGGCATGTAGAAAGGGAGAACCGATCTCAGAGATCTATGTGTAACCTCCTCTCTGGGAGATTGGCAAGGGGGAGGCGGGTGAGGGGAGACGCCGGGGAGTGTAAGATAAGATGTAATAATTATTTATAAATTATCAAGGGACCAGGGGTGGGATCGGGGAGGGAGGGGGATGGGGGAAAAAAAAGGGAAACCGAGCTGATTCCAGGAACCCAAGTGGAAGGTGAATTATGAGAGTGATGAGTGCAACGAATGTATAAGGGTGCTTTGCTCAATTGATGTATGTACAGATTGTGATAAGAGCCTTATGAGCCCCAATAAAACGATTAAAATAAATAAATAAATAATGAAAGAAAAAAAAAAGAAATGTATTGGCCTTAGGGGAGGGGCAAAGAGGGCTGGATTGAGAAAGTCTGTGGCATCCAGTTCTGACTTGACTTTTGGATCCAGAATCTTTCAGGAGTCATGGCCTTGCCCTCCAGCCAGAACTTCCAATAACCGTCTTCTCAGAGCCTTGTTAAATTCTCATAATACGTTACACCTGCTATCCTGTGAGCAGCTACCAAACCCAGGCACTTTTTTCTTTCTTTTTTTTTTTTTAAACAGGAACAATAAAGTTTATTGAACCGTAGCTTAGTACAGGCGCTGGGGTTTCCCCACGGTGCTCTTAATGTACAAAGCACGGATATTCTGCCAATTCTTCTTCAGCAGCGAAACCAAAAAGTTGACAGCCAAGTGGATGTTGTACACGAGTTCATCATCTGTCATCTTCACATGGCCAACTGCCACTGCCAGACACAGCACCTTCTTCATCTGGAACTTGACGGTGGACTTCACCTCGTCGACCTTGGCCACCATGTTCTCATTGTGGGTCAGCAGGGAAGGGAATTTCCCGGCCTTGTTCAGGCCCGGGCCCAGAATTCGAGGAATCTGCTTGATCAGGGTCTCTGAGGCCAAAAAGGCATCATACTTCTTGACCAGCTTTCTGACCAACTTCTTATTCTTGTTGAGCTTCTTGAGCGCCTCGATGTCCATGTGAGGGATCTCCACGGCCTTCGCTTGTCACAGTGCTGCTGGTCCCCAAGGACACACACTGAGAACTTGGGGCACGGGGTGGACTTAAGCCTGACGGTGCCAGAGAAGCATTTGTCCTTCTGAGGGTCGTAGTTCTTCAGGCTGATCTGCAGCTCCACCGTCTCCAAAAACTTCCGGCGCTTGCGCTGCTTCCTGTGCAGGACTTCCCGCACCGCCTCGTAGAGGGTGTCGCGAGAGACTTTGGTACTCATGGTTCCTAGCGCTGCGGCAACCGGAAAAGAGACCCAGGCACCTTTTTCAAAGACAAGCTCACTCTCTCTACCCTTAAGAGCAGGTAGTTTTTGGATGATGGATATGAGATACCACAGAAGGCAAATCTGTAATCTTCCATGATGCCCAAAACATGCTGTCACAACCAGGACCCATGACAATCCCTCAGTTTCCTAAATTGCTTCACTGTTGCTTTTTAATTAATATATGACATTAACTTGTCATATATTGATAACAGGGAGGACCCTGAACTAGATGAATAAATTAAAGCTCTCCTCATCCTGTGCTTTTATATGAATGTGTTAATTATTTTTGTCATTAGGGAGAATGATGGAGGGATGGAGCAATACCAAACGGAGTTTGACAAAGTGTTGTGTTTGCTGCGGGAAACATGGTGCGTGTCAGATACAATCCGTCACCCAGTGAGTCTGCAATTAACACCAAGGGACCAAGGTAGGATTCCCGGTAATAAATAGCCTTCCTCCCAGATGATAGTAGAGACCCAGCAGGACCCACTGTTGTGTTGTAGCAGTTGTACACGGGACCTTATGGGAGACAGAGCTGGTGTTTGAAATGAGTTTTGTTTGTCCCCAGTTGGCTCAGATTTGTTTTTTAGATAGCATAATCACTAACATTTAAACACAGGGTGATGTCACGTAACAATCTGCAGCTTCTGAGAAATGGAGAGGCCCGACTTTGCTGGTTGACAATGCACCTCTGGAAGACAAGGGGGACCACAGAGGGACTGGGGGGGGGCAGGCAGATGTGGTGATCGGAGTTTGGAATCCTTGTTTTCCACGTAGAGGTGGCAAGGAGTTCAAGGGTTCAGAAATTGAGGAGGGAAGTTCCAGAAGACAAGTCTGTGTGGTCCATAATAAACCAATATAGGGGTTGAGATTTCAATCCGTTGGCTATTTATTTTGTGCCTGGTAGCCAACCAGCCCAGAATTCCTGACCTCGCCGACCGTGTGAAACAAGGACCATTCCAGAATTACATAGAAGCAAGCATGGAAGCAAGGGCATCCACCACCCTGAATGCGTAGGGGTCAGGAACCAAGTGCTTTCTGTAGAACAGCCCCAGAAGGCAGACCTTTGGCTGGAAAACCTGTTAGGGAGCTAGCATAGGGACTGGCAGGCCCATTACACAAGCTCAGAGGTCTGAGCTACCGGCTCATGAAGTAGAGGCTCACTGCATGCTCAGAAGTTCAGGTTTCCAGCCAGCAGGGGGAGCTACGCCTGGGTGGGCGCTGTACCTGCATTGGCTCACCTAGGCCAGGTGAATTCAATTCAACAATACAGCCAATGAAGTCGAACTACGTCATCGACCACGCCTCCCTAACCGCTCATAAAACTCAAGAGGATCCCAAACCAGGCCTCGGCGTGAGCTGTTTCTGGCGTGGAGCCGAGGACCGAGGCACACCTGCCCCAGGTGAGGTCCAACAGAAGCGGTGATGTTCGAACAGAAGCGGTGCTGTGTGACTGGAAGCTATGAGGTAAGCCGGGCCCAGGAGTGGGCCTTCCCATGCTGGTCTCACGAGTTGTGGGCCCCTCTGGGCTCCTTTCACCTCACCACCCTTGGGAGAATTGTTGGGTTGAGTTCACCTGGCCTAGGTGAGCCAATCCAAGTGGCGCCCCACCCAATACGGTGGAGGCCCCTGGGGACGCTTGTAGCGTATTGCCGCAGCCCCAGCCTTTTGTGTCCGTCTTTGCGCCATTTCCTGCTGGTGTTGGTCTTTGCGCCGTTTCTTGCTGGTGTCGGTCTTTGCGCCGTTTCTTGCTGGTGTCGGTCTTTGCGCCGTTTCTTGCTGGTGTCGGACTTTGTGCCATTTCTTGCTGGTGTCGGTCTTTGCGCCGTTTCTTGCTGGTGTCTGTCTTTGCGCCGTTTCTTGCTGGTGTTGGTCTTTGCGCCGTTTCTTGCTGGTGTGCGGGACTTGATGTGCCTCTCTGTGCCTGCCTTCCCGGGCTGCATTTGGGAGGGGGCTGGGACGCTGCTGCCTGGAGGCTGGGAGGATTTTGACTCCCAAAGCCTTCTCGAGGCTCAGTGTAAAAGTTTATTTGGACTCGAAAACAGAATCAAAGACCCAATTAATTAAGTTTTAGAAGCAGGCTTTATTGCGAACTTGTGGCGGGTTCAGCAACTCAGGGTATTGAGCTATTGAAGCCACGCCAGGGAAAAAATCCTGGCGGCGTTTTTATGCCCACTGCTGGCAGGCACAGCTGGGGAGAATCATAGCTTGGGGGGGGGGTGGATCTGCGCACACAGGTGCTTCCAAAGGGAGAAGGTCGTTAATCTTACCTACATATGTCAGGGACGCGTGGAGTGACCATATCTTCAGAAAACCTTCTGGCTTTGGGAGGAGCTGGTTCCAGGAATTTGGGGTTGAGCAGAGGAGGGGAGGTCAGTTAGGGGTCAGTCTTGAGAACTAAAATGGAGTCTGTTGTGCCAAGACAGGACGTTTTAGACTGACCCTATAGGGAAAAGGGACAACATTAGTCCATTTCTGTAACTGCTTCCTGTGGGTAGTGGGCGAAGAGCAAGGGGAGGGGCTTTTCCAGGCAGAGTACTGGGAGTTGCGGCCTGGCACAGGGTGGAGAGGTTGTTGTTGCTGGTGGACTGCTATACGGGTGATTTCGCGGAGTCAACTTTGCAGGAGCTGAATGAGACAAGGAGCAATTAAGAGCAAAATTACTACTAAAATTATGGGTTCTAGTATGGGGGCTAGGAAGGAGTACAGAGAAGAGTTCCACCAGGAAGAGGATCCGTCTGTTCTGAATCTGTTGTTTTGCAGCTCACGGTTTAGCTTGTTGAGGGTCTGGACTCTAGTTTCCACAATTCCCAGCTTATTGATGTAATAACGGCATTCCTCCTGGAGGAATTAGCAGGTTCCTCCTTTTTCAGCAGTGATGAGGTCTAAAGTGCAGCGGCTCTGCAAGGCAACTTGGGCAACAGAGGTTGTTTGTTTCTGCAGGGAGGCTAGAGATTTGGCAGAGGCATCAACTGCCAGCTGGAAGCGTGTGGATAACTTGTCTGCTGTGGTGATAGAGGTTCTAAGGGTCCCGCCGCTGAGTCCTACTGCACCTGCTGCTGAGGCTAAGGAGATTCTCACTGCTATCGGAAGAAAAACTGCTCTTTTAGTTTGGCGACTGTATACCTGGATGTATTTGTCCTGGACCTCAGCCGGAGTGTATGTAGTGAGCTGCGGAACCAGAGTGACGGGCAGGCACAAAAGGGTAAAGTAGAACTGATGTTTAAATGCTTAGTGTATAGTTGCACCAAAAGAAAATTTTTTTCTGGCGCTGTTAGTGGTTTGGAGGGGATTTGGGTGACATTACATGTCTGTGTCGATGGATTGGAGTAGCAAAAGGGCACTTGAGTGTTTTCTGGTTGGATGTACAGAGGAATATTGGGGATGGTTATGGGTTTTGTGGTCTTTACGTTGGATGAAAATGACAGGGCAGGACCTGGTACTGCTACCAGAGGAGGGCGTTCTAGGGCTGCACACATGCAGCAGGTGGAGAGGTTGGCTAGTCCAGCAAAGTGGCGATGGCCAGTCCCTGCTGTAGCAGGGTAAGCTGGGAGAAGGGAGACTCAGAAGGTTTAGAAATTTGCTTAGTGAGTTGAAGGTCTTGGATCTGAATATTACAGTGGATGGTGGATTGGACCTGGAGTAGCGACCTCCATACATAGAGTTTGGCGTCTGGAAATTTCTCTCGGCGAGTGGCGTACCACGCTCCTGGAACCAGAGGTGTCCAGCGGCTATCCCAGGGGTCTGGGATTGTGAGAGTGTATTTAGATTTATGGTAGTAGAATCATCCCTGGGGACAAAGGGAAAGGTAAAGTATCTGGCAGGAAGACCAAGGACACCCTACATTTTTCTGTATTCACCTTTTTGCACATTGGGTAGTTGCCTTCTGGTCATACAGGTAGCAAATAATGGGATCAGCTTTTCCTTGATGCCGCTTAAAGTCAGTGAAATTTAAGTATATGGGTGTTCTGCACCCTGTGGGTGGGCAGTCAGCGGTGGCCAGCAAATAATCATAACGCTTAGTGCGGGCGTAATTGGTATAGTTTTCAGTCAAGTAAAATCGCTAGCAAAAGGGGAAATTATGTTAGGTTTAGCTGGCTGGCTTGGTGAGGCGAGTGAGGCGGAGAGACATAGGACCACTAGACTGAGTCAGACCACTGGGAGCCATGGTCAGAGTTCACTGCTGCCTTGACTCGGGACAAATGTACCCAGGAATCTATTCCAAGACCCTTGACTGCCAAGGGAGTAGTGAGCACTACGGTGTAAGGGCCTTCCCACCGGGGTGCTAAGGGTCTGGGTGCTAGGGATTTAATTAACACAGCATTTCCAGGATGCACTGGTTTTTGGTGATCAGCAGAGGTCGGAGATGGTTCAGGGATGGGGGAGTTTTCGTGTTGTCTAAGAAGGTTGCGGAGCAAGGACAAGTATGGAAGGTACGAAGCTAGCAGAGGGCAATCAGTTGCAGGAAGAGGCGAGAAAAGAAAAGGTTGTCCGTAGAGTATTTTGATCATGGCTGGGGAGGATCTGCGCACATAGGTGCTTCAGAGGGGTCGTTAATCTTATCTATATGTGAGGGAGGGGTGGAGTGACCATATATTCAGAAAACATTCTGGCTTTGGGACGAGCTGGTTCCAGGAATTTGGGGTAGAGCAGGGGAGGGGAGGTCGGTTAGGGGTCAGTCTTGAGAGCTAAGATGGAGGTGCAGGCCTCAAAATGGAGTCTGTTGCACCAAGACTGGGACACAGTGGTGTGCTGCGGCTCCGCCAATCAGGATGGCTGGGAGCGCCCACATCTACCCTGTTGGTTTGGGCCGGTCTCTGGCTGGGTGGTTGGCTCCAGGCTGGCTTTCGGCTAGGCCACAATCTGCGGCTTCCATTTTCCCAGCCACATGACTCCACTCCCAGGCAGAATGGCGCCACCTGTGTCTGTTGTAGCTACTGTCTCTTCCCAGAAAGAAAGCCACCCAGACCGCGGGCAAGTTCAACAGAACAAGTTTTATTTTCTGCGCAGAGACTGTCAGCTCTCTTGAGAGGAGACTGAGTGGCCCCCAGTCTAATTTTCCAAAGGTTTTTATACTTTTGCAATGTGCAGGTATGCAAGCAGGTAGAGAAGCAGGGTGTTGCAGTTAGCCATTCTTAGTTGAACATTACCTGCTCTGGTCTTTCCTTCCGTACGTTCCCTTGGGCTTCGTCTGCACAGCCTACCTCCCCAATATCAGCTAGTTCGTTGACAGTTCATAGCTAGTTTATTTACTGTTCATAATGGCTTCTATCAGCTCAAAATGACTTCTCTTGTCAAGGCTGTTTAAGCTTTGCCCAGAGCTGCTACATTCCCTCCTCTTCTTAGCCGAGTTCAAATCATTGAATCTGCGGTAGCCAGCCCAGTGTATGGTGGGCTCAGCACTAAGAGTTTTATGGTTTGTACTTTCTGTTTGAGGACTGCCACTAGCTTATTGGTTATTATTGGTCCAAACGTGAGGTTTAGCAGGAGGAGGATTAGGGATCCGGCTAGGGGCGTTACTAGGGTGGTTCGCCAGGTTGCCCAATTAAGTAGCTTTTCAAACCAATTGGTTTCTTCATTTCTTTTCTTGACTCTTTCCTCTAATCTTTTCCTAACCAGGGCTAAACTATCTTTAATGATTCCTGAAAGGTTTGCATAAAACAAGTTTCTCCTAATGCCATGCACAACACTCCTTGTTTCAAAAGGAGCAAGTCAAGCCCTCGGCAGTTTGGCAACACACTTCTACAAGGGAGTCTAAGGATCTTTCTAAATGGGAAACATGGTATTTTTATCCCTGTAAATCTAAAGCAATTTGCTGACTAAGAGTCTGATAGTTTAAGTTTCCTTGTATTAAAGCAACTGACCCGACTGCAGCTAATCCCATAATCCCAAGCCCCGTTAACAGTGGGACTGACATTGGGGCTCTTTTAGCTCATCCAGAAATTCCAAAGTTATCCCTACCTCCTTCACCAGAACACAGGTACACTTGAGGAATAACATGCACTAGGACACAAATACCCGGGTCTGCTGCTAATACTGGGGAAAGGAGACAGGGTGCTAGTCCTGTGGAACAAGTAAAGCAAGTACCCGTTGGGGCAGATAACAAATAAGGATCACCATTTGGTTCAATAGGAACAGCTTGAAGGCAAAAATCTTGATATTTTGATATATTAAAGGGATAATTAGATGAATAAAAACAGTCTTCGCCCTTGGTAATCTTTTAAAGTGAGCTAGAGTTGAGTCCACTCTAACCTCACCTACAGACTGCTGCTTCGTGTAATCCTTCTTACTAACATTTCTAATTGGATTACGCTCTGCACCAATAGTGCTATTTGTAGCTGTGCCTACCGAGTAAGGGGGAGCAGGGTTCAGACAAAGCCAACAATCAGTTGCGAGGTTAGGATTTGAGTTCATAAATTGGAATACAGCATCCAGAGTATCAAACACAGAACCTTGAGGTGGCTCCTGAATGGGAAGGGCCCTTTGAGTTGGGCTGGCAGTGAACGGGAAAGTTACTGAAGAGTCTGGAGGGTGCGGCAAAGGAATCTTAATGACACCCAGCTGTGGCTCTTCAGGATTTATCACCAGGTTTGGGCCTATTTATGGACAGGAAGTTGCCATATTTTACTTTGCTGCATAGTAAAGGTTGTCCCGGGATCTCTATCATTTACATAATACTGAATTCCCCATGTGTTCCCAGTGAACCCAATAACGCTTGAATCCAGTTCTTATTGGGTTACATTTGGAAACCATACACGTGGTGGGATCAAACCCCTCCGACTTGAGTCCCATTCTTGTAAAAACAATAGGGTCGTCTTTAACAAGTTTCCACCCTGAAGATGATAGTTTCACAACCCTAAGCTGCACAATGGCAATGTCCCTCCCCTTGGCAGTTAGGGAGCCCATGAGCCGGGCATCTATAGAAATGGTGTGTTTGGAGCCTTCTTTCTATAGAGGGTATTCCGCACCCATAGGACGGGATTCCGGTTATGGGCCCCATTGTGCCCTTTACCTTTAAAGGATCCGGAATGCCAGCTCTTTCCTAGCAAATCAAACAAATCAAAGCGGAAACGGGGGTCAGACCCAGTGTAAGAAGTTACATATTCACTGTTGGAGGTTCGAGTAGCAGTCCACAGATGTGTTTGTGGTTGGGCGAAATGGCGGGTGCTGTCAGCAATGCTCAGACAAAAACAATTAAGTTCTGTAAAGCCTTAATTTTGAGGGTTTTTCTGTCTTTCTGAGTGTTCATCTTTTCAGGATATGCTCAGGGAGGGCTTTTTTTGACTTGTGACTGATGAATCCACGGCCCCTTCCCCACTACTTTAATAGCAGTTGGTGTTATAAGTATCACCTAGTATGGGCCAGTCCCCCTAGGTTCTAAGGTCTCGGGTCAGTGCTTCTTTACCCACGTTCAGTCTCCAGGTTGCAAGTTGTGGGCTGCCTCTTCACCTTTCCCTTGGTTGGGCCCAAAATGAAGGTGTCGGAGCAGATGATTTGTCTCACCTGCTGGACAGCCTGCAGGCACTTCATGAAGGAACAAGTAGTGACTTCCATTACTTCTACTTCCTTCAGTCTTGGGAGAATTGGGGAAGGTCTGCCAAACTTAAATTCAAACGGGGTCGTGCTTTTCACATAGGGAGTGCATCGGACTCGAAGTAGGGCAAAAGGTAAAGAAAGGATCAATCCAGTTCTCGCCAGTTTCTAAATGCAACTTAACTAACAATTCCTTTAGGGTTCTGTTTATTCTTTCTACTTGCCTTGAACTTTGGGGCCTATAAGCCCAGTAGAGCTTCCAGTTAATATTTAGAAGCATTGCTAATACTTTAGTAATTTGAGCAATGAATACTGGGCCATTGTTGGACCCCAAGGTGGTGGGAAGCCAAATCTAGGGACAATTTTAGTTACTAATAATTTACACCCAGTGGCAGAAGTGTCCTTCTTTGTTGGGAAGGCTCCCACCCATCCAAAATAGGTGTCCACTAGCACCAGCAAATACCCGTAGCCATACTTTCTAAGTTTGATATCCATAAAGTCCACCTCCCAGAATTCTCCAGGAGTACTACCTCGAGCTTGTGGTTGGGGTTGCTCCTTTTCTTTTCTAGGGATGTTTCCCCGAGCGAGCACAGTGCAAGCAACAGTGGTGTCATCTGCCACCCAGTGTCCAAGCCTGGGTATGTAAAAGTACCTGAGGAGCAACTGAGACCATTTAGAGGATCCTGAGTGCATACCTTCATGTAGTCCTTGAATCAGATCTCTCCCAGAGCTTCTGGCATGAATCTTCTTCCATCAGGATGGAGCAGCCACCTGGATGCTCCGAGTTTCTTTGGCAGCCCAGCTCTTGGCTTACCTTTAGATCATTTTCCGAGTATGTAGGTTGTGGCAGTAACACTTGGGATGGCATGGTCATGGCCATTACCTTGGGGATTTGTGGTATAATCCTGGCATTCGAGATCCACCGGTCCAGGGGACTTGTTAGGAGGGGCTCAACCATAGGTCCCCCTACCCCAGCAATATCCTGCCCCAGTGTAAGCTTCCTAGCTTCTATAACTAGGATGGCCGTGGCAGCCTCAGCTCGCATGCAGCTCGGCCATCCTGCAGTTACAGAGTCTAGTGTGATTGAAAGATCGGCCACAGGTCTCTTTCATGGCTGCAAGTTCTGAGTTAGCATTCCTTTTGCTGTGCCCCTGGCCTCATAGACAATTGGAAGGGATTTTCTATGTCTGGAAGGGGAAGAGAGGGTGCCCATATGAACGACGTTTTTAAGGATTCAAAGGCTTGCTGTTCTACTTCAGTCCATTGAAGTTTTTTCCTTTCCCCAGTACTTGCATATAGGAGTTTGGCTAATCCCTCAAATCCCAAATTCCACAATGGACAGTACCCCACAAATCCTAGAAACTCTCACACCTGCCTCTTAGTCTCAGGGACTGGGATTTTGAGGATCACCTCAGTGCGGCTGGGGGACAAGGTCTGTTTTCCCTCCTCCAGTTGGTAGCCTTGGTATACAGTTTTATTGACACACAGTTGAGCCTCTCTTGCAGATTACCTGGACCCCAATTGGCCAAGGACTATTAACAGGTCCTCGGTAGCACTTGGGCATTCCTCCAGGGTTTCGGAGGCCAGGAGGAGGTTATCTTCATACTGGAGCAAGGGGGTTTGGGGGTGTTCCTCCTTGTATTCCTGTAAGTCTTCATTGGGTTGACGTACAGAGGACAAGGGTATGGAGAACAAAGCATCCTTTAAGTCCAAAACAGTATAACAAATTCAGTTTGATGGGATAGTACTCAGGAGGGTCTCGGAGTTTGGTACCGTGGAGTGGACAGTTTCTACCCTCGCATTTACCTCTCCGAGATCCTGCACCATTTGGAAGTCCTCAGTTCCCGGTTTCGGCATGGGCAGCAGGGGAGCGTTCCATGTGGACTTGCAGGGCACCAAAATGCCTGTCCTCTTTAGTCTGCATATGTGAACAGCAATACCCACCTGTGCTTTCCAGGGAGTAGGGTTTTGCTTGACACTCACCAGTGTGGCTGAGCTCAGAAGTTGTACGACCGCAGGCACCTGATGTTCAGCAAGGTCTGGCAGGTTGTTCTCTGCCCAAACAAAAGGAATATCTTTTAGCCATTTATCAAGAAGTTCCTTTGAGGAGGTTTCTTCTGCTCTTTGATAAAACACATATCCCTCTGGCAGTGGAGCGGTGAGCAAAACCTTTGCCTTTTCAAGTTCAAGGGTTAAGGTGGTTGCAGCAGATGAGAAAGTAATCATGGCCACCATTTATCGTAATAAATCCCGACCAATTAGGGGAAAGGGGCCCTGAGGCATTACCAGGAAGGAGTGTGGAACTGTCTCTTGTGCTAAATCTGTTATTCTGGCCGTTGTCCATGGGTATGCTTGGGTCTGCCATGTGGCACCTGTAATTAAAATCTTTCCTTTTGACAATGCACCTGTAGTCTTTTCCAAAACCAAGAAGGTGGCCCCTGTGTCCACCAAGAAATTTACTGGCTGGCCCCCTTTTTGGAGTGTTAGCGTGGGATCCTGGAGGCCAAGTGAAACAGCCCTGACACCTTCATTCAGCTTCTTCAAGCATTATTGTCTCCTGCTTGGGTCTTTCTAGGTGTGAATGAGGCCCGTCCTCTCTAGTGGAGGGTCGTGCACCTCTCCTGGCGTTTTCAAGGGACTGATGTTTCCAATGTCCTTCTTTCCTGCAGTAGGCACATTGATCCTTCTTCGGGGCTTGGTGGTGCCCACAGGTTAGTCTCTCCGTGAGTGGGCCATGCTCTCCTTTTCCTGAGCCTCTGGGGTCTCTCATGGCAATTACTAGTATTTTAGCTAGTTTCTTTGTCTCTGTTGTTATACACTCAATGAGCCACTTCTACCAAATCACTAGGATTTTTCCCTTCAAACCCTTCCCACTTCTTTTTCATGTCTGAGGCAGACTGACTGAATAATACAGGCAATACTTACTTCCCTCCTGTTCTCAGGGGGCTTTCAGGTCAATAGGGGTATAAAGCCCGTAGGCGTCCATCAGCCACTCTAAAAAGGCAGGCGGACATTCTCTTGTAGGAGCCTGAGAATTCTCACTGACCTTAGATAAATTTATAGGCTTCCTAGTGGTTAAGCGGAGGCCCTGCAAGAGCAACTGGTGATATCTGCTTAAGCCCTCTGGGCCTTGCTAGGAGTTTGGATCCCACATTGGTTGTGCAGTGGGGAAAAAATTTCTCTCAAGTGGGGAGTGCCCGCTGGCTGACCATTAGGTCCATTGACTGCCTTCTGGGCCTCTCTGGAAGGGGTCCCATTCCTCTGATATGAACAGCACCTGGAGAAGTTGCAGGAAATCACCTCAGGTGGGCTGATGAATATGGAAAACCATATCTAGCAAAGAAATCAGACCTTATGGTTTGTCAGAAAAAAGGGGTTTTGTTGGTTCCAATTATACAAACCCCTGGAACAAAAGGGAACATATACTGAAAAAGGGATTCGGGAGTCTTCCCAGGTTTGGGGGCTGCTTGCCTTAAGGGGAGAATGGCTGCTGCTGAGTGATCTTTCTCTGGGGGTTGTTAAGACATGCCTGCCCTAGTGTATTTGTTGTGGGGTGGGGGGGCTCAAAAAGAGGCTGTGAGTATTCCTCTCTCCGGCCCCTTGGGAACCTGATAGGGTGGCAGCGGCACCAAGGGTCGGAAGCCAGCTCTCCTGCTCCCAGAGTCCTCTTGCAAAATGGGATAAATCAGACAGGTAGGGAAAGGGGGAAGGGAGGGGGGAGGGACAGGGACAGCCTCCACCTTGGTGGTTTTAGGAACTTGGACAGGTTGTTTTTCCGGTCCTGCCATGTTTACTGAAATCTTGGAAACAAGAACTCTTTATGTTTGGGGAGGAAGTAAGTCTTTTATATATGTTGGCTTCTTAGTGGCAATGTCAATCCACACATGAATTTAAGGGATCAGATCAGGATGTCCTGGTTCCCCTTTCTAAGCAGGCTCCGACAGTGGCACTCGGATCTCGGTGCACCTCGAAATGTTGTAGCTACTGTCCATTCCCAGAAAGAAAGCATCTCCGACCACCGGCAAGTTCAACAGAAAAAGTTTTATTTTCTGCACAGGGTCTGTCAGCCCTCTTGAGAGGAGACTGAGCAGCCCCCAGTTGAATTTTCCAAAGGTTTTTATACTTGTGCAATGTGCAGGTGTGCAAGCAGGCAGAGTAGAGAAGTGGGGTGTTGCGGTTAGCCATTCTTAGTTGAACAAAAACTGCTCTTGTTCTCAAAAGCCTTCTGAACATCCATTTCCTTTGGGACATTCCCTTGGGCTACGTCTGCACGGCCTACCACCCCAATATCAGCTAGTTCATTGACAGTTCATAGCTACTTTATTTACCTTTCATGGTGGCTTCTGTCAGTTCAGAATGGCTTCACCATTATCAAGGCTCTTTATGGTTTTCCCAGAGAACCTACATAGCCGCCATGGGGAAACAGGGCCTATGACCCTGGCCAAAATGGTGCCCACCAGTCCAAACACGTGGAAGGGCACTGCCTCGGGAGCTGGTTGATTTAGGCCTGGGAGATAGCCCTGCCTTGTCCCGGCAGCCAAATGTTTCCCTTTTACCCTCCGTTCCCTTTGCCTTTCTCCTGGTTTTTAAAACAAGCTGCTTGAGCCCTATAACACTGAGCAGGACTTTTTTGTAACATTTAATTAAAATGTATCTGGCACCAAAATTATATATTATAAATATGACAATTTGGTTATATTTTTGAAAATTTGTACTTTTAAAATATACTTTGGTTGTTATATATATTGATAACAATGAAAGTAAAGAATAAAAACAAAAAAAAATATTATTTCCTGCATTGAAAACTTCAGGTGTTCTAGGGTTAGTGTTCTACCAGTGTAGGTTTGTTCCTTGTTACTGGCTGGTTTTCCGTTGCTCAGTCTTAAGACAAAGGCGTTCGGAAGCCTAGCCTGGGTAACCCTTACTTTTCGGCTTTCAGTGGTGTTTCTTCACGCACTTTTGGGGACAGCTCTTAATATAGCTCAGCTGCCATGATGTTCCAGCCAGAAATTCCAATTTTCCTAAAGGTTCCCTGAGCTGCCAGATGCCCCTTCCCTTCAGAGATTTGAGAGTCTGCTCCTGCCAGCAGGCATCTTGGAAGGCTGTGGGGCCATCCCAAGCAGTGGTCCTCCTAGCTTATTGTCTAGAAAATGGTTGGACCTAAAGTCGCCCACAGTGACTGCTCTTTGACCCTTTGTCTATGGTGGGGGCACCTGTCAGAGGCATCAGTTTAATAGCACACCAGGGGTCTGCTCTGAAGCGGGGTTATTGACCTTGAGGCAGCAAGCTCTAAATAGCCTTGTTTTGTGCTTTCCAGATGGGACTTAGCAGCTTCATACTCAGGAATTGCCCCCTTGCATGAATCCTGTCCAATTGGGATAGAGTTGACACAGAGGCTAGACAAACAAAAGCTGATACACTATGCAACTTTATTTGAGAAAGGAGAATGGTGGTCAGAGAATGGCACACTTTTCCTTCCAACCCTGATTCACCTGGAACAGTTCTGTAGAGTGATGGGAAATGGGCGGAGATGCCAGAAGTTAGAGCATTTCTCCTTTTGAGGAGCAGTAGAGACCTTCATCCCCAGTGCACACAGGAACCCCTAAGGCAGGCGTCCTCAAACTGTGGCCCGTGGGGCACATGTGGCCTGACGACATTTATTCCACCCTCAGGGTGTTTTTGCTGCCTCTGCCTGTCCTGCTTAGCAGCCGGCTCGTGCAGTGTGCATAGGAACTTGTTCATAGGTTTTTTAAAAACTATAGTCTGACCCTCCAATGATCTGAGGGACAGAACTGGCCCCCTAGGTAAACAGTTTGAGGACCCCTGCCCTAAGGGATCCTGGACTTAGGGGTTACTATTCTCGCAGCCCTGACACACCCCTGATCATTCTACCCATAGTAGAGGCACCAGGGAAATTTGGTCCCTGGGTAATTTACCAGCCTTTTATTCAAATTGAAGCCAAGAAAATTAAAAATGACTTAGGCAGTTACTCTACTTTTGATTACTGTTGACTCCCCCTGTAGTACCCCAATATTACCATTTAACTCTATAACGCTGAGCATATTTCCATAACATATAAAGAAATGTATATATTAATAGATAGATAGATAAACAGACAGATAAATAGATAGATAACTTTGAAAATAAAGAATAAAAACAAAAACATTTTCCCAAAATTGAAAATTGAGCCATTATACGGTTAAAAAGGATGGGTCTTATCAGCAGGTGTAAGACCTTAGGATCATAAATGAAGCAGTGATCCCACTGCACCTAGTAGTGCCCAAACCCTGTGCCCTCCTAGGGAAATTGTGAATGCTTTAATCCCCGTTCCTGTACTTAGAGTGAACAAACACATGCCTGATAATCCTAAGTATACTTATTTCTTGTGACACTCACCTAACTTGAAGGGAACTACCTCCTCCGAATCTTAGACTTGTCTCACTTAAACTCTTCAACCTTTTGTCTTTTTGTTTGTTTTTCCAGAAGTTCTCAGGTTACCAAGGCCTCCAAACCAAGTGTGCCAGCTGTAGGACCACGATTTCCTGAACAACCTCAACTTTATCCATCCTGGGACCTGAGTGGACAATCCCTTCTGAGGCCCATTTGCCCCTTTTGCAGCAGGAAGTACTTAGAGATGTCGTCGCCCAGTACCCCAAAGATTTGGGTCCATACCTCTTCAGGGGGCAAATGTTAGGTAGCTATCCTAGGGACTGGGGTGTCCATTATGCATGCCCAGAGGGCCAAGGTAGCAGCCCAAGAAGGAGTGGCACACTGTGCGTGCTCAGAGGTTCAGGTTTCCGGCCAGGAAGAGGAGGTACACCTGGGTGAGTGCTGCAACTTGATTGACCCACCAAGGCCAAGTAAATTAAATTCAGCTGCTGGGGTTGACCAGGGTTGCCCACCATGCCTCCCTAATGCTCATAAAACCCACTTGGATGACAATCAGGCTTCTACATGCATTCTTTCTCACGCAGAGCAGAGGACCAAGGTCTGTCTGTCCCCAGAGAGATCTGACAAACCCAGGAAGGCTCTTTGGAGGCAGCAGAACTGGACATGAATGGCTGGTGGATACTGTTCAGATGCAGGACTTTCTACTTAGAAGGGTCTAATCCAGCCTGAGATGATCCTTGAATGAGTCCTCTGCCCAGATCTTTTTTTTTTTTAACGTTTTATTAGGGGCTCATACAACACTAAACACATTCTATGCATACATCAGTTGTGTAAAGCACATTTGTACATTCATTTCCCTCATTCTCAAAATATCCACTCTCCACCCAAGCCCATGGCCTCAGCTCCTCATTCCCATCCCCACCCCCCATGTGCGCTACCCCTCGCTCATCAATCCTTGGTAATTTACTAATTTTTGTCATATCTTGCACTGTCTGATATCCCCCTTCACCCACTTTTCTGTTGAAGTAAAATGTACATCCTTGTAATCAGTTCCCCGTTTCCAAACTGCCCTCCCGCTTACCCTCTCAGTGTCTTCACTCATAATACTGGTCCTAAAGGACTCATCCACCCTGGATTCCCTGTGTTTCCAGTTGCTATCTGTACCAGTGTACATTATCTGGTCTAGCCAGATTTGTAAGGTAGAATTGGGGTCATGATAATGGGGGGAGAGAAAGCATTTAGCAACTGGAGGAAAGTTGTGTTTCATCATTGCTATCTCGTACCTAGTCTTGGCTCATCTCCTCTCTGAGACCCTTCTGTAAGGTATTGTCCAGTGGTCTGGAAATGGGCTTTGGGTCTCTACCAAGCACTCTTCTCATTCCCAATAAGATGTTTTTGTTCTGATGATGCCTGACACCTGATCCCTTCGAAACCTCGTGATCTCATAGGCTGGTGTGATTATTCCATGTGGGCTTTGTTGCTTCTGAGCTAGGTGGCCGCTTGTTTACATTCAAGCTTTTAAGACCTCAGACGCTATATCTTTTGACAGCTGGGCACCATCAGCTTTGTCTTCAGTGTACCTGTGGGGAAGGTGAGCACCATAGAATGCCAGTTTAATAGAACAAAGTATTCTTGCAATGAGGGAGTATTTGAGTGGAGGCCCAGAGTCCATCTGCTACCTTAATACGAAACCTATAAATATATTGACGTAGGTCTATTTCCCCATGCTCATATATGAATATATTTACATATGGACATACTTTTTAAAAGACCTCTATAACAGGCCCTTGCTTCCTCGCTTGCTCTTCTATTTCCCTTTCATTTTCCTCTTGTGCCCACTGCCATGCTCAGTCTTCCTTTGGGTTTCAGTAATTCTTCTTGGTTCCATTACCCTTGATCCCACCCTACCAGGCCTCCTACATCTACCTCACCACGGATATGCATGACTTCCTGTTCTCTTGTTTCTGGGTTTCTTAACACCGCTTCCTTTACGCCCACCTCCCTCTTTCCCATGCCCCACACCCCAGAAGTGTTGGTCCTGGGTTTTGTCCTCCAGATTGGACATCCAGCCTATCTAATTTAGACAGACCAGAAAAGGTAATAACATGCACAAAACCAAGACAAGCAACCCAAAAAAACCAAGACAACAAAAATCCAATGACACTAAAAGAAAACAAAACTAACCAAGAAAGAAAAGCTCATAGTTAGTACAAGGACTGTGTGGTGAACTTTAGGAGTGTTTTCCAGTCCAGTCTGTTGGGGCACCGAGCCCTGACCACAAAGTCCACCTTTGGTATTCCCCGGGGACTTTGATGCTCCGTTTTCTTTCTCTTCCGCTGCACTCCCTTAGTGTCATGCCTCGATGTAGCAAGATCAGTTCGGGCGCAGTTCCCACACTGTGTCTCCAGTGTTGTCCCCTCTAGGGCAATGGGACTTTGAGGGACGTTTCTCATCGTGGGGCTGCCCATGTGGTCTTTTCTGTGGACTGGCTTCTCTGATTGGGAACATCATCCTCAAGGTATAGTGGGCCAGGATGTGCTCCATTCTCCCCTCCTCCCCCTTGTTCTGCTCTGTGTTCTCTGATCAGATATGTCCCTCTCCGCGAGCTGCAGCTCCGGTGCCATCTTGTGAAATACAATCTTTGGGGGCTGCAAGGAGGTGGGAGGGGGGGCATCAGCTCAGATCTTTTGAGAGTCCAGGAGATATTGACTTCTCGATGGGCACAGTTCTGTGGGGCACCGTGCTCTTGGTCCAGACGCTGGTTGTGAATATGACTTTGTTGTTAACCAGTTTTTGTCTCTGGGTCAACTCCTGTGTGTTTTTGAGGGAGTTTTCTCATCTGGAAAGTAAATGTACTGGATTATCCAGAAGCCCATGTCAGCAAGTTATTGAGAGGGGTTAATCAGAGACTGTTTCATATAGTGTGTATCTGCGCGCTGCATTTGAGACCTGGGGTGGCAATTATGAGCTCAGAATAGAGATGGTGTCCAGTAGGTGACAGACGTGGCTCCATATTGAAACAGGAAGCCCACTGTGGAGATTTGGTCCTTCCGTTGATGGCCACCGGCCACCTAGTCTTCTCCTGCTATAACTGCTTCACTGACTCAGCAGCTGAGCCAGGAGCCAGTGCCATCATAACCAGGTGGCTAACTGGGAGAAAGGGCAGATAGATATTTGTTATCTTGTTGTCTTGGGAAGCCCACCTAACCTCCATGCAAACATTCTGGTGTGAGTTATCTGTGGAAGGAATCATAGGCTCACAGTAATACACATCTTTCTTTTTGTAAATGTGCCCGTATTCCTTTCTGAACCTGAGAAGGTGGCCCCTGTGTCCACCAAGAAATTTACTGCCTGGCCTATATGGAGTGTTAGCCTGGGTTTTGGCGGCGAAGTGAAACAGAGCCCTGACCCCTTCATGCAGCTCTTCAAGCCTTATTGTCTCTTGCTTGGGTCTTTCTCGTTGCAGATGAGGCCCGTCCACTCTTGTGGAGGGTCGTGGACCTCTCCTGGGGTTTTCAAGGCACTGATTTTTCCAGTGTCCTTCTTTCCTACAGTAGGCACATTGATCCTTCCCCATGGCTTGGCAGTGCCCACAGGTTAGTCTCTCCGTGAGTGGGCCATGCTCTCCTTTTCCTGAGTCTCTGGGGTCTCTCATGGCAATTCCTAGTATTTTAGCTAGTTTCTTTGTCTCTGTCGTGCTAGGGTCATCTCGGTTGTTATATACTCAATGAACCACTTGTATCAAATCACTAAGATTTTTCCCTTGAACCCTTCCCACTTCTTTTTCAGGTCTGAGGCAGACTGACTGAGTCATAAAGGCAATATTTATTGCCCTCCTGTTCTCGGGGCCTCCGGGCTGTTAGGGGTATAAAGCCTGTAGGTTTCCATCAACCACTCTAGAAAGGCAGGCGGACATTCTCTTAGCCTGAAAATTCTCACTGACCTTAGATAAATTTATAGGTTTCCTAGCTCTTCCGCAGAGGGTCATGTAAGAGCAATGGGTGATACCTGGTAAAGCCCTCTGGGCCTTGCTAGGAATTGAGATCCCACATTGTTGGTGTAGTGGCCAAAAGAGTTTCTCTCAAGTGGGGAGTGCCCGCTCGCTGACCATCAGGTTCACTGACTGCTTACTGGGCCTCTGTCTGGAAGGGCTGCCCTCCTCCGTTGTGAACAGCACCTGGAGAAGTTGTTGGCAAGCATTCCAGGTGGGCTGATGAGTATGGAAGTCATACCAGTACTAGTGTGTGGGGGGGCTGCTTGTTAAGGGTGGGGGTGAGATTGGGGGGCCGGTGGGGGAGGGAGTGACTCAATAAGGGCCTGTTAGAAGTTTTCTATTTCTGGACCCTAGAAACCTTATAGGGCGGGGGTTGAAAGAAAGGGTTTGAAGCCAGCTCTCCCACTCCCAGAGTTCTCCTGCAAAATGGGATAAAGCCGATTAGGGGAGAGTGATGGGGAGGGGAGGGGAGGGGAGGGGTGGGGGAGGGATGGGGGAGGGGAGGGGTGATGGAGGGGAGGGGTGGGGGAGGGTGATGGGGAGGGATGGCCTCCACCTATGTGGTTTTGGGAACTTGGACCATTTGTTTTTCCGGTCCTTCCATGTTTCCTGAAACCTTGGAAACAAGGGCCCTTTCTTTGCGGGAGGGAGTAAGTCTTTTATATTTGCAGGCTTCTTAGTGGCAATGTCAGCCCACACTTGAAGTAACGGGATCAGATCGGGATATCCTGGTTCCCTTTAACCATAACTATGAACTCTTAGTAATAGGGGATGGGAAAACTAGTCTTGCGTGGGTCAATCAGGGACTCCTTCTGCCCCATCACTTTTAAACAAATTGTAGAGTCTCCAAGCTTTTGGGTTGAAACCACATCCTCTTGGTGAATGCCGAGAGCAGGGGTCCTCAAACTACAACCTGTGGGCCACATGCAGACAGCCGAGGACTCTGATCCTTTCTGTCGGGTGTATGTGCCCCATTTATTTTTTTTTTGAACTTCAAATCAAGATGTGCAGTGTGCACATGAATTTGTTCGTAATATTTGATTTTTGAAACTATAGTCTTTCCTTCAAAAGGCCTGAGGGATAGTGAACTGGCCCCCTGGGTAAACAGTTTAAGGACCCCTGTCCTAAGGTATCCTGGACTTAGGGGTTATTAATCTCCCAGCCCTGAAACATCCCTGAACATTCTACCCGTTGTAGGAGGCACCATGGGAATTTGGACCCCGGGTAATTTACAAGTCTTTACTCCAATTGAACCCAAGAAAATTCAAAATGGCTTAGGCAGGTACTCTATTTTGGTCACATTTGACTCGTCCTGCACTAGCCCACTATTTCCATTTAACTCTATAACGCGAAGCATGATGTTTTCATAACATTAAAAAATGTATATATTAATACATATATATATATTTATAACTATGAAAGACCACAACAAAAAGAAAATTTTTCCAAAAATTAAAATTGAAGCGTTATAGGGTTAAAAAGAAGGATGGGTCTTATCAGCGGGTCCAAGACCTTAGCATCATAAATGAATCAGTGATCCGACTGCACCTAGTAGTGCCCAAACCTGTGCCCTCCTAGGGGAAAGTGTGAATGCTTTTATCCCTGTTCCTGTACTTCCAATGAACAAACACACATGTCTGGTAATCCTAAGATTATTTTTGTTTCCTGTGACACTCACCTAATTTCAAGGCCACTGCCACCTCACAAGCTTAGCCTTGTCGTAGTCAAACTGTTCACCTTTTAGACCGTTTGTTTTTCTCAGAAGTTATCGGGTGATTAAAGCTTCTGAACCAAGTGTGCCAGGTCCACGACTACCATCTCCTGGACCACCTCAACCTTATCCATCCTGGATAAAGTTGCCCTCAATGGACAACCCCTCCCAGCAGTGTAGGAAGGGTATGGACCCAAAGCCCCACCTCGCCCCTTTTGCCAGCAGGAAGCAGCTAGAGATGTCGTCGCCCAGTACCCCCAAAGATTTGGGTCCATATCTCTTCAGGGGGGCAAATGTTAGGTAGCTATGCTAGGGACTGGGGCATCCGTTATGCATGCCCATAGGGCCAAGATAAGAGCCCAGTTAGGAGAGGCACCCTGTGCATGCTCAGAGGTCCAGATTTCTGGCCATGAAGGGGAGGTCACCTGGGTGGTTCCTGTACCTGGATTGACCAATCTAGGCCATGTAAATTCAATTCAGCCACTGGGGTCGGCCAGACTTGCCCACCACGCCTCCCTACGCTCATAAAACTCTCTTGAGTGCAGACCAGGCTTCTGCATGATTTCTCTCTCACTCAGGAAGGCTCTTTGGAGGCAGCTGTGCTGCACATGAGTGGCTGGTGGATACTGTTCAGATGCATGGCTTTCTGCTTGCAAGGGTTTTTGTCTCAGCTGACTGTAAGGGAGGAGGTAGTACGTCTGGATCACAGAGTATCCATGTCCACAAACGAGGCTGCTCATTCCACAGTCCTGGAAGTGCTTTATGAAAACCCTCTGCTTTGCAATGTCACTCTTTGTAGATTAGAGTGGGAGGGGCTGGGACCAAGGTATGCTGCCTCTTACTCCCAGTTGCAGGTTTCTGGATGCTGATTGTAGCTCTTACAGCATCAGTTAGTGGGCTTGTTGTCTGCCTCAGGCTTTGTTCACGGAGATCCTCCAGCTAGTTGGTGGTGTGTGCGCATGAGCAGAGACTTCCTGCCAATCCCCCATGAGTAGTAGAGCTCCCATGGTGTGGACTCCATGAAAGCCTTGCCCCAGGCAGCATGCTTACAAAGGAGGGTGGGCCCTGCAGGACAGAGGACCATTCCCCCTGTGGAATGGCCTCAGAGATCCACCTCCCTCTCTGGCCAGCTGCTGGGGCTGTGGGTCCTAAGCATCATGGCTGACTCAATAATAGACACAGGGTGAGGCGACTCCAGTAGCTGTTTTGACTGGTCTAATCCAGCCTGAGATCATCCTTGCATGAGCCCCTGCCAAGATTATTTTTGTTTCTTTTATGATCTTTTCATTAGTGGCTCCTACAACACTAACCACCATCCATAAATACATCATCTGTTTGAAGCCCATCTGTACATTAATTGCCCTCCTTATTCACAAAATATCCACTCTCCACCCAAGCCCCTGGCCTCAGCTCCTCATTTTTCCCCCCTCAATGCCCGCCACCCATCCCTCATCAATCCTTGGAAATGTACTAATTCTTTTGTCATATTTTCACCCACCTTTCTTTTGAGGTCAATGAAGATCCTTGTAATCGGTTCCCACTTTCCATCCTGCCCTTCCTCCACCCTCCCAGTATCTCCACTCATAACACTGGTAAAGGGCCCATCCACTCTGGATTCCCCGTGTTTGAAATTCCTATCGGTACTAGAATACCTTCTCT